>NC_090930.1:488603567-488912493 GCF_040938575.1 Ambystoma mexicanum
GCCATATTGTTATCCTCGGGACTGGGCCCCGACCCCATGACATGGCAATTCTCCTGCATGCCAATATAAGCAGCACATTCGCTAGTTTCCTAACCCTGGGCATTAGAAGTTTTGTCATTCCGAGTTGTGCTACTGTAGGTATGGGTTTTAGTTCTTCTCCAATTATTGCTTCTGTCTCCTGGAGTACTTGTGTCCAAAACGGAACTATTGCTGGGCAGCTCCAGGCCAGGTGGAGAAAGTCGGCTGATGGTGTTCCGCATCTATCACATTTTGCCGCCGACTCTGGTCGGTGCTTGCTTCTTTTGGCTGGGGTGTAGTGTGTTTGATGCAAATAGTTAAAGAGGATTCACTTAAAGCGTGAGTTCAAGACTACTTTTTGAGTCTGTTGCAGTGTGTACTCCCATTCTTCTTCTGGGATGGGTGTCTGAAGAGCTTTTTCCCATCTCTCTTTTGTTTGTGTGATTCCTGGAACTGTGATGGTTAAAAGTGATTTATATATTGACAAGACCAGTCTTCCCTCCCCTTGCGTTTGTATCACGCCATGGAGCAGCTGCCACGTTGGTGGCTGTTGTGGGAATGAAGGGAGAAAGGCTTGTATGACGCAATCTGAAATATATAAACGTGTCTAGAGAGGTGGTGCTGTCTCTCTCCTTGGCCTGTTGTGGTGATATAAATGTCCCTTCTACGAATAGGTCGCCTAGTGTGTGAATGCGTGTTTTGTCGGTCCAAAAAGATTTTCTGCAGTAAGGGGAATCCCAGGGATGAATCTAACGGGTAGCAGGGGGGAGTATCTGGTTGGCACACCGTATCTCAGGGCTATTATTTTCCAGATTGCGTATGTGGATAGCACCACGTTCAGTGTGGTGTGGGGCACTGATTGTTGACTGATGTTGACTGCCCTTAGTAAGTTTGGAGATGCCAGTTCTCTTTCTATTTGCACATGTGGTCTAATAAAGTCGGTGGCGTACCAGTAGCTCAGGAATTGCGCCTGAGCGGCCCAATATTACCGTTCCAAGTCTGGGAGCACAAGCCCACCTTTAGTATTAGTGTCGAGTAAGCCACCCTAGCAGGTTTGCCGGCCCAAATTAATTCCAGTATGAGACTTTTTATTTTCCCTAGGTAACAACGTGGTAGTAGGATTGGTATATTGGAGAACAGATAGAGAAGTTTGGGAAGGATTACCATCTTAACCAATGATGCTCTCCCCCATAACGTTAGTGGCAGCGACTTCCACCTGTTTACCTTCTCCTGCAGCGCTTTCATTACGGTTTCGTAGTTATCTTGGAAAATCTCATGGTAGCTTTGGGATTATAGGATCCCGAGGTACTGTACTTGCGAGCTCTCCCATTTAAAGTTGTAATCGTCTGTGAATTTTCTGGTTTTGGAAGTTAAGGGGAATATAATGGATTTTGAATGATTAATTTTCAGGCCGGAGACCAGGCCAAATTTGACTATTTTGTGCATTATTGGGTTCAGATTCTCATTAGGATTTTGGATGAATAATACCACGTCGTCGGCATAGAGAGAAACAATCAATTTCAGGGGCCCTATGGAAAGACCTCTTTGAAGTTGACGAGCACGTAGGCCTGATGCCAGAGGTTCCATCACCAATGTGAAGATTAATGCTGATGGTGGGCAACCCTGCCTGGTCCCGCGTTGGATATGTATATTTGCAGATTTTGTTGTACCAAGAATTATGGCCGATTGGGGTTTATTATATAATAGGGCCACTAATTTGATAAATTGGTTCCCTAGTCCGAGTTGCCGGAGTACAGCAAACATGAAGGGCAATTCGACGGAGTCGAAGGCCTTCTCTGCGTCCAAAAGGACTGCTGCTGCCTGGTCCGTGGGTTCGAGCGCCGCCATGGCCCCGAACATTCTTCTGATGCCAAATGTCATGTTGCGGCCTGGCACAAAACCCGCCTGATCAGCAAGCACTAGTGCCGGCATCAGTGGGTGTAATCTGTTGGACAAGATTTTAGCTAGGATCTTATTATCCAAATTAATTATGGAGATGGGTCAGTATGATCCGCACTCTACGGGAGGTTTATCTTTTTTATGTAGGAGGATAACATTAGCTTCCCTTAGGAGTTTGGGGAGGATTCCGGTTTCTGTTGCTTCCTCATAGACTTTCAGAAGGAGGGATGCCACGATGGGAGCAACATTTTTATAGAACTCCCCTATCAAACCATCTGGGCTGGGGGCTTTGGTGTTAGGTAAGCTCTTTATTGCCAGCAGGATCTCTTCTAGTGTGATAGGGTCGTTTAGGGATTCACAGAGTTCTCTCTTTACCCAGTATAGTTCAGTGTCAGCAAGGTATCTCCATAAAATCTCAGTGTTCGGTGGGTGTTTTGTGCTGTAAAGTTCTTGGTAGAAGTCGCGGAACACTTCTACTATTTCCTCCTCAGTGTGGACTAGCCTGCGTGGAGCGTACTCTTTTAACCAAGGTTGGTTTCCTGTCAGAGGCAATCAGGCGGGCAAAGAGGGTTCCTGGTTTTTGTCCCTCTTCATATTGGCGTATCTGGTGTCCATGATTTAGGAATTTAAGCTTGCGTTCTGCTATTGTCCTAAAGTTCAGTAGTTCTTCCTTGAGTTCTGCTTTGATGTGTGTTTGGTTTGTAGTGGTGTGCTGCAGTTCCAGATCCCTTAGGCGATCTTTGCTTGCGGCCAGTTCTCGTCTTATTAGTTTTAGTATTCCCTTTTCTTTTGCGATGCACACCCCCCTTAAGTAGCACTTTAGTGTTTCCCATAACGTGCCTGCTCAAGAGACTGTATCTTGGTTGAGTTCATGAAAGGATACAATCTCATCTCGTAGTTCAGTTGCGAACACCTGGTCTGTTAGTGCTCCGGGCTTAAATTGCCAGTGGGGCGCCCATGGTTTGGAGTTAGGGAGATTGCATTCGAGCGTTACTGTGGCGTGATCGGAGAAGGTTCTTGGGAGGATTTGGCACTTTCCCCACTGAAACGCGCTTTATGCAGAGACCAGGACGTAGTCTATGCGCGAGCTGGTTTTATGGGTGCCCGAATGAAAGGTGTATTCCTGATTCTCCCAATTTCTGTGTCTCCAGATCGACTAGGTTGTACGCTCTGCATATCTCTTGCACTTGGAGGCTGGCTTTGGACGGCTGAGTTGTTGATGTTTGTGATTTGTCTTTTCGAGGGTCTAGATGTGTATTTAGGTCGCATACCCAAATGATGGTAGCTCCGCTGCTTTGCATAAGATGGGAGAGTACCCAGTCGAAGTTGTTTGCTCGATCAATGTTGGGGGCATAGGAATTTACAAATATGAGTTCCTTCTATTCCATTACTCCCTGTACCAGGAGTGCCCTACCTTCTGTGTCCTTTTCTGTTTTTAGTAGACGAAAGCAGGCTTTGGGGTTTATGATGGTGGCCACTCCTCTGGCGTACGATGAGTAGGAGGAGAAGTAACGATGACATTCCCAATTTCGAGCCCAAAGGTGTTCTTTGTGTGGGATAAGATGTGTCTCTTGTATCATAGCTATGTCTATATTGTGACGCTAGAGATATTGCAGGATCTTTCTTGCTTTGGACGGAAGATTACCCCCTCTAATATTCCATGTTGCTACCTTGAATTGATCGGATGGTGCTCACGATCATGGCTTATTGGTGGTGTAGAGCCGCTTAGTGCCCCATGGTGATTTGGCGATATCAGCGAGAGCGTGATTGTTTTAACCTTCGCTGCTGTGTGGTTGTGGCTTAATATCTGAGGACCAGGGGATGGAGTGAAGCATGCGGTGAGTCGGGCGGCGCATACCCATAACAATTCAAACAAACAGCTCCTTACACGGACAACCCCCAACTCGTCCGTTTGGAATCCCCCCAAGTAAAGTCAATGTAGCTACGCGTGGGGCACTAGCGTCCTCCCAATGTTGGAGGATCCTTCCTTAAATTATGTGTGTTGTCCCGGTGTTGGATGTCATTAGGCAATGATTTTGGCGGGTTTGGCTCTTTGCGGTTCACGGTGTGTGTCTACCTGCTTGGTCTCTCTGAGAGGTCCCTGGGGCGTTATTGTGGGCTTTGCATCCATGTCTGTAAAGGAATAAATAGATTGGCGTCTTCTGGTGAGTTGAAGAATTGGACTTTTCCATCATATTGGATTCGTAGCTTCGCAGAGAAAAGCATCGAGTAAATTATTTGGTTGTCGTACAGTCACGCTTAACCAATGCATACGATCTCCGCTGGGCTTGGACTGTTGGGGAGAAGTCTGGATATTTTTGTATGGAAGGCTTCCTTTATCTCTAGCAAATCTTAGGATCGTGTTTCGACCTTTATAATTCAGCAGCTTGGCTATGATTGGGCGTGGGGGTGCCCCAGGAATAGGTCTGGTTGATGGGATCCTGTGTGCCCTCTCAACCACGAATAGTTGTGATAGAGCTGTGGTGCTGAAGAGGTCTCTGCACATGTTTTCGATATGGTCTTCCATCTTGGTTTGCATTTGTTGTTCTCTGATTCTGACCACTCTTATGTTGTTTCGTCTGGAGCGTCCCTCCAAGTCCTCATTCTTGGCAATAACTGCTTTCATTTGGCCTTCCAGTGTGGACACTATTGACGTGAGTGATGCTGCTCCATCATCTAGGTCTGAGACCCTTTGTTCGACATTGTCAAGCTTGTTGCTGTGTTTATCAAGACGATGTTGGAGTAAGTCTACCATAGACGACAGTGTGTCAATCTTGCTGTCAAGATTGCCTATCCCTGTTTTTAGGTCCATTAAGATTTCCCAGATGTCCATTTGTTGGGGTTGTTCCTCTTCTAGACTCGCCTGGTTTTGCGGTGAGTCCGGGCAACTTCCTGGTCTTGGGGTTTTAGATGCTGGTCCGGCTTCGAAGTTGAGCTTCCGTTGTGACTTATCGGATTTACCCATATTGTTGCTTTGCTGGGGAGGCTCACACGTTGGGCTGGAACTGGAGGCTGCGCTGTGCTGGGTTTGGTGTGCATGGGGCGGTGTGCTTAGTTGCAGAGGCGGTTCAGAAGAGGCATGCCGTCCGTGTTAGGTATGCGACGCGTGGCTGGTTAGTACTGACTGCTGCTCGGTGTGGAGCGGTGAAATCCAGCTGTGCCCTCAGGGTCGGGGTGGTGTCTGTTACTCCCTGCACAGGGGTCGTGGGCAGCACTGGCGTCGCCCTTGCGTGGTGTTGTTTGAGGTTGGTGTCACCCAGATAGAGCCTCTGTTCTTCGCGTGTTGCTGAGCTACTTTCCCCTTGTGGGTCTGTTTGTTGCCACGGGTCACTCTGCTGAATATCGTGGGCGCACTGTGGGGGCTCAGTCTTTGTTGGCTTGCTACGTGGTGTGGTAGTTTTTGGGCTCACAGCCTCTGTGGCTTGTTACCTTCTGGGGAGGGAGTATTTGTGCAGGTCAGCCAGCTTTTATGTGCTCCTTCGTTGGTTATATTTTTTTTCTTTTCTCCTTTTTTTGGGAGCTCCTTTGTGGGGGAGCCAGGTGATGAGTGGTGACGGCTGCCCCTCCCCCTCCCGATCATGCGGGAGGGCAAAGGGGCTGTGTGTTACGGGTCCCCCGACCTTCCGATCTGGTGATGTTCTCCAGCTTCCGCTGGGTACATGTGGGGGCGAGGTGAGGCAGACTGGGGGCAGGGACGCCGTCGGGGAACCCGCCTGGACCGGCTCTCACACTGCGGCCTGTTAGCAGCCCCCTGCCTGCGCTTCCCCTGCCCATGGGGCCCGAGTCATGCCCCCCCCTGTGCCCACTCACCTCATTAATGCAGTCCTGAAGAGGCCTCGGTGCCGCGGGCTGGTCAGCTGTTCTTTTCCCCCTCAGACGCGTTGATGGTGCATCTGATCACCGTCCTCTGGCTCTGCCAGGCACCGATCGCTCTCCCAGCACCCTCCGGTTCCACTGGCTCGATGGACCTGCGGTCGTCTCTGGGTCGCTGTGGCTGTTTGCTGCTGGACTCGGGGCAGCGGGAATGTATCTGGGAGTCCACTTGAGCTGCAGGGATGCGTCCTGCAGTGACTCTGCCTTCCATGGCGTCTCAGCGTCTCGGTGTCTTGGGCTCCTGAGGTCGCTTGTGCCGTGTTAATGTGGGTTATAAGTCGCTTCCTGCCTGCATGCGAGTCGAATCCACCTCGGGAATGCTGCTATTTATCAGGATCGTTGAAGGAGCCTCCAGGGAGCTCACAGAGTGCCCTCTATTGGTCCATTGATAATGAGGGGTAGGCCCCCTTCCACAGGGTTCTTTGATTTGACACGGAATAAAAGAAAAAGCAAGCTGTTTTTCATTTGCAATGTTTGAAAGGGCAGATGTTCAAATGAAAGGGATAACAAAGCTGTTTCTGGTTGGAGTGTTGACATTATTGCCCCTTTTGTGAAATTAAAGTAAAGCAAGGCCATTTTGGATGCAGTGTTTAACCTCTTGTCTTTCAGATGAAATAATAAGCAAAGCAGAGCTGTTTTTGGTGCAATGTTTAACCTCTTGTCACTTAGATGGACTAAAGCAAAGCAGGGAAGTTTTTGATGCAATGTTTAACTTCTGGTCATTCAAATGGAATAAAAGCAAAACAGGGCCATTTTTTATGCAATGTTTAACTTCTGGTCATTCAAATGGAATAAAAGCAAAAAAAGATCTTTTTTGGGTTGCAGTGTCCAAATGCTTGCCACTCATGTGACAGGGAAAGCAAACCACAGCCATTTTTCGCGGCAGTGTATAAATGCAGTTTCAGGTAGAGGGGATATCTATTTAGGGCCTTAAATGCACCCCACAGTGGTAGAACTAGAGCCCCTAGCCATCAAGTGGGCCATTATCCATCTCAGGTACTATCTGTTAGGAATAAAGTTCACCCTTAGTCTGATTTGCCAACGCAAAGAGTCCAACCCTTGGGTCATGCAATGGTTTCTAGACCTGCAACCCTATTGTTTCACTGTGGAGCACTTGCCATCGCAAAGAGTCCAACACTTGGGTCATGCAATGGTTTCTAGACCTGCAACCCTATTGTTTCACTGTGGAGCACCGGAAAGGGAATTACCAGGGAAACATGAATTTTCTTTTCCGGTTCTCCTGTGAAACAAATGTGGCTACATCGCACGGAGGAAGGGTATGTGAAACACCTGAAGGTGTCTCCCTAGCTAGTCCCTGGGGATCTGTCATCCTGGTGGCAGGACAGTCATCGCTATTGGATCCAGTTCCTAGGCGTCGACCAGTGAGGGAGGATCACCTGGATGGGGGGGTCCTTGGGGAGTGGGAATGGGATACCAACGGGTGAGATGCGTTATCCCCCTTCCTTTAACACCTGTTTCCTTTCATCTCATGTAGGACATTCCAAACCACTACCCCCCTTTTTCCACTGTGAACACTTTCGCACAACACAACGGACAATGGAGTAACACTAGAGCCATTTACCTGACATGTCCCAATACCAGGGTCAGGCAAAGTCAGACAATTGATCAGACACACCCAACAACGCTTTCCCTTCCCCACAGGGATAAAGGGTGGAGCCAGAGAGCACAGTATGGGAAAGGCGAACACGGCAGACAATAGGTTGAGATGGCTACCACACAGCAGTTCAAGAGAAGGAGAAGGGCAGCAGGAAACGAGAGGGCGGCGAGGAGAGGAGTGACCTTGCCCTTTTTATCCCAGGCCCGCGGAACCTTCGTGGAGGAGAATCTAAGACTGGAAACAATAGCACAAGTGTCCTACTGCTGATGTCAACAGTTCACAGGGCACGCCTATGCTTCTAAGACAGAGCAGAGGAGACTCCCGCACCTGTGGTACCGGTCTTGACTCCAGAATCCCAAAAGCCAAGCGGTTCATCACAGCTGGTGAATCGAGGGGAGAACCGATAAGAACCGGGCTGTGTTGATTGAGTGGCAAGCTTCGAAACAAAGCCATATTGAATGTTGAATGAACTGTTAAAAATGTGAAGGGGAGACCAGCAGCAGAGGGAAAGCGGCACCATGTGGGTGCTAATACGAGAGACTCTGGTCGAGTCCCAAATGAGAGAAACTACCAAAACCAGAGGGACATAGGAAGGCCGCCAAAGGAACACAAAGTGGTCATACGTGAATGTCGAGCAAAAGCCCTGTACAATCGAAAGACTTTGATCCGTAAATTGGCTAAAAGCAAGGGAAGTGAGTCCTGAATGGTGAATGAAGAAAGGGGATGTGAATCCCGCAAACATTTGAAACCAGTAGAAAGTTTTGAAAAGGCAGTAGTGAACCTGGCGGAGGGATGTTGGAGGAGAGGGATCAGGTCTAAGCTCCCAAGAAACAGAGTGTTAAACTGAACCCAGAAAAGGGAGAGCCACTGAACTGTTTGACAAAGACATTACGATTTGTGGATTACAATTGAGAAGGGTCAGCCCAGAAGCTGGGGACCAACGGTAAGGCCATCACCACATTGGAACTGTGGAGTACGATTGACAAGGGTCATACCCAGAAGAGGGGAGACTCAGGGGTGAACTCATCACCCAGTGAATACTGGGAACAAACTTTCATTTGTTAAAGGAATTTTTGTTTTTGGTTATCTGATCATGTCAGGCACCAAGGCAAGAGACTTTCTAAGAAAATGAGACTTGTTTCTAAGAAAACTGTTGTCTCGTGCTAAAGAAGCCAGAGACTGTACTGTCCTCCACCAACTCCAGCTTACCCCATGCTCAAAACGTGGGGAAGGAAGACCCAGGCTACCACCTCCTGACTTATCATTTGAGAACACTCAAAATACTCAACTTTTTTTCTTGAAACTTAACCCTGACACCCTTTGTAATCAGCGTAAGGAATTGGCAATAGTTTTTCTTTAGAATAGGCCCTTTAGTTGACTTGACGCCACTAGGACTGATTTATTATCTTTTGATTGTTTCGACACCTGTCCACATATTAGATTTATGTTTAGATTACGATACGCACGGAGACTGAGTCAACTACCTCAGACAATCCCACCAACACTTTCGCCCGCCCCTTAATTATTTACTGCCAAGTACCACATGGATGTGGAATTGTCGAGATATTGGCAATCACCCCACTACCTGAGAGGTTGTCATTGGCAGGTGCAATGGCTGCAGGAGTATGAATGGAAGATAAGGGGAGCTATGAGAGAGCATGTTAGAGGCGGGAGCTAGAGGAGTAAGGAACCTGTATGCCAGTCTGAACCAGATCAGGACAGAGCCGCAACAGGGGAGACCACGCAAGCCGAGCGCTTCAATTCAGGACAGAGATGCAAACTAACCAACTCCTACTAACAATTTCCCCTTCTGCATACACCTCTCAAACTCCAAACCAAACACAACTAAAACCTACAGCACAACACACCGCACAAACTTCACTACACTGCAACAACAAAACAAAATTACACATAGCCTTGCACAACAGTGCACGACGACTATCGGCCGCAAACACCCAAGGCCCAGCCAACGGACCCACCGGGCTGAGGCCGCGAACAGCACATCACTGCTCTCGTGCACTTGTCCTGCTTCCTCCCACTAACTCAACCTCCCCTCCTGTTTCAGAGCCGCCAGAGCACCAAGGGACCACTCCGGTGGTGATAGTGCGCGGTACAAATGTCCTTTAACATTAACATTAACATTAACATTAACATTAACATTAACATTAGATCAGGCATTTTTCCAACCCGTATACCATTTTCATTGTTCAATAAACACCCTTGAACTGTGATCACTTGTGTCTGTCTTACTTGTTGTCACCATGAGTTCCTCACAGTGGTGAGGGATTCATAGAACACCAGCAGCACCATGAGGTAAGGAAGTACACTGTCATGGATGAGCACGGCTGTTGACCTATGCATTCAAATGGTGTCCTGCTGTAGCATGAGTAGGGTGGTGCATGAAAGTGTCAATCTGGTGATATATGGGTGATTGTCACTGTCAACAAAATGGGAGTTGTCCCATATCCGTGATTGTGGACATTGGTTGCATCACTGCAGCATGCTTGTAGTAGTCTGTCACCCGAAGGTGTATTTCTGCATGTGTTTCTGGTGAAGCGACATGCACTGACATATTTGTTTGGTGCCATGTCATTTGCACTCATGTCCTGTGAGCCTTGCATGCCATGTCCTGCCATGATTGTTGTCAAGTAGCCACTCCATCATGCATGAGCATCCAACACAACTGACTCTCAGCTTCCACGTATGGGGATTTTTCAGAGACATTCAGCACTATTTGTGTGTTTCACATGTTTACATATTTATGATGAGTGAAATATGCTGCATTTTGATAGAGAAATGCCTATGCTAGTGGACAAATTGTGTGTCTCAGTTACAATGAGCGATTTAGCTGTTCTGTCATTTTAGTGACAACTTCGCTTGTCTCATGGGTGTGCAAACTTGCATCAGGTCTTATGTATTCGGGGGTTCAGTGTGTGTCAACATTGCTTACTGAAACCTATGGAGAACACCATGATAATAGGGAGATGTACATGTTTAGAGTGCCAGGGGCATACATGAGGTGTGAGGTTGCAGGGGAGGGGTGGCCGGTGTATGCCCATCAAGGTATGCACTGCCAACCGTGGGTAGGCTGCAGAGGGAAGCTGCTCACACTGTGTCAGGTAGGGTGGTGAGGGAAGGTCTATAGAGACTGATGTCATGGTTTCCCTTTAGCCTACGGGTGAGGCTCAAATGCTGAAGCACAAACTTTGACCATGACTGTACAGTGTGCTGTCGGGGTACAACAGCCATAGATAATAAGACATAGGCAGGAAAGGTTGGTCTGCTGGCTTTAACGTTGATATTCCAGCAGAGAGGTAGTCTACTAATATTGTCACTTCTGGTGTGATGGGCCTACTGAGATGCAATATATGCAGTAGAGCCATCTTACTGCTGGTTGACTGTCTTGTAGAAGATGGTGCTGGATTTAAAATAGTCTGCAGGCTTGCAATGGGTACAGTGCAGTGCCACGAGGGTGATGTTCACAAACCCTCATTTGGTGAGTCCATTGATGATTTGTGCATCTGCATGTGGGACATATTTCCGGGAAGGAGGTTAGTTGACTGAAGGCTTCATATTAGACTTGCACACGCCTAGGTGGGAGGTAGACCTGTATGACTCGACTGGCCAGTGGGGTTCCATGTTAGTTATTGCCATTTTGCCCACTGCCCTTCTACCCCATCCCATTACCATAGTTCTGAGGGTGTTGCATGCATAGTCAGGTCCGACAGTAGGATTGTCCTGTCACCAGACACATCAGGCAACATGGTGCACATCAGTAGGAAGGACGTGCCAATTACAGGGACCACACATTGGACTTTGCAACTTGTCTGGTAGGAGTCCTTGCTGACTTAAGTATCACCTGCGGCTTGCCACAGCTTATTGGTCCAAGGATGGTGACTTTTTGCTAGGAATTGAATGTAAGGAATGATGCACAGGCCTGTGAGGTATTGTGCAGAGAATGTCAGTGAGGCTGGTATCTACCTAGTAACACAGTAGGCCAGGTAACTCCTACTTACTGTTCATGTATTGTCTAAGGAAAACAAACACACACACACATGCACACTGGACATGTGTTCTAAATCACATGCCTCTAATACAGCAACTGCTGTAAGACTGAGACATCCTCTGATTGTGGGAGTTAAGTGGGTACTCACTGTTTCTATTGTACATGCTGTGACACCTGTGTCAGAGGTTGAGCTACCTCTGTGGTTCAGTACATGGTCAAGGAATAGGGGAAAAGGGGTAATATAACAATGAATCCTGCAGATATTATGTTTGCTGTGTATTCCCCACAGGTTCTTCTTTGCCCTAAGGTATTCTTGAAGGTGGATGCAGGTGTCATGGTGCATGCTGACTCTGGCTTGGCATTTATGTAGAGAGGGGTGGTTGGAGATTAGCGACTGTTCTCAAAATAATTGTGTGTTTAGGTTTATCATTGCCAAGTGAGGACGCCTGATCCATGTCCAGACTATGGCTAATTCAAAAAGGGAAGCACTGCTGCAGGACAGTTTAGCTTCAGCCATTAGGTTGTTCTTGCTGCACACCAGGTGGGATGTTGGGGTCATACTGTTTGTGCACATGTTGGCTGTGCTGTCATGAGTGGATTATGTGACTATGTTCTTGGAATAGTCTTCGCAAGACGGAAATCTACTTGGACCATGCTTTGTGTAGGTGTTGGAACTGCAGGTTGTACATGTGTGTGCATGCTATGCATGGTGACTCCCAGAGGTCCTCACAGCACTTTCTCATCCAGGTATGTTTGACCACTGCCCTGGGGGCAGGGAGTGGAGGATGTGTTGTAGACGTGGACCTCTCTGATTTGTCAGCTTGGTGTTCAGGGTTTTGGGAATAGTGGGGTGTGGGCAGCCTGAAATGTTGTGCTAAATGTTACAAGCAGGAGTTTGATATGTGGTGTGACCTATTGAGCTGGAGTGCACAGCTTTGCTGGGAGGAGCATCAGCAACCTGCTACAGTGCAGGGCCAGCCACAACGAGAGGGGCAGGCAATGGAGGAGCCATGGCGGAGGCAAGCAGCACCTGCAATGGATTGTTCCCAGAGTCACCACATCATGCAGTAAGGTGAGTCTGAAGGCTAAGGGGCCATGAGGCTGGGGGGAGGAGAGGTAGAGGGGTAGGTAATGTAGGGAGTAGTGTGTGTTGTGTAAGCATAGCAACACACTCTACTCACCTGGTAAAAGTGTGGACCTTTTTTCCCACTCTTACATGTGTTTTGCTGTGTGTGTTTAAAATGTTTGTGTTCATAGACTGTGGCGCTTCACCTACTCCATAGGCATCATCTTTTTACTGTGTGTTACACAGCACCTTCAGTGCAGTGACACAGGGTTGTCTTTTTCGACTTCCCCACTCCGACTCCATTTTCTGGGACTGACTACTGTCTCCCAGAACATGTAAAGTTGCCATTGACTTTATTAGTCATTTTAAACTCACAAACTCAGGACAAACTATCTTTCATAGAGTTATGGAAAGGGTTAATAGTTATCCCTTTTTGTCTGTTTCTCATGGAACATCGTTTTGTTCCCTTTTCATTAAGATTTGGCTGGTGGCAGTGGTAACTACCCTATTTTTCCTACCACGGTTATATTAAATAGCCATGGTATTGTTTTAGGCTATCTTAGTAGCCTGGAACTTAAACCCACTGGACCATATACGTTTTTTATACCGTTCCGGCTGGGTTTATTCGCCATTTCTTTTTGTAAAAGTATTTCTCGTGTTTTGCTCTGCGCGCCAAGCCAGGTTTGGTTCCTTTGTTCGCCGACCTTTCGTGGGCTTCGGCACAGAAGCCCTCCTTAGGCGCCTGAATGCCTGAGGGGACAGGATGTGAGGGAGGGGTTTGAGACTCCCTGCACAGGGTCTCCTTGGAGACCCATGTCGCAATCTGGTATGATTGGCTGCGGTGACTGTCCCGGCGGGACAGCCACCCTGCTGTGTGATTGACAGCCAGGCTAGGTGAATGGGGGGAAAACTGCATAAAAAGTAGGTCTCTGGGACTGAGAATGCAGAGTCGCCATTGGATCGAGAGAACCGAAGAGAAGCTGACAGAAAAGGACCTCGACCACGACTGAACCTCCCGGTGAAGCCCAGATGTGGGTCAGAATCTTCAAACTTCAACGACAGGGAAGATCTGCAAGGAATCTTCTCCCCTTGAGCTGGTGGGAACAACCAGTTTGCCAAACTACAAGCCAGGCCTCCCTCCTCTGGTTGAATTTACTGTGCACAGCTGCAGTGAACCAGATAGCCCGGAGGAACGGACCCTGCTTGGGTTTTAAGGAGTGTACATTTTATCATCGCTTTGCTCCGCTGCTGGTTTCGTCCCTGGGCAGTGCAGGACCCAACAGTCTTCCTACTTCGTGTCAGTCTGACAGTCGCTTCAGGAACCGTGAGCCTGCAGGACCTGCCAGGAACGTCTGCCTCAGCTACTGCATTCTTCTGCTCTAAAGGTACTGCGCTAACCCAGTTGTTCATTTTGTCCAACCGCAGTGAAAGTGTGTGAAACCTTTTGCCAATCTGAGGGCTTGTCCTTCT
Source organism: Ambystoma mexicanum (assembly GCF_040938575.1). Taxonomy (NCBI): domain Eukaryota; kingdom Metazoa; phylum Chordata; class Amphibia; order Caudata; family Ambystomatidae; genus Ambystoma; species Ambystoma mexicanum. The sequence continues at coordinate 488,617,518 of NC_090930.1, forward strand.
CTATTCTTTAAAGTAACTCCGACCAACTTCGTTCTGACTCTTGGCAAAGACCTAACCGCGAACTACCCTGAACTGTGTGATCCTCTGCAAAGACTTTGGTCCATTGACTTTGGCCCTGGGCTCTTGGTTTGATTTCCTCACTGTAGTTCCTTTTTCTAGATTGCCCTGCTTACTTACATGTTGGTGCTGCTCAACTTCTGTCTAACTTTGTCTTTCCCTCCCTTTTAAATTACTGGAGTGCCATTTTGCTCACACTTCATTTTGAGCTTAATTTATGCAGAATCTATTGGGTGTGGTGTTGCGTATTAGAATCGTTATTTTTCAACTGCTTGATAATAGTGAAATGTTTAATAACTGATGTGTAAATAGGTGTATATTATTTTACTCAGAAACCTTGAGTCAGTGTTTGTTTGAATCATAGTAATTGCTGTCCTTTGTGTAACTATTGATACTGCTCCCTTTACTCTTGAGATAAGTCTGGCTGCTCAGCCATCACTACGCCTTTACTGTGTAGTACAGGCTTGTAACAAAGGTGAATTTGTACTGTCACTTGTAGTCCTAATTGTGTGTGGTGTTCCCAAAGGGTACTGCATATAATTCTGCCTAAGAAGGGCAGTGAAATGTGCCAAGTCTCAGGGATGATGGACATGGCAGTAAGGATACTGGAGGTGGTGGTGCACATTGAGCAGGGTGGTGCAGGGGGATGAGGTTGAGTCATGGCCTGTGGAAGTGACTGTGCCATGCAAAGTGGCAATCTCTGAGGCAGGTGTTTCCCTTTGTTAAGCGTGGAGAACCAATGCGGGTTGGGTGGTAAACATGACAGTTCAGGGTAGACAAGTACAAGTGTCATATGGTGGTATGCACTTTGGGATGACAAAAGTGCATACTTCTTCAAGGGAGATTTTTGGGATAGTGGTTTTGCTCTGCAGGCCTTTGACCATTTTGGCCATGGCTGCGGGAAGGGGTGGATGGAAATGTAAGGGGGGGCGGGTGCCTTGACATTTGCCTCATTAGTAGGGCATATAGGTGCCTCCTGGGTGACTTTGTGGCAGCCATGGCCGCTAAGGTGGAGGTGGAGGTGTGAGACCTCAGGGGAGGATAAAGTTGGCCAGGAAGTTGGCCACAGTGGTAACATGGCTTCCCAGAGCAGGAGGGTGCACCCACATGTAGAGGGGCAGCAGAAGGGTGAGTGTTCAGTTAGGGGGTTGTCACATTGAGGTATTTGCTGATGTGGTCCTTGATTCAGGCATGGGTGCTGGCAAAGTGTGTGTATCCTGTGATCATTCAGTATGGTGGCTGGAGGATGAGCATGTAGAGGTAGGGCTTGAAGTTGGCTGAGGGAGTGACAGGGTGTGGGTTAATCAGGGTCATGCAAAGGAATTGCATGGGCACGTGGGCCACGTTTTCATGCTAGGGGGATAATAGGGCACTCTGGGGAGCAGGAGAGAGAGTGTGTGCATGGACAGAACTCTATCACACAACATGGTCACTGATGACAGGCAACCTGGTCCAACAATACCTGGTGTGTTGCCAAGGCAGCAAAGGTACAGTGAGTCATTACCGGATTGGGAGACTGGAATGGGCCAGCAGGCGTTAGGCACCCCTCCTCTCCATGAGCATCATGGGAGTGGTTATGCCACGCACCACACAGGTAGGAGTGTAGATGTGTGGGTGTGGATGACTCCCACTGGGAAGGTGTGGGACTACTGGCATGGTGGGATGTGAAGTGGTACCGGGCGCTACTGGACTAATGAGGGAGCACTGATGGATCGTGACTAAGCGCATGATGATGACAGTGAGTACGAACAGAGCATTGAAGAGGGATACATAATGAATCAGAGGTTGATATGTGTTGATGGCAGAGGAAGGGGTTGTATTGAAGGGGACAAAGGTAGAGGTGAATGAAAGATGAACAGGTGCAGTTGCTGGGCAGATGTTGTTGCTTCCCAATTGCAGGGGCAATCAGGAGGCAGAAAAGAGTGCCGCTGAGCAGGACCTACAGAGAAGGTGCCAAGGGACAGTCAATCAGGTTTGCTTTCAGATGAGCAGGGAGCTCAATGATTCATGCCACGGCATATGGTGGTGGTTGAGTTTGGTGCATCAAGGGATCAGTTTGGCACCATGTTAACTGATTTTTTAAATGATGAGTCCTTAACATCTGCCACATCTGTCTGCAATCAGTGGCTATGTCATGTATGCTGCCAGCATGGAAGGTGAAGTGGTTCTCCATTATGTTGGGTGTGGTTGTACCTGCAGGGAAGACGGAATTGAGAAAGGATCATCAACAGATTGCGCTTTTGCTGTTTTCATGGAATGTGTTTACCATGGTAGGCACCGTTTTTTAGGGGTATTGTCGTATCAATGTGAGGTCATAGGTTGAAAAATCATCAGTGCAGGTATTGTAAGGTTTACAGGAGGATGAAAGGGTGTATTAGACTTTTCTGCTGGGTTTCAACTGGGTGTCCGAGTGGCTGCAAGAGGTACACCAGATTTTGGCAATGCATATTTTGGTTGAGCATCTGATGCAGATGGTTTCAGTGCATTCCAGTGCATTCCAGCTGGATTGTAGTTCCCGCGCTCGCCACTTATTCCGTCCTCCTGCATGAACGTGCCTGCCTCGAACGGAACTGCGAGTCTGTGCGGGTCCGTGCAGAGACGTGCTGACGTGCCATACCGCTTCTCTGACTCCCCCAGTTCCATAAGCGCTATGGAAAGCTCAAGTAAGGCCTTTAGCTTTTCACAGGACCATGTACCTTATATAAGTAATAATCATGCCTCATCTATTCAGACGACTGATATTCAGTCTCTTGCACCCTCCCCAATTACTATTACTTTGTTGAATACCCCTTCAGCGGTAAAACATGTACTGGATATACATGATTATATTCAGGAACACAACCTAGATGTTATGTGTCTCACTGATACCTGGCTTACTGACTCGCATGGGTGCACTATAGAGCAGATTACACCACAAGGCTACGTTTTCTTAGGTAAACATCGAGAAGGGACTGTTGGGGGAGGAGTTGCTATTGTATGCAAAAAATCATTAGGCTTTTACGAGGCTAATATTGAATGCATTGGTAGTGATATTATACACGTAAAGATGCCTTCTAATCCTAATTTTACTTTGAACTTAGTCCTTCTCTATAGACCTCCTGAAGGTTCCGATAGTTTTAATGAAGACATTGTTAACATTATTGCACCCATGATGACCACCAATACGGGTTTGGTCATCTTGGGAGATTTTAATCGTTGGAAAGGGGACAAAAGGGATAAAAAAGCTTTGGCTTTAGAAAAAATGTTAAGCAACCACCAAGTCATAATCAACAATGTGGACCCTACACACAATAAGGGCCACATATTGGACTGGATCGGCAGTAATAACATACAAGTTAGAGACATTGTCACCAGACCATGTATTTGGTCTGATCACTTTTTTATTTCATGTACCTTGCTGCTTCCCGCTGTAGCACGTAGAGTGCATGTACCCACACACACAGTCAAAGCCCGTAATTTTAAAAATATCACCTTGCCCATCTTGGTTAAGTATATGCAAACCTTGATGACTAAAACAACTGACTCTGATGATCCGGAGATGCTCATAAATAATTATAATCAGGAGATTACTGAAATGCTTGATAAATATGCACCAACGAAGGATAAACTAGTTAGAGGTCTACCAAATCGCCACAAATGGTTCTCCTCTTCCCTGGCAGAACTTATAGTTAGCAAAAGGCAGGCTGAACATACCTGGCAGACGGATAGATCTATTGTTAATTTGTCAGCTTGGAAATGCAAAGAGAAACAGTATAAAGCAGAAATTGTTGAGGCCAAGAAAACCGTTTACAACAATCAAATTAGTTCAGCTGGAGATGAGACCAAGGAACTTTTTCACCTTTTTAGATCTTGGGAGAAACCTACTGCTTGTTGTCTTCCTATAAAATCGACAGATGATGATTGCGATCAGGCACAGAAGGCCTTCACAGATAAACTATCAAAAGCCCAAGATAAAATCAAATTAGAAGCACTAGTAGCCCAGTCGCCGATACTAACACCTATCTCAGTACCCTTGGAGATACATCATACTTGTATAAAGACGCCACAAACTCAGTGAACTGTCATACCAAGTAGTGATACTCTACCAGGTTCTGTAGCAGGTTTTACTTTCCAAGCATCTACTACTGCTGACATCTTGAAAATTCTCAAGTCTATGCATCCTACCAATTGTCCGGGCGAACTGCTTCCATCCAAACTTATTTTGGAACATAAGGAACTCTATGCGCCTTTTCTTTGTAGATTTGCCAATGCTTCCTTTCGAACAGGTGTCATTCCTCAATCTACAAAGAACGTTGCAGTTTCACCACTACTAAAAAAAATGGGCCTTGATCCCACTGATGCAGCAAACCTTAGACCAATCACCAACACCTTGTTCTTCCTTAAGCTTATAGATAAGATAGCAACTATCCAGCTTCAGGTCCATGTTCAGATGGCAGGCATTTTGCATGCCAAGCAGTCGGATTTCAGAAGTTACCATGGCACAGAGAGTGCTCTTCTGGACCTACAGACCTATATGCTTTCCAGGCTGGAAGATAGCAAGTCAGGGCTGCTGATGTTGTTGGATTTATCAGCAGCCTTTGACTTGCTAGATCATAAAATTTTACTTGAAAGAATGCAGACTGTTGGGGGCCTCTCCGATCATGCTATAGTTTGGTTGAGAGCCTTTTTGGAGGGTCATCGGTCACAGGTGCACTGGGGGGACAGTGCCTCTGGGCCACAAATTATAACGTGTGGAGTGCCCCAGAGGGCATGCCTTTCCCCATTGTTATTCAATATTTACATTTATCCACTCTGCTACAAATTAGATCTTTTTCAGACCTTCTTTTGTAACTATGCTGACGACTTCCAGTTGGTCCTCAACATCACCGGCGATTATGATACGGATCAATTCACAGTAAATGCGGTTTATCAACTGATAAAACAGTGGATGTCCACCAATTGGCTGTGCCTGAATGCCACAAAAACCGAGCTCAAGATTTTTGGCCCACGTCGGGCACAAATCAAGTTGGGCCAGGAGTATACCGGCTTCAGGATTGACGGCAGTCTTATTAACGTTGTGCAGAAAGTTAAAAACCGTGGGCACTTTCATGGAAACCAGTTTAGACTGTGAAGCCCATGTTGCAGAAATTAGCACTGGCACCAACTATCATCTTAAAGTGCTCAGGCAGGTCGCACCACTAGTCTCGGTTGAAAACCGTATTAAACTCGTGAGAGCTGTCATCTTACCACAGATAGACTACTGTAATGCGCTTCTAAGCGGTGCAGGTAAAGCCCAAATTCAAGATCTACAAAAAATCCAAAATAAAGCTATCCGCATCATTTTTCAAATGAGGCATTCTGAACCCGCTACTGCGGCCAGGAAAAAATTGCACTGGCTTCCCGTGGAAAGCAGAATTCAATTTAAACTGATGACAATATGTCATAAATGCATCTTTGGAAATGCTCCTGCTTACCTAAAGGATGTCATTGGTATCTACCAGCCTAAAAGGAATCTTAGGTCGGCTGAAGGCTATTTTTTGGTACAGTACCGGGTGAAACGCTCCAGATGTTCTGGAAGGGCTTTCCACACTCAGGGAGCTAAGGCATGGAATGCACTGCCTGCATCCCTGCGTAAGACAGAAGATCTTCTTGCCTTCCGAAAATAATTAAAAACGTACCTTTTTAATTAGTGTTAGTGCAAACCTCCGCAGTAATCTTTTTTCTCACTATATTCTGTTCTCTCTGCGCCTGGTTGCCTACGGGCTTTGGTGCGGTGTAAGCACAATAACAATAACAATAACAAGGATGGATTTGTGAAGAGGAGTCTCCAGGTTGTAGGAGTACTGAGGGAGATTGCATTGCCTTTCTGTAGTTAGTTCCACTTATGCTGACATTCAGCTTATTGACCCGGTGGACAGTCATGGAGATCAACATCAATGTGTACGAATAAGGGGTGGTGTACATGATGCACAGAGACTTCAAAATCCAAGACTAGGGTGTGTATCAACTTTGTACTCACTTGGTTCAGATATGTTTGACGTACAATGTTGTCTTAATGGCAGAACACCAGGCCTGAAAAGCTAACTGTCCCAGTGATGGCTTGTCTCCTTTTCAGTGGCAGGTGTATCATGGGCTGGTTCCAGAGGTGGACACAGAAGGTTGCTGTATCCAGGATGAGCTCTGTCATGTGGCCAAATAAGGGTACTGGAGGGATTTAGAAAGTCCATGGCCGGTAGTCTGCAGCCCATACCATGCTGCATTGATGTAATTTTGTTGATGTTTGGCAATATGTATTTGCAGTCATGATGTGGATGTGGATGATGCAGTTGAAAGGGGAAGAGATGTTTTAATTGCATACATGCAAAGACAGGTGGATTTGTGTTGGTACAAGATGACAATGGAACCTACATTATCAGAGGGGATGGGTTTTTGGGGAATGATGCTGGTGCTTGCAGGTGATTGGGGGAGAAATGGGCAGGTCGATGTCGCAAGGCTGGCATGGAGAGTGGGATTGGAGGTGGTGGGAAGGAAGCCCTTTCCTGGTGTTTTACTGGACACGACCTTGGAGGTGTAATGGAAGAGTATGTTTGTATTCATGCTGGAGGTGCTGTTTAGATGCAGTCTTACATGTCATTGATTAATGCGTTTCTGAATATCAGGCCTATTTATATGGAAAGGTTAGGATGGGAGTACGTGAGGAAATCTAAAAAGGTGCCGCATATTTCAGTTGCAAGGTTCAAGGGGGTGAAAGCGCAATGGTGTTAGAGACAACACAGTCATATCTAGAAGTGATTGGGCATGTATGTCGGTAAATTTGCAGTCCAGCATTGATATTTTTTAGGGGCCTCAGGAAGGTGAACAGATGTCTTCCAGTCATGCGTTGAGGGTGTTGTTGCACTGCACTGGTCTCTGTGTGAGGGAGACAGTCTTGGTTACAGCACTGTTTCTTACAGGATAGATGCATGAAGTGACTGTGGATGGGGAAGCTAGTATTTAATAGTTGATGCCCTGTTACTCAGGCATATATGAGGGGGGATTGTAACATCGGGGGTGACAGATTCAATGAGAGAGTTGGGGTGTTGATGCATGGTGCTGGTGAGTTATTTGTTGTTTCCTTTTCATTTTGGAAACAGTGACTTATGCAGAGACACACTTAAGATATGGATGAATGGCCAATCAATCGTGTTCAGTGCAGGTAAGCAAGACAGGGAGGAGCAGAGTGTTTCGTAATATTATTATTATTATTATTATTATTATTATTATTATTATTATTATTATTATTATTATTAACTGACAGGGTGTAGATATGTAGATGTGTGGTAGATGTGTTCCAGTTTTGGGTGATTGCAGTGGGAACCTTTCCTTCGAACGTTTAGCTGTAAGGATTATGGGCATGGCATGCGTCTACCAATACTTATGCACTCAGGTGAGAATGCTTTGATTTAACTGCCAGGGGCAGCACTGATTGAGTGGTTGGATAGGAACATGTTGATGTTGCATGATTATTGGCCGTTGGGCAGGGTACTGTTGTAAGAGGATTCAATTCAACACTACAGCTAAGTCAATGCCTAGTCTGGGATACTGAATGGAAACCCTTATTGATATATCTTTATGTCCAGTTCATGCGTTCTGGATGACTACCCCTATATAACACCCCTCTCTTGGAATCCCCCTGACCCCACTGAGCCAAGAAGTATTTCTGTTTTGCAAGTTTAAAGGTTTATTTGATAATTTAAACAATATATATATATATATATCACGCTTTATAATAAATTAATAATTGAATATCACACTTAATCTGATCAGTAATCAATAATGGATAGTCTGGCACTAGCACACTTGTGAATAGGAACAGAAGAATAAGGTGGTAGAGAATACTTTATATAAGTTCAGATGGATGTAATGTTGAATGAAAAATGCAATACAGAAAATACTCAATATGATTTCAACAAAACAATGTAATCACTTTTCTCTGGCAATCCCCTCCCCCCTTTATGCAATGCAAGGAAATGGAAGGAAAGCGCACAGTTCTCAGAAATGCAATCAAATGTAATTCAGTTCACCCCAGCAAGCTTAATCTTTAGCAAGGAAACTAAGGAAGCTTCTGTTTTCACACGTGGAGAAATTTGCAAATCGCGGCAAATTCGTGAGTGCGTTTTTCGCGATTGCGGCAAAACTATAGGGAATGCGGTTCTAGGTTCGTTGAAAAGCCAAGATTCTAAGCTTTCAGAGGAAAGTTACTGCAAGTCTCTAGGACAAACGGTCACGGAGATATGAGCGATATGGTAAAGGTCGTTTTTCAGATTTGAAATTTTAAAGTTCAAAAAGACAAGTGACAGCTAGCAACTAGAAAATGACAGGTGACAGTTAGGAGGCAGTTCTACTTAGATTAAAATAGATTGAATTATATTATTTTAACTAAGAGATTGGTTCTACACAGTTCTGCTAGGTACTCACAATATATTTTTGAAATAAATGGGCCTCGCCACGGATCTGGTCAGGTTTTCTTCACTCGCCACGGACGGTCTCTGCGCACCACGTCTGGGTCAGCTCTGCTCTGCTGGTCTGGTCTGGGTCTCGGCACTTCACAGTGATCTGGGTCAGCTCTCTGGTTCTGCTAACAGTGGTCTGGGTCAGCTCTGCTCTCTCTGGGTACAGCACTGCTTCTGGATCTTTCTGCACAGCTTTCTCTGGAGATTGATGGATTTGAAGTCTGGATCTCTGGATGTGGTATGGTCCGGCAGAGCGCGTTGCAGCAAATGGAATTGAATGTCCCTATCTGTCCTGACTGTCTGCTTTTATGTGTTTTGAAAATGGGTGTGTGTGCAGCATCACTAGGCTCTACCCCTCTCCACTTGTCATTGGCCACTTCATCCTCTTCCCCTTGATTGGGGGAATGAAATGAAGTGTCATCATGATGAGGTCTGTTTATGGTACAGAGAACCCACCCCTGTCAAATTACACACAATCTATATTTTGACCCAAAAGACATATTTGCACAGGTACACATTTGTTTTAAATTACATGCACCCATCATGCATTACAGGAGGTATACCCTGTCCAAATCTGCTCTTCCTGGGGGCTTGCATTCAGAAATGGCAACATATTTCACTTTTTGGTCAAGTTACCAATATCAGATTCTTACTCAAATTTACCCAAATGTGTGCAAGGCATGCAGGCATTGATTGATGAAGTATCAGACTTTTAACATGCATACATTTTAAGTAATACCCTCTTAACTGCTAGCTTGCCCCCAGATCATGCCACCGGTTCTAAAAACCTCTTAAAATGTGGGCAGAAAAATCACAAGAATTATGGTATCATTTAAATAATTTTCACAAGTCCGCTCTATGAATGATCCATCTTTTTAGAGTTATGTTCTGGCCCCAAAGGGGTGTGGTTTCCCCCCAGCACAAGGTTGAATTTCTGGTTTTTCCAGTTCTGCCAAGCCAGCTTGCTCTCACAGGCAGTGCTCCTCCCCTTTCCTTCCAGGAGGAAGCTACTTTTACGGCCCCCATAATAAAACATTTGCCTGAGTCAGGACAGGGCTTTGTTCAATTTCCTGCAGAGCCCAGGTAATTCAATCAGGGAAGTGTCATATCCCTTTTGGTGGGAACAGCAAAAGGACAGCTAGGCCTGGGAACACAGCTGTTGTGCAAGTCTCATCTCCTGTCGGGGTAGCTGGTGGGCAGAATTCAGTTCCTTAAGCCAGGCCCCAGCTAATGTCACTTTTAGTTACCCATTTTTCTGCATTCAAATAAACTAACCGTTTTTTACATATGCAGCTAAAATGCTGATTCTAAGTTTAAAACTATGACATTTAAACAATTGCAACCTATGTGACACTCAAAAGTAGGTCACTCATTTCTTTTAAACATTTTGATTTTTAGTGTCTTTCAGTCCAAATTTACTTAAACTGCTGAAATCCACAGCTCAGCCAGTCTTGTTATAAACCTTCAAGTCACTTCAGAATATAACTTTACATTGTATCCACCTCTCAGTAAGTCTTTCTTTGGCCTGCTTTGGGTTCATCTATTCAGTTTTACACAAAGTCTGGTGGTTTTAAAACGCCGGCTTTCTGATAGTGGTGAGTACTGGTAATGCAACCATTTTTGGGATTTAAGAAAATGAATTCCCCAAAATTCTAGGTTGCTTTTGGCAATCAGCATTGCCATTCCCAATGGTTTCAGGCTGCTGTGTGGGTAGTCCAATGGTGGTTTTAGGCAGTGCCCTTCTGTGCCCATAACATCGGCAAAAATGAGTGGCAGCCTATTCTTCATGCATTTCCCTGTGCATTTTCTGGGAAGCTCTGGCCATCATGATGTTTTCCATGTCAGTACTGCACAGTTTTGAGGTAGAGCTTGGATGCATGGATAAAAACATCCCACAAGCCCCCCTCTTGCGATGGCCATTCTGTTTCACTGATGGGACTCGCAAGACCTGGGATGTTTCCTCATCTTCTTCCAATAGATGGCACAGTTCAGCATCTTTTCCTCCATCCGGTCGGATCGATTGGTTCTCCTCGCCGGTCCTGATGGGAATATTGGGCGGTACCCCGGGCCCCTCGCGTTTCTGCTCCCGGTCTCCGGATCGTCCTCCTTGGCCCGTCTCCAGGTTTTCTTTCTCCTAGGACGACAAAGGAATAGCGGCAATACCTATTCATAGACATTTTTCCCCCACCATTGATATAGTGGGGTGGCATATAAATTTATAGTCAAAACATATGAACATGCACATTTCTTTTTGCATTCAAAAACCAAAACACCCACATTGAGAAACTCAGAATTTGATAGACTATAAGTAGGATATTTTAAGTTAGAACTGAATTAATCTGAGACAGCACCCTCTAGGATTCCAGAGGATTCCTCCAGTTGTTGCAGAGTGTGCCTGGGATGGCAACACTTCAACTGGTTAATGTGGACCCACTTGTCTTCCCCCTCTGCCGAACCGCCTTTGGGGATGCGGATCTTATAGGCCACAGGGGAGATTTTGTCTATAATCTCAAAGGGTCCCTTCCACGTAGGCAAACATTTTCGCTGTTGGCTTCGGAAATTGTATAGATAGACCCGGTCCCCCACCTGATATTCCTTCCTGGAAGTTTTCAGGTCATAGTCTGTCTTCATGCTATCAGCTGATCTTTCTAGATTCCGCTGAGCATAAGCAAAAGCATGTTGAAGGTGTTTCCTTAAATTCTCCACATACTCATGAGTTGTGGAGGCATTTATTAGTGTATGCTCTTGGGTCCTGTAGAGCAAATGCTGCGAAAGCACCATCTTGCGCCCAGTCATCAACTCAAATGGTGACATTTTGGTTGCAGATGAAGGGGTAGATCTGATGGCCATTAGGACCAGAGGTAATCGGATATCCCAACTTGGCCCAGAATCCGCCACAAACTTTTTTAATATGCTCACAATGGTTCGGTTATATCTCTCTACTGCCCCAGAAGATAGCTGGCCTGTAAGCAATATGTAACTTCCTTTTGACCCCCAGTATCTCCCACATCTTTGTCATTACTTCACTGGTGAAGTGGCTACCCCTGTCTGACTCAATCCTTTGAGGTAGACCAAAACGGGAAAAGATGTGGTTAATCATCAGGGCAGCTGCAGTTTCTGCCTTGCAATTTGGGGCTGGGAGACATTCCGCCCACTTGGTAAACAAGCATGTCACAGTCAACATGTACTTATTCCCGATAGCAGAGCGAATCACGGGGCCTACAAAGTCGATTTGTAAATCTGACCATGGCAGTGTCATCCCCCTCTTTTGGAGAGGCGCACGGTGCGTGAGGGATGATGGCTGACATTGTGCACACACAAGACACCCCTTCAAGTATTGGTCGAGGTCCTGCCCCATGTGTGGCCAGTATGCAACCTCTCTTAAGATTTCCAATGTTGTGTGAAACCCCCTATGACCGGCGGTGGCCGCATCATGGGCGTGACTTAACATCAGGCTTCGGAAGGAGGTAGGAACCACCCACTGATCGTGGCCAGCTTTGGATTTCCTTACCAACAAACCGTCTTGGATCCGGAACATTTTTGGACATTTCATCAACACTCTTAGGTCTTCTTTCCCCATGTAATCGGTATCCGTCAGGGGAAAGTTCTCAGGTTCCTCAATGTGCTGGTAAAATTTACCAATTATGGGATCCCCCTTCTGAGCGGTAATCAAATCAGCATCAGGGGTCTCCTTACTCCATTGTGCAATTGAAAGGTCGTTGTGAGCATTTGTCTGGGACCTAGTGATAGCAGTGACCTGGATTTCCCCCAACAGGGACTCAATCTCAATTAGATCCCCTTGGATGGCCCCGGTTTTGGCCAGCTGATCAGCTAAGTCATTTCCAGTTTTGTCTGGTCCCTCTACTTTGGAATGACCCTTGATCTTTTTCCAATAGATGGTCATCTCAATCGAGGTGACCAGATCATCAATGTTTTGGATCAACTTCCCATGTTTCAAGGGTTTGTTGTTAGCACATAACATGCCTCTGGTTTTCCAATTAACCAGGTGCTCCACGAACCCGTTCCGTACATAATCCGAATCTGTGATTATGACCAGTTCGTGGAGTTGATGCTGGACAGCAGTGAGGATGGCCTGATGCACAGCCATCAATTCTGCCACCTGACTACTTTGGGGACCAATTTTGTATCCAGCAGAGGGTTCTGGGGACTCATTCACCCATGCATTCCCTACGCCGGCCACCAGTTCTTTCTCCCCGTCGTTGTCAACATGGTAAGAGCATCCATCCACATAGACAGTGGGCATTCCCTCACACTTGTCCTCTTCAAAGACTTTGTGGGGGGAATTAAGGTATGCCTCCATGTTGTCCTTTATTTTTAGACTTTCGTCCTCGAGACAGTTTTCTCTGGCACAATCATGCAAGTCGGCCAGACCTTGCGCGAGGGGACTCTTCTTGTTTTGGCCATATCTGACCTCCACAGGAAAGCCTTGCATTGACAGAATCCAGGAAGTAATTCGGGAATTACTCACATTTCCGGCCCGGATTCTATCACTTTGGAGATATTGCAGAGGCTGGTGTGGAGTCTCCACTATGATGTGTTCCCCCTGGATAAACGGGCGGTAATTCTTCAATGCCCACACCGTTGCCAGGAGTGCCTTCTCGCAATCGTTGAATTTTTCCTCCACAGAGGATAAAGTTTTGCTCGCATAGGAGATTACTTTATTGACCTTGTCATGCTTTTGGTATAATACTGCCGTCAAGCACGTATTAGAGAACCCCGTCTCCAGGAAGAACTCCTTGTTTCTGACAGGGTAAGCTAGGCAGGGCGCTTGTGAGAGGCTTCTTTTGAGTTGTCTTACTGCCTCGGATTGTTCTGGACCCCATTCCCACTTGACCCCCCCCTTCAGGAGATGAATCAGGGGTCTGGTGATATCTGCGTAGCCCTCAATGAACTTTCTGCTGTAATTAGTCAGTCCAAGGAGGCTCCTTCGTTCCCGCAGAGTTGCGGGGTCTTTCAGTTTCTGGAGTGCTTCCACTTTCTTTTCCTGGAGACAGAGACCCTGAGGAGTAATCTCATGCCCCAAGAAATTAACACGGGTTCTACACCACTGTGCTTTCTGAAAGGAAAGTTTTGCTCCGGCGGCCCTCAACTGGGTCAGAACATAACGGATCTCCGCTATGTGTTCCCCCACAGATGAACTTTTGATGAGGACATCATCTACATAAGCCAGGTTACCCCTCGCACCCAGGTCGGGCATGGCCTTATGTAGGAAAATGTTGAATTCATTGCCGGAGTTGAGGTATCCGAAGGGAGTCCGGGTCCATGTATACTGCTGGCCCCCAAAGGTAAAAGCCAGCTTGTATTGGTCCTCCCTACTGACCGGCACGGTCCAGTATCCATTGGTCAGGTCTATTGCAGTGAATACCTGTGACCCCTGAATCTGGGCCAGCCCTTGGTCAATGTAGGGAAGAGGCCATCGGGAAGTATGGACCCGTTTGTTGAGCTCCCTAAGGTCAGCGCAGAGTCTCCACTGGCCGTTTGGCTTCAATATTCCCAGCACCGGATTATTGAAGGTGCTGTGGACTGGACGGATTATTCCTCGGGACTCAAGGTTCTTAATTATTTCAGTAAGGGACTCCATGGATGCGAGAGGCAAACGATATTGCTTCACAAACACTGGAGTCATGCCAGTGTCCGTGGGGATTGTTGTCGTGTGGATGTCGGTGCGACCACAGTCATATGAGTCTACCGCAAAGAGATCTTGGAAATCCAAGAAAACTTGTTTCAACTTTTGCTTTTGTTCCAGAGTCACACAGGCATCAGCTAGGTTGACTCTCTCTTCCACCATCTGCCTGAAGCCTGGAAAGACTTCTGGCTTGGCTATCTCCGCGGCCTCCTCCAGCTGGGTGGAGAAGTCCCTGGTCAGAGTGCTGATTTGGACTGGAGGCTTCAGGTGGGAAAGGCAGCCCTCATGGACCTGGAAAATCACCTCATCCCTCCTGAAGTCACAAGTCACATCTTCCTTACCATAAGGGTAGGAAGTGTACACCAGGAAGTTCCCCCCATGCCGGGTAAAAATCCTGTCTGGTGTTGTATTGTCATCACTGTCACTGTCAAAGCAGTCCTTGGGGATTGGCCCTAACAGTTCATTACCTAAATCGATGGAAAAATGTCGGTCATCAACCGCCATTCCAATAATGGTGCCTGCGGCTAGAGTAATACTCTTTAAGTCGCTGTTATCCACCTCTATTGGAATGGTGTCATGTTCTATGTTGACTAATGGAGTTGGGTTTACCCCCAACCCTTGCTGTTGGAGAGAAGCGTTTAGATGTATGTAAGCATCAGGGTTTTTCAAATGTTGTCCTCTTTTAACTTTCACTTCCAGGGAGAATTGTCGGGTCCTTTCTGGGATGGTGACTTCCTCTTTAATCTGAATTTCAACTGCATAAGGTAGCAATTGAGCTGACCTAAATGCTTTTTCTGGATCATCAAAGCCCATGGGATTATCCGCTAATCGGGACCAAGCTTTGAAGTTTATTAGGTCCAAACTAATGGCAAAGCGATTGAGAATGTCACTGCCTAAGTAAAAGGCGGCAGGGACGTCTCGCACGACCCAACAATTGTGGACTATGCTCTTGTTGCCAATGGAGATTTTGAGCATACACCTGCTTGGCAGGAGATGTTTGGAATTAGGTGCTTCCAGGTCCATTTCCCATTTGTCTATCAGTTTGAAGGTATGAATGGCTGGATCTTTTGGGAGTTGACGGAACATGGCTTCGCTGATGAAGCTCTTACCGTTGTTCACACACACTCGAGCGAGAACAGAGTCCTTCCCATCATTTAATTGGACAGGGATGAACAACTGCTCTCCAATTTGCTGAATATCAGCCAGGCTCTGAGCTGATTTCACATCTTTCTGGACTATAGGAGTGGGAGTTTCTGATTGTGGATTAGTATAGAATCTCAGAGTGTTTCCTTCCAGCGTGGAGTACCACTTTAGACTGGAAGGAAGGTTGATTTTCAGAAATAGAGAGGACCCCCCATCACCAGTCTGTTGTCCTACTGCTATTACTGTCACGTCTGGAATTTGGCTATTCTGGAAGTGAAATTCTACTTGGTCAGATTTTTGTTCAACCATGTGGCAGGTGCCGTTTAAACTAACATGGTTGACACTCTGTTTTAATTTTATTGGTCGGCTAGTCTGGGTCCAGAGGACCTTGTTTACGCAATCTATTAAGGGTGACAACCTCCTCAGGAGGTCATTCCCCAGTAAACAAGGGGTGCCCTCTGGAGTCACTACTATGACCGGGTGTTTCACCTTGTGTCGCCCGATCTTAATGTCCAAGTCTGCAGTCCCCTCAACGGGAATTTCCTTCCCGTCAAAGTTCTGCAGTTGTCCAGGAAGAGAGGTGAGAGGAATTTGGTAATTCTCTCCCCTTCCTGCATTCAGTTCGTCAAAGGCCCTTCTGGACAGAAGGGTAGCTTGAGATCCAGTGTCCACCAGTGCCAAAATTGTACCCTGCCCCTGTACTTGTACTGGGGCATAGTATCTTCCCTCCTTCTCCTCAAGGGGGCACAGATAATGCACATTTTTGGACAACTGGTGGGCTAACTTTTTGGTTTTGGACATCGCTAGCGAAGAGATTTGGGCAGAATTCTGTGGAGAGCCTTGGGAATCTGAAAGAAAAAGTTGGCAACTGGAGACCAGAGCCATTGTGGGTTCCCCTGGCTCCGGTTCTGGGCCGCCCCCCCCTTTTTGGAGGCAGTCATCAGGATGGGTTTGAACCAGGGGATTTTTGGTATTGTGGGTTCTGGGATGAGATGATGGGCGGCGGTAGCTCAGTCTACATATCTCCCCAGTCTGGATTGGAATCCCTTGGGGCCCATTTTTCCTTGGGAGGAGTTCCCCCATCTCTGAAGGAGAAGATCCTTTTCCCAGGATCTTCTGAGGATCCCTCTCCCTCAAATAGGAAGATCTGTACCTCCTCCTCAAACTGAGTCTGTTTGGGTCTTTTGTTTCTCCTACCCCCCCTCTGCTCCTTAGGAGGCAGACTTTCAGGGGCAGGAGATTTTGTTTCCGGTTCCTGGGTTTCCAGGGGCTGTTTACAAGTGAGGAAGGAAGCTTCCTCCAAGGCTTTACACCCCCCTTCCCTTTGTGCCTCCTCCCTGGGAACCGGTGAGTTATCGGGGTGCTGCCCCCGTCATTGTTCTGGATCACCAGGTCCAGAGTTGGGTGCGTTCTGCGCCGGCATGCCGATCTGAGGGTTCTGCTGAGCCCTCAGTATGTGACCCAGATCCCGTGCCATGTTTTGAACCTGGCGCTCTAACTGGGAAACCCGCTCAGGCTGATACGGTCCCTGTTTTCTCCCCTGGGCTGATCCCGGGAAGGGTAGATATCCCTTCTTTGGTAGTACCCCTGGTTGGGAAGATTTGGATACCTCTCCACCCTTGGCCTCCCCTCTCCAGGATTCGGTTGTCTGGGCTCAGGGAATTGGGGAAAGAAGGGTGGAGGATTTTGGGGTTGGAAGTTGGGTGGATACCTGGGGAAAAAGTTCTGCCCAGGATTTGGAGAATTTCTGCCCTCCGGTGGGAAGTTAGGAGGGAAGTTCCCTGGGTTAGGTGCTTGGCTGGATCCCCCCCCTTGGGCTGGAGGAGTCCACACATAACCCAGGATGGGTCGATTTCCCTTGTAATGGGGACTTACATAATCAGGAGAGCGAGGGACCCCATTTGTGGGGCTGCCTCCCTGGCTCCCTGTCTGTGACTGGCCCGAGGACCTTCTGGGCCTAGCATTATTAGGTGCAGGTAGGTTTTTAGGCCCCCCCATCTCCAACTCTAAAACGGGGGTGACCTTTACCTCTGCCACCTTGGCAGCAGCAGGGGTGTTGTTGGCTTTGGGTTTTTTTGGCGCATTATTTTTATTTTCTATTGGCTTCTGCACCTCATAGATCCGGGTCGCCTGTTCAATGACCCAGTCTAAAGATCTTTTCTCGTGAAAATCCCTCACGAGCTGGGTCATTATGTATTTGGGCAAGGCATGGAAAAACGTATTAATAAATTCTCTGCTATCCGTGCGCACCCTTCTTGTGGTCTGTGCAAAAGCACTCTTTAACTCCTGCACAAATTCTTGTGGGGCCTGATCCTCCCCACATTGTAAATTGTAGGCTGCCTTGCGAGCCTCTTGAGGATTTCTATGAGTAGAAAAATGTTTCAGGATGGCCGCCTTATAGGTGGACCATCTTAAATGATTTTGGTCCTCCAGCCCCGCAAAGAAGCTGGAGTATTCCGGGGAGAAGGTCCACTTTACATTTTGAATACAGCTTTGGCTGTCCTTCAAATGGAAAGTCTCCATCATTTGCTCAAACAACTCTAAGTGCTCCCAAACAGAATACTTGGCGTTCTTATGATAAGGCGTGATGACGCTCCTGATTGCCTTAATCTGCTTTAAGGGGTCCTTAAGCAAGGCCCTTTTTGTCTTATTGGCCCTTTTGGTCCGGGTAACCCTGGTCCATTCATCTTCTGACTCAGAGGCACTACTCCCAGAGGTTCCCGTCTGTTCTTCCAGGTTTTCCCAAATTCTGCGAGCCTGGGAATGGCTGGCAGAATGTGGGGACCTGGTCTCCTGTGTCCTGTACTGCTCAGAGGAGTCTTCAGATCCTTCCTTGCTGCCAGGATTTGATGGGTACCCCCCCCCACTGACCTAACTGGGCAGAGGTTTTCAGGATGCCCTTAATGGGCCTACTCACCTGGGGTTCCCCATCAAATTGCACTGTGCTTGGGTGCCCATACCCGGATGCCCGCCCCTCCATTCCTGGGTGGTACTGGCCTATGAGCCCCATGCTTCTGGCTGGATAGTAATCTGCCATCCCTGTGGCTCTGTGCTCATGTGCGCCAGGGGACATGGGGTGGCAGAGTCCAGGGACTGAGAGAAATAAAGGCCTCTGGTACTAGGGCTCCTGGGGTTATGCTCAGGAGTTTCTCTTTCCCAGCGAACCTCATCTCTATCCGCCCCTGCTCCCTGTTGCAATGCAAGAGCCTGCGCCTTCAGTTCCTCAGTTAAGGCCTTACTAGACTCTATCAGTCTCTCCTGCATCGCTACCTGTTGTTGGAGCCTATCATTGTGCTGGCAGAGAGCCTCATTCTCTCTCTGCGTTTCCTGATTGGTCCTGGAGCACTGGGTCAGTCTTTGCTGCAGGAGGGTTACCTCCTGAGCTGTCTCCCTATTGGCCTGCTCCTTTCTTGCTAGAGCATCCTCCACCCTCCTGGTGTGCTCTAACAAGTTCTGGTGTTCTTTTTGGAGGTCACCCAGTCCCTGGTGGGCCAGGTGATTTTCTTCCATTTTTCTTTTTAAGTGGCAGACTTCCTGGCCTAAGGTGTCCCTTTCCTGACTAAGAGTCTGCATCTGTACCGTCAGGTCGTCCCTTTGCCTTTGGAAGGCACCAGATTTCTGGCGCTCCTGATCAAACTCTGCCTGGGTATCCAGGTCTTTCAGAATCAGTTTATTGCTCTCTGCCTTCTCCCTATCTAGGTGGCTTTGCAGGGTGACTACCTGCTCAGCACATACCCTATTGAAGTCTAACTGTTGCTCCAGCTTTTTCTGGCTCTGCAGTAGGGAGTCCAAACCTTCTTGGTACTCCCTCTGCAAGGCCAGAAATCTGGTATCCTGGTCAGCCTTTTCGTGTTGCAGGATGTCCATATCCTTCTTTATTTTAATGATGTGCTGTCTACTCTCATTTTCTGACTCCTGGCTCCCCTGCAGCCTCTGCTCAGAAGAGACCAGGTCAGATTGGACCTTCTCTAACGCCATCTGTCGCTTATTCGCCAGATCTTGGCTTTCAGTACATTTATCCTGCATGTCTCCCATATATAGGTACAGGTATGCCGCTATCCTAACCATCTTGTCTTGTTCATCCTTAGCTTTAGGAGCCATGTATAGTTCACTCAGGGCCACATGTAAGGGACCCTGATCTCTCCATATATCTGACCCTGTTTCCGTGACCTGTTGCGTGATGGCCTGCAACCAGACCATGCGGTCCTGGTGAGTCCACTCACCTCTCACAAATAACTTATGTAAGAAGTGCTCTCTGGCTATTTTCATATCTACCAAGGTCGTCATTCTGGAATTTGAGTTCCTTCCTGACTTACAGAAGTTTGTATTTTATTTTTGCAAAACAGACCTTTTCCTTAGAGCGTTCCTTTGAGGAGTGCTTTACAGCGTAACACAGCGTGGTGATCCGACCGGATATGTGTATCTGGTCAGCTGGTACACTGTATTAATCTGCACAAATGGTAGATCTAACCCAAACGTCCCGCTCGAGCCCCCAATTTGTAAGAGGATTCAATTCAACACTACAGCTAAGTCAATGCCTAGTCTGGGATACTGAATGGAAACCCTTATTGATATATCTTTATGTCCAGTTCATGCGTTCTGGATGACTACCCCTATATAACACCCTCTCTTGGAATCCCCCTGACCCCACTGAGCCAAGAAGTAGTTCTGTTTTGCAAGTTTAAAGGTTTATTTGATAATTTAAACAATATATATATATATCATGCTTTATAATAAATTAATAATTGAATATCACACTTAATCTGATCAGTAATCAATAATGGATAGTCTGGCACTAGCACACTTGTGAATAGGAACAGAAGAATAAGGTGGTAGAGAATACTTTATATAAGTTCAGATGGATGTAATGTTGAATGAAAAATGCAATACAGAAAATACTCAATATGATTTCAACAAAACAATGTAATCACTTTTCTCTGGCAATCCCCTCCCCGTTTATGCAATGCAAGGAAATGGAAGGAAAGCACACAGTTCTCAGAAATGCAATCAAATGTAATTCAGTTCACCCCAGCAAGCTTAATCTTTAGCAAGGAAACTAAGGAAGCTTCTGTTTTCACACGTGGAGAAATTTGCAAATCGCGGCAAATTCGCGAGTGCGTTTTTCGCGATTGCGGCAAAACTATAGGGAATGCGGTTCTAGGTTCGTTGAAAAGCCAAGATTCTAAGCTTTCAGAGGAAAGTTACTGCAAGTCTCTAGGACAAACGGTCACGGAGATATGAGCGATATGGTAAAGGTCGTTTTTCAGATTTTAAATTTTAAAGTTCAAAAAGACAAGTGACAGCTAGCAACTAGAAAATGACAGGTGACAGTTAGGAGGCAGTTCTACTTAGATTAAAATAGATTGAATTATATTATTTTAACTAAGAGATTGGTTCTACACAGTTCTGCTAGGTACTCACAATATATTTTTGAAATAAATGGGCCTCGCCACGGATCTGGTCAGGTTTTCTTCACTCGCCACGGACGGTCTCTGCGCACCGCGTCTGGGTCAGCTCTGCTCTGCTGGTCTGGTCTGGGTCTCGGCACTTCACAGTGATCTGGGTCAGCTCTCTGGTTCTGCTAACAGTGGTCTGGGTCAGCTCTGCTCTCTCTGGGTACAGCACTGCTTCTGGATCTTTCTGCACAGCTTTCTCTGGAGATTGATGGATTTGAAGTCTGGATCTCTGGATGTGGTATGGTCCGGCAGAGCGCGTTGCAGCAAATGGAATTGAATGTCCCTATCTGTCCTGACTGTCTGCTTTTATGTGTTTTGAAAATGGGTGTGTGTGCAGCATCACTAGGCTCTACCCCTCTCCACTTGTCATTGGCCACTTCATCCTCTTCCCCTTGATTGGGGGAATGAAATGAAGTGTCATCATGATGAGGTCTGTTTATGGTACAGAGAACCCACCCCTGTCAAATTACACACAATCTATATTTTGACCCAAAAGACATATTTGCACAGGTACACATTTGTTTTAAATTACATGCACCCATCATGCATTACAGGAGGTATACCCTGTCCAAATCTGCTCTTCCTGGGGGCTTGCATTCAGAAATGGCAACATATTTCACTTTTTGGTCAAGTTACCAATATCAGATTCTTACTCAAATTTACCCAAATGTGTGCAAGGCATGCAGGCATTGATTGATGAAGTATCAGACTTTTAACATGCATACATTTTAAGTAATACCCTCTTAACTGCTAGCTTGCCCCCAGATCATGCCACCGGTTCTAAAAACCTCTTAAAATGTGGGCAGAAAAATCACAAGAATTATGGTATCATTTAAATAATTTTCACAAGTCCGCTCTATGAATGATCCATCTTTTTAGAGTTATGTTCTGGCCCCAAAGGGGTGTGGTTTCTCCCCAGCACAAGGTTGAATTTCTGGTTTTTCCAGTTCTGCCAAGCCAGCTTGCTCTCACAGGCAGTGCTCCTCCCCTTTCCTTCCAGGAGGAAGCTACTTTTACGGCCCCCATAATAAAACATTTGCCTGAGTCAGGACAGGGCTTTGTTCAATTTCCTGCAGAGCCCAGGTAATTCAATCAGGGAAGTGTCATATCCCTTTTGGTTGGAGCAGCAAAAGGACAGCTAGGCCTGGGAACACAGCTGTTGTGCAAGTCTCATCTCCTGTCGGGGGTAGCTGGTGGGCAGAATTCAGTTCCTTAAGCCAGGCCCCAGCTAATGTCACTTTTAGTTACCCATTTTTCTGCATTCAAATAAACTAACCGTTTTTTACATATGCAGCTAAAATGCTGATTCTAAGTTTAAAACTATGACATTTAAACAATTGCAACCTATGTGACACTCAAAAGTAGGTCACTCATTTCTTTTAAACATTTTGATTTTTAGTGTCTTTCAGTCCAAATTTACTTAAACTGCTGAAATCCACAGCTCAGCCAGTCTTGTTATAAACCTTCAAGTCACTTCAGAATATAACTTTACATTGTATCCACTTCTCAGTAAGTCTTTCTTTGGCCTGCTTTGGGTTCATCTATTCAGTTTTACACAAAGTCTGGTGGTTTTAAAACGCCGGCTTTCTGATAGTGGTGAGTACTGGTAATGCAACCATTTTTGGGATTTAAGAAAATGAATTCCCCAAAATTCTAGGTTGCTTTTGGCAATCAGCATTGCCATTCCCAATGGTTTCAGGCTGCTGTGTGGGTAGTCCAATGGTGGTTTTAGGCAGTGCCCTTCTGTGCCCATAACATCGGCAAAAATGAGTGGCAGCCTATTCTTCATGCATTTCCCTGTGCATTTTCTGGGAAGCTCTGGCCATCATGATGTTTTCCATGTCAGTACTGCACAGTTTTGAGGTAGGGCTTGGATGCATGGATAAAAACATCCCACACTGTTCACTGAACTGTAACTGAGGGGGGCCTTGGAAGAGGGAGAAGTGGCAAGGAGTACACATACAGCGAAGATGATTCTGCTGTTCAGCAAGGTATGTGTTGTGCATGAGGTGCACTGCCCTGATATCATGTATGCAGTGGTGCATTGTTTTATGCATTTCAGAGTTTGTTTTTACATTTGTGATTGGAGTTATATGTTTTGGACCTGCAGATGGTAGTTCATGAGGTGGTAGTGGATTTGAAAGGTGTAGGGGTGGCGCGGTAGTAGAAGCTCCTCTGGGCATTGTGTTATTTTGGGAGTGACCACCGCCAGTTGTCAGAATAGTTGGGTGAAGGTTGGTGTTTGCTATGTTATGGAATTATGTGGTTGTTGCTGTTCAGACAGACAGGCAAGGCGAGGGTTACTTCATAGAGGAAGAGGCATTTGTGAGGATCATGCTCATTATTGTTGAGACGATCGGACAATTATGATTTACGTATTGTGTGTTGATCAGTGGTAACGGGAAATGTAAGTGAGTGAATGTGGGAGGGTGTGACAGGGTGTTTGATTGACAATGACAAATTAGAAATGTCAACGTTAGTTCTTTGTTAGTCTGTGAGGACAAGTGACCATATTATCTGTATTAGTATGCTTGTGACAGTGACATTAAAAATGCAATATGAAATACAAATGAGTCTGTCTGTGTTTTCAGAATTTTATGTGAAGGATATAGGTAGGGGAGTTGTGTGATTTTTTGGGTGTAGAGCACACCACGTGTCAACCCAAGACAACCATCCTCAGGGTGTTGTTTACGACCTAACTGTAGTAACACTCTGGTTAGTACGAATTAATTCGTTTAATGTCGGTGTTTTTTCTTGACTGGTTCATTCCAACATTCCGAAAGGGGAATACATTCGGGCAAGAAGGAACTGCAACACAGATAAATCTTTCACAGAAGAATGCAACCTACTGGATCAAATATTCCAAAGTCGGGGCTATTCCCATGAAAACCTGGCAGAAGCAAGAAAACAAGCCTGTCAACTAGCAAGATCATCTTTACTGTCGCCCAAACCCAGAAGACAAGATGACAATCCCATGATCAGATTCGTAACAAGATACAACAAAGACAGTTATGCACTCCAAAAGATGTAGACAAAGCACTGGGGACTACTACGTATGGATGAACACATCAAGCCGCAATTAGAAACATATCCTAGTATGTCATACAGCAGAGCACCAACTCTAAGGACCTTACTGAGCCCGTCCTTTCTTGCAGACAAACACATTACAGCACAGGATTGGCTCAGTAAACTCACACCAATTGGTTTCGTGAAATGCGGGACATGCTCAATGTGCAAATATGCAACCCAGACCAAATGTGCCAAATTCTCAGGCTGCCCAATCTTCAACATCACTGAGCACATAAACTGTAAAAGTAAATTTGTGATATATGCAATAATCTGTGTTTGCGATAAAATATACATAGGCAGCACCATCAGAGAGACACGCTTCAGGATTAGAGAGCATATGAATAGCATACATTCACAAGATCCCAAACTACCATTGGCAAACCACTGGCAGAAGAACCCTCAAATGGACAAGAGTGACATCAGGTTCATTGGACTCAAGATGGTCCGACTGGGCCCAAGAGGAGGAGAAAGAATCCAGAAACTGAGACAAGAGGAAGCACATCTAATTTGTCGCTTCAGATGTGTTAAAAATGGCCTGAACAAAGATCATGATCTGAATGTCTTCCTGTAAACCTCTTTCTATCTCTCCTCTCTCTTCCCTTTCTGTAATCCTACATGGGACTCAAGACTCCATCATTCTGGGCAACGTGTGCCCAGCATAAGAACATGCCACACACACTAATCATAGCTCTTGACCCACATTCAGGGCTTGATAGAAACCCTAACCACCTGTGCACAGTTTATACACTACATGGCCCATGGGCCACCAATACAGTGTCTTAAATAGGGAGAAACTCCTTACACAGACCCTCATGATTACTACAGGCTATCCCATCACATAGCCTCACTACCCAACGCGCTTCCCAAGCGATCCCTTCCCTCCCTCCACTTAGCCCGTAAGGCCTGGGCCAACAAGCCCCCACAATATGGAAATGGAGCTGAATGTGGTAGTGTATTGCGCTGATCCACGGCACATGCGCAGTAGCGGCCTGCGACGCGCGCTGGGATCAGCGCTAAGACACTACATGATCGCGCATGTGCGATCAATCACCCAATGTGACTCAACAAGTAATACGAGCAGCTCTTAATGGCGGCACCCAGCGCGGTGAGCCAAGCATCAGAGCACTGCCTAGGACACAAGCCTTAGCACGCAGGTAAGCCTCCCGCCTACCCACTTGGACAGCACGCTGCTTTATTCATCCGGGTCCCTGCAATTTTAATAGCTCCTCACTTAATTTTCGAGCGATTCATATCCGCAAATAAAGGCTACACATGGCTGGAAACACACAAGAGCTCCGTTAACAGAGCCCTTGATGTACTTCCCAGACCATCATATCAACAACTCCAGCAAAAAGCAACGGCCTTGGTATCTCTTATTACATTACAGCTCCCTACCTAGGATAGACGTATACGGCTGAGAAACACACACGAGCCTTGACAAATGCACGTGATGTACTTTCAATGCCGCAATTGCAACATTAGACACGACAAACAGCTGGGAACACACAAGGCTATTCAAGAAAAGCACTTGATGTCTTTTCCACAGTGCCTATATGCAATGACCTCAACCAACTCCTGGGTCATCCGTGATGCATTATGATCAGGGGGAATCCAATGGGGCACTCTCACTAAATGCCTAAGACATGACCCCATGCAAGCTCAATTTCCTAACCTTCCCTTCTCTCCCCCTAGGGCCCAATAGGAGCCAGGACTGCCTTAAGGACAGTCTCTATCACAACAGAACCCCACTGAGGGCACACAGCAATCATTACTTGGTAAGAGGCATCCACCTCAATCCACATGACCTAAGTACTTTTAACCAATTACTTGCTTACCTTTCTCTTCTCTTCCTCCCCTCTTCTCTTCCAATTGAAAACTATTTTCTGAAAATCAACACATCAATTCATGATGTCATGCTATTACCTGTCACTATTATTGCACACCACTTTAAACATCACAATTGAATGTACTATAACATGTCACACAATTATCACGATTCACATGACACCTGGCACCACTGAATATTGTTCAGCCTTGAGAAAGACCCTTGTGGTCGAAACACGTGTCGGCTGACCAAACTTCCACACTAAGTTCAAAATAGTGTTTCTTTAAACACATGTATCTATGGAATGAACCAGTCAAGAAAAAACACCAACAATAAACAAATTAATTTGTACTAACCAGAGTGTTACTAATATTTATTGCGGATTCTGCAGACAAGATAACCGGGAGCAAAAAACCTCTTTTCCTATCTACCAAACTGGGGCTTAGGCTAAACCCCAAAACCGCTCCTGTGATCTTGCTAAACTCACAACAACAATGCAATTGGAGCTTAGCACAGGCAGGTTCCACTCCTAGAGCCTAAACCCACCTTACGACCTAACTGTAGTTGCCATGTTTCATCATTGAAGGATATCAAGGATGTGGGTTTGGTGTGTGCCTTCCACACAGGATGTATTTCATGTGAAGTATGTGTGAACAAGCTCATTTTGTATGTGCTGTCCCCTCCCCCTTTGGCCTGCTAGGCGTGGGGATACTGCACCTGGCTATAGACGCAGTCCCTCATGCACCTCTATTGGAATGCTGCAGCATGTGGCTATATTATGCAAGAAGCAACACCTAAATATACCTTTGCATGCAACAGGTGCTGCAGACAACAATGCTCCACCTGAATGGTCGAGGAAGCAGAACTGTGATTTCAGCGCTCCAATTGTGCACTCCACTATCCCTCTAGTAGCAATGTGAGCTGCATTGTAGCAAGCCTCACCTGGGGTAGTGGGATTTCGGATGGGAGTCATCATGAATGGTGATTGCGGGTAGGCACTGTCCCCTGTAAATTACAATATTTAATTTTTGTGAAGGTATGTCATTTTATAGCAGTTTCTATTGTAAGGGACCTAATCAGTGTGTTTGTGTGCATGTAATGGCTGATACTCGCCAGATAACAACGTGTTGCCAAAGATTCCGATGTGGATGGGGGAATGGCGTGATACGTTGCTATCATGGATACACCCAGGGTAGTTTGCATTCAAGTGAATGATGTGCCTCTTCGCATCACAGATGACCTGCACATTGGTTGAATGCCATTTTTTTCCATTCCAATATATATATTCTGTGGCTCGTGGGGGTTGAAGCAGAATATTGGTGCAATCAATGATCCCAAGTACCCAATGGAAGTGGGCAACTGCATAGAATTCCTATGCCACTCTTTACCTTGCCCACAGAGTGTGCAGCATGTCTTTGTGGTTGTGCATGCATGCTAAGATGTAGCGCAAGACCTGGTGGAGACAGCATGTTTGTGTGGTCTGTGAAATAACGCCAACCATGGCTGTTGTCTGTTGGATTGCGCCAGTGGCCAGGAACTGCAAGGCAGATAGCCCTTTCCCCAGGCGTAGTCTTGGCTGTGAGCACTTGATGGGTGACACCAGGTCATTCTCCCACTCCCTGACCAAATCAAGGATGACATGTGGGGTAAGCGGTATGTGCCATACACTTCCTCATCTGGCATATTGAATATTGTTGTACGTGTATGGATGATACTGGCCCTCCTCATCCTTCTCCTCCTTCCATGAAGTAGCATGAAAGCGAGAAAGGCAGCAACGTGCATGCTTGCGACATTTCTCTCGGATTGCATTGCACTTTTTATAATCAGGATTGCGCCTGGTTAAGGGTGGTGGTAAAATGTGGATCCTTTCCAGTTAGCATGGGCATAAAATTGAATCTGTGAGTACGAGAATGTTTGCACTTGATGGGGCATATTTGTACATTCGCACATTCCAACTTTAATGAGGACGTTTGTGTATTGTGCCCACTTTTCTCCATTTGCGCCGGCTCTTGTACAAAGGACCAGTGCAAAATCCGGTCCATGAAACAATGAAAATAGTTTTGCATGGTGCAAAGTGCACTCTTTCAGCACAAAGTGCATTTGCGCCGTGCAAAACTTCCTGTAAATCAGGGCCGTAATCTCCTTGACAAGGATAGCTTCTGCAAAATAGTCAAATGTCCCACTTTTTAGAATAGGTTACATTTTTTTATGATTTCTGTGCATGATAAAATATCACTTCTCTGTGGTTATATAATCCAATCATTTTAGCCATTCAAGACTGTTGTATTTAGTTTTCAGTGCTCAGTGTCCTGATACCCTTTTAGGTTAACTGGGGTCATAAAGCGAAACAAATAGTGCAGCACTCACCAGATCTTCACAACCAATAATGTATCATTTCAGGGGCACGTCTCTCGAGCATTCAGGCCTTGCCAGAAACTAGCACAAGGAGGTGACAGAGTGCACTGCCCAGGTGTGTAGTCTAGGCAATCAGCCTCAGCCTTTCATTAACTTTCTATGTCACTCAATATTGACTTCACAAAATGGCTACATTGTGGCCCAGAAAATATGGTAACCCTAGATCTTGGCACATTTCTGTTGAACGTTCCAGAATGTGGATATTCCCACAGCTCAGCTATTGCGGCTGCAAGTGTGATGCTCCCTGAGGGTTGCAAATGTTGCAGGTCATGGAATGATTCTTCTGCCATACATGGTTCCATGCGAGGATGCAGCTCTAATCTCAGGAAGCTGTTGCAAGTCCATTCTTCCCTAGAAGACATTTGGCTCCATGAGGGCAATTCATGCTGTTATATACTTGGATATACTAAGGACTTTCTGTTTAACAGAGCTCCTTTTCCTCAATGCTGGTAGTGCATTTGTGGGCCAGAAGGGGCATGATGCCCATATAGGAAGTAGAATCGGCGCAACTAGCAGGTCACATGTTTATTTAATTACTTTTAATTTGTATATAACACAAGCATAACACCAAAGCGCAACAGAGCACTATAAGGAAAGCTAATATCCTGGCACTTAATGTCAACCAATGAAGTTGTTTAAAAAAAGGGGTAACATGAGGACATTGCTTAGCCCTGTGGGGGTTAAACCACTTAATTACCTTAACCTAAAGCTGGTCCTCCACCTTAGGAATGAGTGCTCGTTGTACACATAAAGCAAGTGTATTGTCCAATCTCCCGAGGAGCAGGTAGTTGCTGCAGTGGAATCAAACTAACCCAAGTCTCAATGAACCAGATAAGTTGATACACTCCCAGATACTTTATTACAATCCACCCCCCCACACATGATTGGACAAGACTTACAAAAAGAAGTTCCATCATTTCGTCATTTCTTCCTCAACAATCTTTACAACAATCTTAGATCATATTTGTAGCACACCCCTGCTTTGGATTCGTCCATGGTAGGTTGTGACATCATGAAAACATGTGCATACAAACATAATTAATTAATAGTAACAACTGACCTATGCCTTTTAACCACTGTGATTGCACATGGTCTGCATGGATGCTTTAGCAATATGAGGAAACTCTGAGCAAAGTAGTTCTTCTATGAATTAGCGATGGCTATCCTATCCACCTCAGTTAACTGGCCCCATTGACATTCTAATTTATACAATTATCACTCCAGCACGTATGTTCCGCCCTGAGAAAATATTTGAGTACCGGACCACCATCGCCCCTGCTGCAATTTAAGCCTGTTTTTCATTGCTGGCCCAAGCAAATGGCCAGATCTCCGTCCACGACTTCAATGCAATGAGAAAGATTACAACTATTCCCTGCAGAACTACTAAGCCATAAACCACTGCGGCCTGTTTGATGGCTGACCCTCTGCTCGATTACTCATTTCTGTCAACCCCCAAACCTGCAAAACCAGAATTCCCCAGTCACCTAAAGTTCATCATGCAAACTGCTAGTTGCAAAGTCTGAATACATTCATAACACCCCGCTACATGCAGATTTATAAATCCCCTTTGAATGTTTTTCAGTGTGCATATCTGTTTAATAATGCTATTTCTTTGTTACAGTGGGTTTTTCAGGACAAGCCCCTTCTTTGCATGTGCATTAAAAACCTCTCTCTCTCTCAGGTTCTACGTACTTCGGAGCACCCCATGCATGAATCCTGTTTATGTTATAATTGGTGATTTTAGCATTTTACCTTCCGGCGCACATTCAAATCTAGTATGCATGCGTTCTAAACAAACTGTAACACTAAAGTAACATATCCCATCCACAATTGACTACACTAGATACATATGAAATTGTCACATCACGCGCAGTTTGCCGCACCCCCAGTCATCAATATGGCGTGTGCAACATGAACCCCTCGTGATCTTTGGGACCTTTCCTGGCCACCCCAAGATCCCCAACACTAACATGGCGGACTAACATGGCGCAGGCTATCAGAACATTTACAATGAGCATGCACCACTTGCCATGACTTTTAATTCGCTTGTACAGCTTGTGTATTGCCTTTACAGACTTACCTTTTTGCCAACAAGCACCAAATTACATTTCCCCAATATATGCCTATCCATTATGGCAAAGATCCCAATATTTAGACTGTGGGCCAGATTTTGATTGGCCCTATCGCAATGTGAGGGTGAGGGAACTCTGCAACAGCACTGCAAGGGATTTGCAGTAACAGGTTTTGTACCTCCCTTGGACAGGGAAGCAGGAACAGAGAATGACCTCTAACTGTCCCTGTTTTTCATACAGAGCACCTGTTGTACTTTTTATTATATTAGTGGAGGGAAAAAAAACAAATGCCAGCAAGGGGACTTTTCACTGCCCGGCAGGTTTAATAGTGTGCATTTTAGAGAGGCGTGCACCCTGGCTTTTGACCAAAGTAGAGATACAAATATATATTTAACGCAGTCCACCAGAGGCCAATAGTGGATAGTTTGGTGTATATGTTAAGCGTGTATTTTATGTTGCTTGCAATCATATCAGAGATGGCTCATTGAGCGTTATGTGTTGGCTTGGAGAAACATTACAAGCTACATAGAAGGTTCCTGGTTGCACCTACAAATTACATTTAACATTGGCGTTTCCCTCGCAATTTGTTTGTACAGCACTTGTTCAAAATTCAGGTGGTTTTCAAAAACGATACCAAAACAACGAGTCCACAGACGTCATTAGATGCCATCAGCTGTTGCTTTGAAAACTGATGGATCAAGGCAAAATGTATTTCTTTGTGTTCCTCTAGTTTGTTTACGTTCCAACTGATCGACATTGGCCCCTAGCGCTATGAAACGGGTCCATCAGAATCAGCCCCACTAAGCTCTTCAAAGGTCGCCATTAGAAGAGCCACTGGAAGATTTAATGTATCAATACACAAGTCCATCCAATCGTCCAATTCAGTACATCACACACAAGAGCATTCCAGAACCAAGTGTTTCTTTTCTCGTTCTCTGTTCTTTGGGGAAGGGTGTCTCCAGGGGTCAAGTCCTAAAAATTAAAGTGGGGAGACTCATCAACAAATGCAATGGGATGTGATGTCGCAGAAATGAGCATATCAAGGTGAAATATGCACATTTCATTAAATTGGCTTTGCATAACCGCCCAAATTGCACAGGAAAAATGGCATTTGCCTTTCATAAAATCAACACACACACAAAACCGAGAGTGGATATATTCTTCTAATAGTGCTTCTGAAAATGTTAAAAGGTGTGCATGTTTTAAACTCCAAGAACCAATACAAATGGATTCCCTGGAACTTGCAGTACCAGAATGGGACATTTCACCTTTAGTTGTTTGCTATTTTTCATCGGGTTATATAGAGCAGTGGTGAAGCGACCGGCCTGCAAACCTGACAAATGCATTCTATCTCCGAGGTTGGCTTTAACTCATAAATTCAAAAAGGACATTCAATGTTTCTCATTTTAGATGATGGGGGGGGGCGGCAGTGAGTTCACCATCTGGAAAAAGTGAGTGGACTCCGTCCACCCGCATGTACCCATGACTTGATCGTATGTATGCTCTAAGAGGAATCAGCTGTGTTCACATATGTGTACCTTGCAACATGGGTTAGATACCCGGTCAGGTTGACTCCAGAGGTCGATGAACTGAGCACCACAATTGGCAATAAGGGTGACACCAGTCATTACAGCACTTAGAAAGTGGAGTCATCTGGTAAAAAGCGCTGCATAAACCACCACATTATTATTGTTATTATTAATATTATTATTATTAGCTAACTACTACTAATATTATTATCATCATCATCATCATCATCATAATAGTAGTAGTAGTAGAAATAGTAGTAGTAGTAGTAGTAATAGTAGTAGTAGTAGTAGTAGTAGTAGTAATAGTAGTAAGCTGCCCCACAATTTGACCTTTTTCAATGATCCCTTTTGACTTTTTATAAACTCAGGAACCGCACAGTGGTAATTAAAGTCTCCAAGGGGCCCTTTAATATCTGTCAGGCTATTATTCAAGTCTATGGCACTTAAGGCAGAACGTTCTTTGAATGGTTCCAATGGAAGTAAGTCCACTTTGCAAGCAGAACATGGCAACGCTACCACTTGTTTTACAATATATTTGCCACTAAAGTATTTCCTAGGTTGCAGCACGTGTGCTTCAACGCTCAGCAGGACAGCTGCTCATCCAGCGGGATATTTAAAAGCTGAACATAGCCCCCCAGCCCCCGCCCTCCATTCTCTGATTACACGATGCGCGTCTTCCTGTGTCTACTGAGTTGCCAGCAGCACAGCTATAGTTGCGCTCTCTCTTGCTTTCGAGGCACGTGCTTTTCTTGTGGTAATGCCACTGTGTATGCCATTAACATTCCAGCTAATCATCTTCACGTGGCGATCCATGCTGGGATACTTAAGCACGGCTTTCCAGCAGACATTCGCGTGCCTCGGAATAATTATTAACATACTCAGACAGGACTGGCTCCAAATGAGGCTCCAATGTCACAATATTGGATTGGATACGAGGAAAGGCAACAACAAATTGCCAGCCCCTGAATGTCTAGCGGCACATCACGTGTGCCAGTGCTAATACAATAAAGAAAGCGAATAACAGGAGATTGTTCATGCAAAAGGAACACAGAAAAAAAGAATGCTTTGTTAAAATATCTCCCGTCTCCCCATTATGATCAAGGAAATACAGATCATTGTAGTATATTAAATGGTGTCCTCTTCTATTCTAGTAATAATGGCAGCAATACAGGCACACCAAAAAAGGAATTGTCGTTTGGTCCTGATGTTATACCTGCTGTCATTACTCAGCCAGTCTGCCAGTGATGAATGGATAAAGACCATGATACCATATCTTACATCACAGCACCATTCACACATCGGACCTGCGGACGTTTCCAATGATAGTCTTAATGGAAGACATTAAGATCACATTTTCGTACAGAGCTTCGTGGAGTATTACTCTTGCCGCACAGTGCAGTCACAGTTGTTATTTCATCTTAAGGGTATAGAGCGATCGCTTTTCGATGGGATGTAAGGCTGAGTTGGCCCTGTTTGTGGTGAAAACTACAACTGTACCACAGGCTTCACACACACACACATACACACACACACACACACACACACACATCTCTGAAACAAGCTCTTAACTCGCCGAACTAAGTTACATGGTACGCAGAAAAAAATGAGAATTGTGCATATCTTAAACACTTAAATATGTGGCTTTTCAAACACATATGCAATAGAATTTATGAAATAACTCACTAGTTTACTTACTTAAATAAGGCAGTTCAATTGCACACAACATGTGCTTTCCAGCAGTGGCAGCTCTTCTATTTGGGGCGAAATGTCTCTGTTTATCAAATTTAAAAAGCTTGCCACAACTACAGTGACCTCCTCACAAGTCCTGGCACACTACGAGCTTCATTAGGGAGCAGGTGGCCATGCTAGTGTAGAGGAGGAGCCAAATGCCTCTACCGGAAGTCCTGCCCCCCATTCTTCTTATACGTTAGGAGTCAGAAATTGCGACATGAATGATGGCAATCATTTTCGAAACAAGGTATCCAGTGAGAAAGCCCTACATGATGTACCCACGAAAAAATGACAGTCTCTTAAAGAAGGTTACTGAAGAAGTGTGAAGCGGTGAAGGCAAGAGACTGGTGATGTCACATGAAGCAGAGGTGACGCATCAAGAAGAGATGTCAAGGAAGACAGTATATAAACCTTATAGAATCTGATGATGAAGTAAAGAGTAGAGTACTATTTCATGTGTGGGAATGAAGATTGCACTTGTGAAGAGCACTGAAGAAAATGCAAAATCACTTTATAACTGTACAGATGCTGAAACGCAAGTAGGCTAAGTAACCATGAAGACTGGCTATATGTAGTGAATAGACTGCAGGAGGTGCAGCCATTCTATATATGTATATAGAATCTCCATGTTCCATGTAATATTTTTGCAAAATAGGACCCCTTGAGCAAAAAAGGCCGACAGTGTGCCGCAGTAGAAAAAGACAGCTGACGATGAATGAAGAGCCGAGAAGGCTTGTCTGGCCCAATGTCAAGGGTTGGGGCAGCCAAGAAACTAGTTATCTATTCGAGAAGATACAATGAACGTGTGAAGCGAGGCAAGCTCCTGTTGAGGTGCAATGGAAAAACACTATGAGTGCCAAGTTTTATTAATGTAATACTATTAAAGGCGAAGAAGGAGCTAAAACACGGTCTCCTGTCACATGGTGTACATGAAAATAGACTTTGGGCAAGCTGCATCGAGACTGAAGAGAAGACTGTGCTCACACTTATTCTCAGGTGCAGTGATACTTTGCAAGGCCAAGTTCAAAGAGAAATCGAATGGCAGACAACAGCAGTGATGATGGATGATGGGCTAATTGGATGGGAAGGCATGGTCAAGTCCACCCACAAGCACCTGGGGTACCAGCTTGCATGCTGCTAGCGAGTAGAATATTCCAGAAGGGTACAAGTGTGCCAACCAATTATAGAGGGCCACATAGCAAAGAGCCCTATAGCTTGAAAGCCAATGAAACATTGTGTATTTTATGACACTGAGGATCACTTACATTAGGGGTGGGCATAGTTGGCCACCTGACTCTAGACACCCAATCACAATCCTATTCCCCACAGAAAGTATACCTGGATGTTCCCCTTAGACCAACCACAATCCAAATTAGGTTTCCTTACTTTAGTATGACGTCAATGAAGAGTTTTTACTATATAACTGTGTTTTCTCATGTAACACGTTGAGAGAAATACTGTGAGATGTCATTGATGTCGGTTGTACTCCCTGTTCAAGATAATTGCAAATAAAACAGCTAAGGTTTTCCCATTTCCTGAGTCGGTCTTATTATTGGTGTAAATGTAAATTCTGCATCCCCATCCATCTGATAAATCATTACCTTGCTTAAAGGGTCTACAGGTTCACGTGGTATCAGAGATAGGATGGTTAGAGTACCCATCGACCAGTAGGTCTCCAGTGTTTCAGACGATCGGACACCCTCCGCCATATAGCAGGAAGATTGCAAGGTTTCCTGTGGAGAGCGGCCAATATAGAAAACTTGCAAGAATATCGATGTTGGTGGGACGGGTCCCTCTTTGATGAAATCCCTCCTGGTTTCCACAAGCGCTGAGTGTACGGAAGGTGATGGTGATCCATTGGAGGAGGGGAGATGAAACAGAAGGCCTTGAGCTGAAGAGCGAATGGTGACTAGACTAAGGGGACTGGCAAAATAAGGAGATGGGATTGTGGTAAAATAGAAAAGTAACGATGGGTTGTCTAATAGAAGCGAAGAGCATTTAGTATATAACGTAGAGCGTTATAGTGAAAATGAGGAGTGTTTGTTGAGCCCGGTTCCTACCTCAAGGCAGCTCTAGAAGGAGACATATCAAAACCCCAATCGGGGATAACTAGGTGGTACATAAACAGGTTTATGATAGGGAATGACACACACTCCAATCTGAGTATTTTAGGGGCTAGGTGAAAAGGAGCAGCATGGTATGTGAAAAGTCGACTAGTCTTTCTGTCTATGTTTTGTATATTATGTAAATAAGCAGAGGTGTTGAAGAGCAACAGGAATAAGTTGTGTAAAGTTGAAGTAGAGATAAAAAGTTATTACCTATTTTTTAGTCATTGTCGGCACCTACTGAAAAAGTAGTTTGAGATAATGGAGAGGCTTTGAGTAGCGAAGGTTGGAGCGCGCTCATATTTTTTGTTTTTCTGAAACGTAGCTGTGTAACCAATGGTAAGTATTGATAGTCAATTGAGACTTGTCACAATGGGAGATATTCCTGCACTGATGCACCTGTGCAAGACGCTGCCAAAATACGCACCTAAGCTCAAACAGTACAGTGCGGAATGGGTAAAGGGCACAGCAGATAAAATGTTCATGCCATGACCGCAAGGGAGATTGCTGTCAGAAGCGGTATTGCAACACATGACCACATACTTGCACGATGCGTACACAGAGAAGAAATTGGAGAAAAGGTTAGCTATTTTAGAGCTTTGGAAGATGTATCAGGAAGAGAGAGAGGATCCACCACCTGAGGATTGGATGCTTAATCAGTGTAAGGAGGAAGGTGTTGAGCCTTCTGCTCCCCTTACCTCACCAAAAGTAAATGATGGCAGTACAGAAGTTGTAGGATTGTACCCGTTAAAGGAATTAAAGGCGGCAACAGAGTATAGCAACCTGATATATTAACCACCTGCTTATAGCAGTGATGATAGTCCAGAAGAGAAAAGAAGAAAGGAGGAGATTTTTTAAGATCTTAAAGAACAAGGAGGAGAAAAGCAAACAATCAAATGTAACCACAGATATAGAATGAGAGATTAAGAGATGAAAAGGAGAAAAGGAGAAAGCTAACCCGGTAAAGCTTGTACAGAACGAATGGACGAGAGGAAAGCTATTGCTCAAGCTTGATGGGAAAAGTATGGAGAAAGTTAGGCAAAGGGAAGATCAAGACGAGCAGGATAGAAAAGACAGGTAAAGAGAAAAGCGATTGAAAGAGGATGAACCTAAGAGAAAGAGCAGGCAGAGACGAGAGCAGATGTATCAGAAAGAACAGCAAAAGAAAGAAGAAAGGGCAGAGGAGCAAAGATAGTATGACAACAGACAGAGCAATCGAAGAACGAGAATGAAAGAAAGAGAGAAGAGGAGGAAGGGCAGAAATTAAGGGATACAAGAATACACGTTTTGATGGATGAAAGGCTAGGTTGGCCCTGTTTGGGATGAAATAGCAACTGTACCATAGGGTATACACACACAGATCTCTGAAACAAGCTCTTAACTCGCTGAACTAAGTTACCTGGTATGCAGAAAAAAAATGAAACTTCAATTTCACAGTTTATTTAAATTGTGCATATCCTAAATACTTAAATATGTGGCTTTTCAAACAAGTAGGCAATATTATTTATGAGATAACTAACTAGTTTAGTTACTTAAATAAGGCAGTTCAATTGCACACTAGATGTCCTTTCCAACAGTGGCAGCTATTCTATTTGGTGCAAAAGCAAGCATGGCCAACTGCTCCCTTATGAAAATCGTAGTGTGCCAGGAATTGTGAGGTGGTCACTGGAGTTGTGGCAAGGTTTTTAAATTTGATAAACTGAGACCTTTTGCCCCAACTGGGCAACAGGGTGCGTGAAGTTAAGGTGACTTTAGCTGAATTTCAGGGGGTTTATTGTGTAAGTTCTCACCTTAACGTCCATGGAACTAAAGATTTTTCCTTGAATTTCAAGTTTTATTTTTTCTATGTATTGCTCACCTTAAAGACCCTGCAACAAAATATGTTTCCATGAATTTCAAGGGTTTTGTTATTTCATAAATAATTGACTTTCATAATGCAGACACTTTGGGTAATGAAAATGATGTATCATCAGAAAATAAAATAAAAAGAAACTGTGGAACCACATTTCCCCCAAATAAACCTCTTTTAAAAAAACTTTGTTTGCATATTTAATTTACATTTTTTAAGTGTTTACATTTATATGTACTGTTGATGTATAGAAAGTTGTTAAAGTGTTACAGTAACTGTGTACAAAGACACAAAGACTACACTCAATGGGCCTCATTAGGAGTTGGGAGGTAGCCATGCCGTTACCGGCATGGCTATCCGCAAACCGGGTACTGGGTCCTGGTCCCAAAAAAGGGAATTACCGGCCCATTCTGACTATTGCGAGCCCGGTAATTCCCTTTTCTCAGGACCCGGACCCGGTACATCCCCATTCCCATTCGAGCCCCCGTAGGGCTCAATGGGAATGGGGAGGATGCTAACAACGAACCCATTAATGATGGGTCCATGGTTAGCATCCTGGTCTGCTCACGGGTGCCGTCTGCACGTCTTGCCAGACCACACGTGCAGTCCGGCACTCGCGAGCAGACCTCGTAATGAGGCGGTAGAGTGATAAGGGTGCC
Organism: Ambystoma mexicanum; assembly: GCF_040938575.1. Lineage (NCBI taxonomy): Eukaryota > Metazoa > Chordata > Amphibia > Caudata > Ambystomatidae > Ambystoma > Ambystoma mexicanum. The sequence goes on from NC_090930.1 coordinate 488,655,546, forward strand.
GGCAGCTCTACCAGCACCGTTATCACTCTACTGCATGGGTCATATGAGGCCCAATGTCTCCTTAAATACATCTTTACAAGACTACTGCCCACATATATGTGTACATATGTTTCTTTTATGCTTTTATAGCCGTGGCTACTAAGGATGCATTTGTGGCAAAATGCAGCAACGACGGGGCGGGGGTTTACCCGCAGCTTCCATAGGGGATAACTGCGGCTATAATGAAATACATAAGGATATGTCATTTTTTTAACACATACTTTATTGAAAGGAGCAACTAAAGGTCTTTGATCCATTTATACAGTATTTGTTTTGATTGTCTATTTTTATAACTGAAAAGTTGGCCCTGAAAAGGATCGTTTTGGGGGATAAGAAAAAAGTGTTAGGAACTGGGAAGTGAAAAACACTAGGATTCATACCTATAACAAAAGGTATTTATATGTAGTATATTTATGATTTCATTTCTAAAGAATACAGTAAACAAAAATGTACACCAAAAAATATACCTAGCGTGTAGGGTGCCCCCTCTCACCTTGATCAAGCTGTAACAGGTTTTGCACATCATGATAAATTTAGAAAGATCAGGTGCATGCAGGATGGACTGAGGTTTGGTGTTAGTTGGTGGAAAATAGCTAGTGATCAAATTTGAAATCTGTGGCACAGATGATAAATACAGCTGTGCTGATCTTGCTCCATGTGCTTTGACCTTATGTTTCACATGAGCCTTCCTATATGATTCAACCACTTCATCCCAATGAACACAGCTAAGATGTTAAATTAACTTGGATTTTGCCAGCTTTGCGACGGCTTGTGAGAAGGTCCCCTCTGCAAATCCTTACCACAGAAATTATACAATATCTCCTCAATCTTTTTTTTTGCTGTTTTGGTCCTTTTTACATTGAAATATTGCCAACTGTCAGCTATTTCTTTTGTGCACATTGCTTCTTCTGTGGCGGAAAAGCTAAAGCCACCTTCACCACCTCACCATCAGTGCTTGTCGTAATCATTTTGAAATGCAGGACCGTGGAGGAAAAATAAAAAGTGTACAAATACACAACACAAAAAAGGGCTCTGCCACTTAATATCAAAACACAAGACAAAGGACAAAGGTATAGGAAGAAGAAAGGTAGAAAACGAATTGGTAAATCAAGGTACTGCTTTTAAAAGTTCCAGAAGGCTTATAAAGAAGTTCACCCACCAAGAGATCAAAAGCAATGACAGAAACAGGAAAGATGTGCTAAGAAGAGGGGTATAACCATGGTTCCGTGATATAGCATACCAATGACATGCTTGCGCCTAAATTATTGAGCAATCGCCTGAGTGAACGAGGAGACGAGCTGTTGCCGCATCGAGGGAAGGCACAATTACTTTGAAAAATGTGTTCACTTGGCTACACAGCATTGCTCCTGTTTTCCACAGCCACTCGGCTCATGGGCTGCACTCCCCGCTTAACAGTGCCAACACTGCGGGGCTACGCTCATGATGTACGACGAAATCCGAGCATGCAAAATGACTCAATGGGACGTTGAGCTTCATCGATGTGGCTAGCTGTCTTTGCATCTGTGTCACCAGCCAATCATATAATGCACTGCAGTTGCACACCTACACATGACTCCTAGCTGTGTCAACAAATGGACCAATCACACGTTGTGATGTATTGACGCAGCTACACCTATGTCGTATGATGAATTCTGCATGTGCAAAATCACCCAATAGTACGTCAAGCTTCTTCAATGTGGCTACTCATCTTCGTGCCTGATGCACCAGCCAATCATATCACGTGCTGCGGCTGAACATATACACATGATTCCTACATGCGTTAATGAATGGTCCAATCGTACGTTGTGATGTATTGATGTAGTGATGCGGCTAGGCCAACACCTATGATGGAAACCGCACATTTAAAAGTGACCAATCAGAGCAGGTGGCAGCACGTGGCCGCGAATAATCAAACCACCCACACAAAAAAAGTGCATATTGATCATTGTTACTAGTGCTTGTTAGTGAACGGTTTACCAAGTAACTACAAGAACTTTTGGTGCTTTAACCAACCAACTTTTAACCTAATTGTATTTTCCCTTGTCGTGTCATTTGTTCAGTTTGTTTATTTTTCATTTTACTCTTTTTCTTCTTTTTTTAAACATTTTCATTTTTGTTTTTGTGGCATTGACTTTTTAATGTTGTCATTATTGTGATTTTACATTTTTTGTCCTCAGTTGGACATTTCGACATGTATAACCATGACAACAGCAACAGCAATTATGCTGATGTCATCTAGGTCTCCAATCCATCGGGTCCCATGAAGAAAGTCACAGGAAAAAAAAACCTGCAGACAGTAGTTGGAGATATTTCAAGGTCACAGAACACTGCACTAAAAAGGAGGCAGAGTATGTACAGTGCACTTTGTGCATGACGACTCTAAGATATGGATCATCAAATGTCCCATTGCAAAGCTTTGGAACATCTGTGATGATCAATCATCTGGTGAGAGTGCATTGGGATGATTTGCACGAGATATATCAGAAATCGTACGAACACCACTAACTTAAAATGCATGGGGCTCATGCGTTACATGCATGAAAATCAACACCACCAGCACCTGCATCCACCAGTTGGACGTCACCAACACTAAATGAGCCTGCAACTTCTGCAACAATGTCAACTCCACCTGTTACAATGTTACCAGCTCCCAATGTCTCAGTTATGACAGTCATGTGTGAACTATGCCACGAATGGGTAGCCGTGGGAAGTGCCACAACTAAGGATTGGGAGAAGTTAATATCACAACACCTGATTATTGTCATTCTTTGTTTTTTTAAGTGCCAATTTCCCTCCTTTTTGTGTGAAAAAAATTAAAAGAATTAAAACAAAAAATATGTTCCTTTTTATTTTAATTCCCTTTGTTAAATGTTTCATCCTTATGTGTTTTCTTCCCTCTTCCACCCCCACACTTTAAGTTACAAAAATAGATGAAATTGAACACAAACTGCAAAAATATATTACAATATCTATTGTAATTTATTTTATGCAGTTTGAGTGACTAAAATCCCCCCAGACTTTCACTTATAACCGCGGTTATAATGTAACCGGATGGGTCTGTGCCTCTGATATAATCACTCCAGTCGTTGCTCACCTTAGCCATGCCTGCATATACCTGCATCTCATTGGCTCGTTCTGTAACCACGGCTTTGAATAATTATCTAAACAATATAGAAATCTGTGTGTATACTTATGTGCATTGTGCATACATACATTGTACTCTGGAGATGTCTTACCTAATTCCTTTATATGTGTCATCTTCTTTCTTGAATAACAGTAATTCTGAAACAGAATGAAATATATTTCATAATAAAATAAAAAGAAGAATATTGATGTTTTTTCATAATGGTAGTAAGTGAATACTGAATGTATTCCTAGTAAACAACCAATACAGGTTGTATTCATTAATCATGCTACAGAAGAAACAACCTTCTTGTTGGAGAGAAAGAAAACCTCTATTCACTTCTTTCAACTATTTAACTATACAAATATATATTATATACTATCTCACTTTCTACAAGTATATCTATATAAGAGGTTAAAAACATTTTAATAATTGTATAAACGAACATTATTTCGAATAAACACTTAAAAGAATAACAGTTTCATAGAGAAGGGTTATCTACTGGGTAGTATAGATAAAATAAATGCTGTATGATTACCTCAACTACACTAAACATTTAGGTAACTACAAACTTGGTTTTGTATCAGCAAATTCTAAATAGAATTGCCCTCAATGTCAATAGTTTGTGCACCTATAAAGGCATTTCACTACAATGAAGATATGTTTCAATACTGTACAAACATTATTAAATATTAAATGATGACAAATGTGCAGATTAAAATCTGTAACCTTAACCAGGAAACCAAGACATACAACCTAACTATGTCTTCAGTTATACAAATACATATATGAATACATGCGAACATTGTAACATTATTTTGAGTATAAATCAGTTTAAAGTGTAGTCATACCAATATTTCAATGAATAGGTAGACAATACAAACCTGTGTGTGTGTAAACGTATTAACACTTACTAAAAGATACACTAAGGACCTAACAAATGTAATTTCCATACTTCTAGTGAAATCTTTGTGTGTCCTTTCTTTGGCCACATGCACACATGAGAAGTGAATAATGACATTTCAAAATGTACACATCACATTTTATTTTTTTTTAAACTGGAAATTGCTATTTAAATGTTTATTTGCCTAGATAGTTTTGTGCAGCATGGACTACTTTTTAAATGAAATCAAACATCTTTTTAAAATATGATAATCATCTCTACAATGCCATTAGAATACGTCTTTTTTAATTTGGTGTGCGCCCTTTTTTTGGCCACCTACACACTAAACAAGCTAATGATAATTTTGTGTTAACTACTATAAAAAACAAAAAACGTCCACAGTGTAATGACACAATACATTGTACGCCTTTTTTTAAATCCCCACACTGAGAATAGATCTTTAAACATTGAACAAACTAACACTTAAATTGTGCTGTTTTCATTGTTTAATTGAATTGGAATAATTTTTAAAAATGTTGTATGCCCAGGGTCCTTTTTCCACATGTGGTGGACTTGCCCAAAAGCCCAACAATTCTGGAAGCAATGCCTAGCCACCATTGAAGGGATCACCCAAACAACGCTTCCACTAGAACCTGAACCCATCCTTCTGGGCACCCTTGTTCCCGGGATCTACCCAAGGTCAGGAGCCAAAGCTAAGCTTCTGTCTCAATGTGTCTCAATGCCTCCTGGCAGGAAGAATAACGATCTCCCGCTCATGGAAATCCAAGGAGGGACCTCTCCTGCCCCTTTGGTGGATACAAATATGGGACCTACTAATCGCAGAGAAGGTAACAGCGGCCAGGGCAGGTCTCCTCCACCGTTTCCAGAGAATTTGGGGCCCATTGTTTGACTAGGACTTGAAATTTCCAGCCTTAACCTATAAACCCCAACAGGCCAGGAGGGTCCTAGACAATGGTGGCACACTCAGGGAGGAGGGGGAGAGGTAAAGAAAGAGGGGAAACCCTGGACTTCTGATCTGGTCTTCAGGCAACCACAGAGAGGGTGGAGAGGGAAGGAAGAACTGAAATGTTGAGTTGATGCATAACCATATTTGTTTTGTTACCACCCTGCCTTGGTTTAAAATAAACATATTTTTAAAAATAATTTTGTGTGCGTCCTTATTTTGGCCACCTACACACATGACAAGTAAGACAGAGGGCCTTATTACGAGGTTGGCAGAATGAGAATAACGGCGCCAGTAATGGTGCCTGCGTCGTTAATCCCATTCCGCCCTATTACGAGGTTCCCTTGTGGGACCCACTCTGGACGTCTGGTTTTACCAGACATCCATAGTGGGTCCCGCGAGGGGACCAGGGAACTAACAACGGGCCCGTTATTAACGGGCCCGTTGTTAGCTCCCTCCCCATTCCCATTGAGCACTATGGGGGCTCGAATGGGAATAGTAAAGGACTGGGTCCGGGTTCCCTGAAGGAAGAAATACCGGACCCTCCAAAGTTGGAATGGCCCGGTATTTCCCCATTCAGGGAACCCGAACACGATTTTGGAGGCAGCCATGCCCTTATTAAGGGAATGGCTACTTCCAAAGTCATAATGAGGCCCAGAGTATATCTAAGTCCTTCCCTAAAACTCTTATTACTAGTTAGATGTCATTTATTTTACAAACATAGTACTTTGTTGTTTTTGTATCTACATACTACTGTTTGTTTATTTATTTAATGTGATTTATTTTTAGCATAAAACTTTACACATAAAAGAAATAATATTATAAAGAGAAATGTGCATAGAACAACAATGCAATACATTAATGTATACGTTGTTCCATAGTCATATTGAACATCAATTCATAATTGCTCACATTCATTAAATTAAAATATGTCAAAAAGTAAAATTCACAGTATCAAGCACCTAGCATAGCAAAAATCTCTTTCTCATGCTTACATTTAATTTCATTTCAGTCCACAGTTTGGTAACTTAACATTTCATGGCAGCAAACTACAAGCCTCCCATAAGTGGCAACCAATCAGACGTGTCGCTGAACCTGACACACATATCGTGATGTGGATGAAGATCATATGTGTTCAAGACTGTTCCACATTGGGAAAAGGGCATGATGTATCAGAAAGTAACACACATCACCAGTGCATGAATATCAAAGGGTCGAAAATGTGGATCCCTTAAAGTTTCATGCGTCTTTCAGTTGCAAGAGACCAACCGGTATTGTAATTACAAAGATTAAGTGAAACGACCCTGGTTTTAACTCAATGTCCACATTGATGCAATATCAGTTCCTATTCAGAGATGAAATATGCCTTTCTTCCTCCTTCCATTTCTGAATCGTGCCATATGAAGACCCCTATTATTGATATTGATACATTGTTTCCAAAAGTATGTGTCTTTAATCGTATCAAGCTGATAACAAATTTACCCACATATAAAATGTAGGCTTTCCCTAAACAAGGACATTCGCTCAGAACATGTTTTACCCTCTCAGGTTGATCTTTATTGTGACATGTACGGCAAAAACAATCCTGTTCTGGAACAGAGTGCCACACCCACTACGGCCAGCACAGCTATGTGATTGATACGCAGAAGGAGAATGAATCTTCTGAGATGGCGAGAGGGGCATATATATCTAGGTAAGGCTGAGCTTTTTTTAACATATACAAGACGTCTGGGACAAATGAATAGCTTCTTAATAGCCCCAAATGCAGTATATTTTCATTCCAGTCCCAGAGGTCAATTCGATTCCCTAAAGAGTATCTCATATTAGCATAGTCATCCCCCCAATTGGGGCACCAGCCTATGTCATGAAAGAGGATGTTCATAAAAGGAGATTTCATCTGTTGCAAAGCGGGTTAGAAGGGCCTTTCAGCATCTTGACATACAAAAATGCTCTCTTTTTTAATACCAGGGATTTCAGAGACATGATCCCAAGTTCTAGCCTGATTATAGCCATGCAGACACAGTTGGGCAACCCCAGGATCTTCCTCCAGAACCTCCTCTCAACCAGCTGAAGCCATTTCAAATCCTACTGTTTAATTGTTTCATTAGTAAATAGTCATACACTCCATAACACTCAAAGACATGTGCATGGAACCATTTATGTAACCTGGCACTTATAGGGAACACTTGTACATATTAAAATGTACACTGTTTTACACAATAAAACAGAAGTAGAAGATTGCAGAATGCTGTTTTCTCTTCTACGTTAGAAGTATAGAATATTACCTCTACATTTTTTTCACACTGATTTTAAAATACATCCTAGTAACCATCCATCTTCTACTTTACATAAAACACTTATTACCATATTGTTCCATTTCAAACTTTTATTTTGCATGCTTATATTCATAAAGAATAAGAAACATGTATTTTAAAACTTTGGGTCTAACAACATTAAGTAAGCATTCTGTTAACCCTTTAGCAATATAGTGTGTTGTGTGACTATAGAGTAATTAATAACAAGCCAATCTACTTCTGTATGCACCCATGTTGTGAAATGTCCACAGTGAATGGATTCTCGCTCATGAAAAATAATTGCACACATCTGAAAAGTGTTCTTACTAATAGAAACCTGACTATTTACAAAAATAATTATTGACCTGTTTGTTTTCCTACCGCCTACACTGTATCTTTGGAACATAATCAATACATACTTAATAAAAGCTAGATTTTGCAGTGTAGATTATAAATTACCACCGTAGTAACTGCATTGCATGTCATGGAATGCTCAGAAGATCAGAAACATTTACACTTTTCTGATCAGGGATAGGAACATATATAAATCTTTTAGAAATATCCTGAGTAGTGTAATCTTTCGTTTATTGTGGACAGAAATGATTCCACTTGTAACTAATTCCTAAATATCTATCCACTCGCTAGTTTCTGCAGTAATAACTCAAAGACATTCATTAAACATTCTTGACTATCTTCCTGTGTATTCTGGAAAAAAATTGATTTTCACTTGCAGCAGCTACTACATTTCGGATTAGCACTGTGTACTGTGTGTGTGGTTTTTCATCTGCAGACATTTTAGGAAATTAATGTTCCATACATTGCCAATTGTCTGGAGTGGGAGCTATTTCTTGCATCAATGGTGTCATTTGAAACAACATACACAAAGCTGCATTAGAATAGCATTCAACTCCTGTTTCATTACCAAATATGCAATGAGAGTATGTCATAGTTTAATGACTCTCCAACTTGTGTGTTGTTTTTTAGTTTTAAGAGGAATCATTTTGTTTGAATGCAGTTTCACTGACTCCTTATGTCTCCTGGCTAACTGCTTTGTAGGTACAGGTAAATGGTGTAAATGGTTCAGGTGAGGAGCATACAGCACACGTAACCTATTATATTCTTCAATGCTAGAAATGTCAGCTGTCACTTTCCTTTCATCAAAGTTTATTAAAAATAAACCTTCAATATTTTTCCCAGGTGAGAGAGCTACATATGACATTCCTTATATAAACACTGTATGGACAATGTCAATAAGTGCTGCTTCTAAAGTCAACCCTTGTGACTTCTGAATAGTAATTGCATATGCAGAAAGGTATCCTTAAAAAGCATGAAACGTGCAGAGGACAGAGAAATCAAATTATTTTCTTCTACACGATCAAACTTTACTTTAACATGTTCAATATTTGCAGGGAAAAGTGTGAAATGCAATTACTCTTCCCATCGCTCCATTGACTAGACCAATTCCTAAATTTAAGGTCCTCTTTAACATTACTTGTGCACTGATGCACAGTTTTAAAACTGCTTTGAGGCCTGCTGTTTTAGAAGTTGATTCTCTAGTTGAACTAATCAAGCATTTGCTCTCCTTTCCAACTCCAATTGAATAACATGACCATCTAAAGCATCACACAATTTTATCTCCACAATATGTTGCTTCTCTGACAGTTAAACTTGTTACACTCTGCAAGTATGCACATCAAAGTAACACAAGAAATGTTTCTTTCCTGAAGAGTCCACGTGACATTCAGACGGACTGCAATCTGCATGAAACATGTTACAAATCAGTCTTCCCTTTACGTCTGCTTTCACATTCTCCTCAAGAAAACCTATACAAATCTTATTAAGTGTTTCTGCATACTCAAAGTCTGCAGATTGACTCATATTATTGGTAAATTCATTGACTTCAAATAAATTCCAAAAGTTAAAATTACAAATACTTCATATAGTTTTTTGACTATCCTTAGATTGCAGCATTTTGAAAACGGGTTGACCTTTCATTTGCATCAATTGTAACAAGTCTCCAAAAACATGTACATGTTTACCTCCAAACAAAACGTTGCAGTCAGTCTTCAAAACCTCTTGCATTTGAAAGTGAATGAAAGCTAGCATCAAGTTATATATCATGCTAACTTCATCTACAATCAGGGTATTTCATTTTCTAAGAACCTTTTCTACTTCTTGTGCTGCACTTGATACAAGTTTTTGATATTCTAGTTTGTTGTCATGACCACTGGTAGCATCAATAGTCAATGCAAAGTAACACCTCCTATATTGAATGCTGCTAAACCTGTTGGAGCAGTTACAATACATGACAAAGAGCAATCAGATACATTTTTTTTATGAATGTTAACATTAGAGCCTCCCCTATGTAGTAGCTACCAGATTATGAAATCCTGCAAGCCAAATTGGAATCCTCCCCCCAGACCACCATCAACTTACTTCTCCTTTACCACCAACCTTCCCACATTGACAACCCAGAAACCGACATCCCCCTACTCATCTCTCTGCTTCTCAAGCCCAATACTCAATTCATCCTCCTATGAGATTTTAGACTAGGTTACAAAGACCCATCCGACCACAAGGCCTCCACTCTCATAGCCACCCTTGAAGAGATGAACTTCTATCAACTGGTCCTCTCACCAACCCACGAAAAAGGCAGAACACTTGATTGGATACTCCCTTGCAATACTCCACTCCAAGTATCCTCCTCCCTCCCCCTACCTTGGTTGGACCATTCCCTGATCTTATTGTCCTTTACCCCCGCCACCAAAAACATTCCTACTATTAGCGAAGAACCCCTTCACATCACTGCCAGACACACCCACAAGCTCACAGCCGAGCTTCTTATACCACCTCCAAGACTCACTCAAATCAGTCCTAGAAAAGTCCACGCCGATGTCCTCTTAGCTTACTACAACTATGCACTACTAAATGCCCTCAACGAACATGCCCCATTCAAAATCACCTCCAGAAAAAACAAAAGGTCCCCCTTTAACTGGATTACTGATGACCTAGCTTCTCTCCGAATAAAGAAATGTGCCCTTGAACATCTCTGGAGAAATAACCCTACCTCCCAAAACAAAACAGCCTTCCAGTACTCAGCTGACACTTATAAAACAGCGTTCATTACTACCAAAGCCATTCTCTTCAACACCAGAATCTCTGATGCAAGCTCAGATACCAAAGATCTCTTTTAAAATTCTCAGATAGTTTGTACCCCGTCTCCCATCCCTATAACTTCTCCAAAGACAAATGATGGTGCACACTCATCCAGCCCTCCCTAGACATCAAAACACAGAAATTAACGGAGGAAGTCATTTTCTAAAAATCCCTACTTCCACCTACCTCCCCAGTCACCTCACCCACAACTACTACCCCTCCTCTTCAGTTTCAATTCTCAGCCATTTTCCTATCTGAAGTCCTTTCTATTGTCCAGCACCTTAAAGACACATGCCCAGCCAGCATTGTCAAAATGGGTGCAGAACCATTGGCTTCCACCATAGTAAATTTCATTAATGCATCATTTGAATCTAATTCAATTCATTCTGCCATCAAAGAAGCATGGGTTACGCCCCTCTTAAAGAAACCCTCTCTAGACCTCACCATCTCCACTAACTACCGCTCTATCACCACAGTACCCTATCTCCTCAAAATCTTGGACCGCACTGCCTACACACAACTTCAATCACACCTTGAAAAGAACAATCTGCTAGGCACCTGCCAATCAAGCTTCAGATCCAAACAAAGCATGGAATCTGCCCTCCTTGACCTCAACATCCAGCTTGACCACGTCAGGGATAATGAAGAACTTGCAATCCTTCTCTTACTTGACCTCTCTGCAGGTTTCGACCTGGTAGATCATGAAATCCTCTGCAAACACCTCACCTCAACTTTCAACCTCTCCCCTGAAGCCACCTTATGGATCCAATCCTTCTTATCTGGCCAATCCACTAGGGTCTTCATAGGTTCTCAATCAGCTGACCCCATACCCGTCTCCTATGATATCCCACAAGGCTATTGCCTCTCCCCTACCCTCTACAACATGTATACCAAACCCATCTTCGACCACCTAGACAGCCTTAACTTACCCTATAGCATTTTTGCAGTTGGTAATCAAGTCCTCCTTACAATAACAGGAAACCAGCAACAAGACTCTGCCAACATCAACCGTGTCATCAGTATCAAACAGGCATGGATGGCCACTTGCCACCTCTGCCTGAATGATGAAAAAACAGAGCTCCTTATCGTGGGCTCCCCACACCGCCTCAAACACTTCAGCTCTGCCTTCTCCTACATTTGCATAAATGGCAACACGATCCCTGTCTCCACCCATGTCAAAACACTATGGCCCTCATTACGACCCTGGCGGAAATCGCGGTGCAAAATGCACCATGGAGCACGGCGGAAAGCTGCCGATAGCGCCATGGGGGTTGGCGGATTTTCCGCCCCATTCCGACCTTGGCGGGGCGGTAAATCCCCATTCCCCATTTTACCCTTCCCCATTCCCATTTTTGCCCCATAGGGTATAATGGGAGTGGGGAAGGCGTTAATTACGCCACCTCAAAATACGGTGGCGTAATTAACGACAAGGTCCCGTAGCGCCATGGATTTCTCCGCCCGGAAAAACCAGGCGGAAAACACTCCATGGCGCTACGGAAACTCGTAGTAGGGCGGACGGGTCCGCCGCGAATAACGCTGGCGTAAACCCACTCCGCCAGGGTCGTAATTTGGCCCTATGTGTTTATCTGGATGCTGAACTCAACATTCAAAAATATGTCAGAGCAATCACTTCCTCTGCAGCCTATTCAACCAAACTCGTTAACCTCGGCAGAAGATTCCTTACCCCCAACAATTGCCTCAATCGAGCCAGAGCCATCATAAGCAGCAAATTGGACTATTGAAATGCCATTTTAGCAGGGACTTCTACAAAAAATATAAAAAAACTTCAACTGCTTCAAAATAATTCTCTCAGAGCTGTCTGGGGCATGAAGTGCTCCAATCACATTTCACAAATGAGACGGGAGGCTCAATGGCTCCCCATCAAAGCTTGTATTGACTTTAAACGTATCACTATCAATCACCGCTGCCTACACAATACTGCCCCTATACCTCATGATCCGTATCCCTAAGAAACATAATACACACAATCTACGCTCCTCTTCCACTTCTGCCCTGCACATATCCAGATTTTCCAGTAAGAGAGCTGGAGGCGCCTGCTTTACCACCATCACTACCACACTTTGGAACGTTCTGCCTCAGCACATCCAGAATGAAGACAGTCGTACACTCTTCTCAAAGAAAAGAAAATCTACACTATTTAGCAAATATATCTAACTCGGACAGCCCAATTTGCACATATAATCATGACTAACTGTTTATGTAAAAATGTAACCTTACTGTTCTTAAAATACTGTAACTCACTATGTACTGCCTTTTTAGCGTTGTCATAACTCCAGGTCTGGACGCTACCAACATATGCAATAAATAAATAATGTTTAAGAAATCACATGTACCTGTAACAGTGCATCGATGCCTGTGGGCTGTTTGCACACTATACAAATGAAATACATTTAAAAACAATGCTGGATCATAGCTCTTATTGCATGAAGTAAAAAAGATGTACCTTTTCCTGCTTGTTCACTAACATACAACAATACAGGTTTGTATTAGACACAAGAACATTCATCCTTGTCATGCTGTAAACCATGTAAGAACCTATCTTTGATTTTATAATTAACTTCTTTGTGCTCTATATTAAGTTTACTAACTATTTCATAATAATTTGCAACTGCAACTTTAGTTTGTAGCATTGCACTTTTTACTTCTTCCATGGCAAGCTCAATATCAGTCTGAATAATAGGCTCACCAAGCACATTTTGACTTCCTGCTGAAGAATCTTGACTTCCCTCAGGAGTCTCTTTTGCCAATTCAGCTGCCAAAAGTTCTTCTTGACATAGTTATTTCTCCAGTAACTCCAAGTTGTGCTCCAATTTTGGATATTTAATGAAGCTTTTTATTTTTCAAAAAAATATTCTTCAAAAGTTTCAAAACTTCCAAGCAAATCACTCTATGCATGTCATGGGAAGAACAACTGCAAAAGACAAAAATGAAATAATTCCTTTTTCTCTGCGGTTTGGCAAGACAGTTTTATGTGGTTGATGAGACTTGCCTTCTCATGTCTCACTGGAAAACAAGTACATCCATGTATTTTAAACCATCCTCTGTCAATGTTTGCTTCAATATTTCGATATGAGTTGCATTCTGCTACTTCATATAAACAAAGATCCTCCAACTCTGATCAATTTGGATAATATGTATCAATTAAGTTGGTTTTCAGAATCTCTGTACTGTAAGGTACTCTTTCATCTAACTGCTGAATTTCACTCAAGGACTCCATTACCCGATTTCTAGTAATATCTAGGGCCAAGATTTCTAGGGCCAAGACTTAACCAAAGTACATTGATGCTACGTCCATACAGAGGCAAACTAGTTAGCCGATCTGTAGCTTTGTAGCTCTCTCTATGTGAGAGCATCATCAGACTAAAGCTTAGAATTTTCTGACTAAGGGCCTCATCAGGAGTTGGGCTATAGCCCTTAAATGCAGCAGTAATGCTATTACCACTGTATTTAAGGGTTGGCCCAATCATGAGCTGGGTGGAAAGTGGGACTTTTGCTTCCAGTTTTTTGCTCAAGGTAAAAATTTCCCCTTTCTACCTATTTTTGGCACTATTCGCACAGTGCTAATTGTGCCAGTTCTGATAGCGCCACCCCATAGCCGTTGGATCCAATAGACCCAATGGGGAATGAGGATTCGCCACCTTACTGCTACCCATGTTCTGGCACTAATAGCGCCAGACTGAGTAGAAGTAATAACATAACATAAGAGGCATATTTGTAAAGCGCACATTCACCCCCGAAGGCGCATCTTGTTGCTAATAACAGATGCAACTTAATAGTACTCATTTTCTGACCTCAGAAGGATGAAGGGCTGAGTGGACCTGCCGGAATTCGAACATGAGACCATGAGGTCAAACACAGGTCCCTCTAGTGGATGCATTAGTCCATGCAGCCACAGACCCAGCGTTGGTGTTGCTATTTGCGTTGGCGTCATCCCGGCTCAATTAACGCAGGGATACTGCCAACCTCACGATAGAGCCTTAAAACTTTTATTTACAGATAAGTCTGCCCATACCTCAGCTGCATTGCTCTTTTTAGCTTTTGTCATGTCTGCTGTAACATAATAAGCAACAGCTGTTGTATCATCCGTAATAAACTGTATATCAGTATTTGCATTCCAAAGCTGAGCAATGACAGGTTTGTAATTATTAATGAATTGGCATTACTTATCTCTTTTTAAATGATAGGTATTTTTTGGTGACTTACCAGTAACATGATTTCGAACAGATCACATCAACCTAGTCACTCGACCAAATGGTGTCACAGCTATTGGAATGCAAATCTGCACTGAGTGTGGTATTTGTCTTTACTTTTGTATTCTCTCTGACAGTACTTAGCACATAAGTGCCTTTGAAATATTTTCACCTTGTTCTGTAGATCAGCATTCACATGCTGAGCAGGAATGAGAACAAGTAACATATTTTTCTATGAACTCCATAACACAGCCATCACTTTCTTTACCAAACTGAGGAGCATATTTCATCCACAACATCATATGCATATGTGGGGACTCACGTGCTTGCTACTCTTTGCTCCAGAAGAAATGTTCCACAGTCCCTAGTGGACCATTTTCTTTATTACATACAAAGTGTAACATGGCTAAAAATCTATCATGAAAGAACTGCGATACACTTACAGGTCCATGGAACACAATTCTCCTGGTGGCATGTGTTCTATGTCTTCTTTCTATGGATTAGTTTCACAAATCCACTCTGCAAGATCATCCCAACCATACACAGTATAACCTAAAGTCACAAACCAAACTGGAGGTGTGGGATGTTTTAGCCCACTTCTGCTCTGCTATGCGGCATCACAGTGTTATGATGGTGCCAGAAATAGCAAAATGGCCACAAAACCCTTGTGCGTGCCAAAACCTCTGGAAATCGCGCTGTGCAAAGCACAAAAAGATGGTTGCCCAATCTGCCATCCATGTTGTTAGTGGTGGAACAGAGATCTCACTCCTGGAATATGTCACTGGGCTCCACAACAAGTGAAAATGGAGTACAGAAGGAAAAAGCAGTGTTTTGCTAATAAAACCCCAACAATCTGGCTTTAAATCCCTTTTTCTTTGTTGCTGAAACTGTAAAATGCTGGCACAAAATATCCTCTAACATCCAAAATTATTGTTGGGTGATACAATTCACTTAGTCTAAGAAATCATTGTACACTTACAAGGTCCTGAAAGGCTGAAAGCATAAAGGGATTTCCACTTTAAAAGTGGCCTGTCTGTGGACGTAAAAAAAAACTCTTTGCAGCAGAGGACTGCAGAGTTGACAGCTGTCAGGAGCCAGCCTGATTAAACTTTAAACATGTATAAACTGAAATCAAATGTTTACAATCTAAGAGGCCTGTTGCTGATAGTAACCCATATTGTAATTGTTTTGATTCCATGGTTTAAAATCTTAAATGAGAATTCTAGCTGCAATTTGAAATCACAAGTTTGTTTTAAGCTAAGGAAAAATGCAACAGAATTAACAATTAAATCAAGCCTGGCTAAAGCTAACCAAACTGGAATAACAGGTTTCCTCACAGAGGCCTTTCCCTCCAGCAGGAAATCACACCAAAGCGATAATTATAGGGTTTAGAAAGAACTTGGTCTACAGAGGCAAAGGGGAACAATGAACAGCTGCTACTAAGGAAATGCAAGGTCTGAGGACAGTTGTAAATGGCCTCTGCCAAGAGCAAACAGGGAGGAGACTGCTCCTGAACTGCAGGGAGACAGAAAGAAGCAGATCCAAACAACCATCTATGGCTGAACCTTTACAAAGAACACTTTTTTAAAAAGACTTATAATTTGCCAGTTGAAATTGTGAAAAATATAAAAGTAACAGATTTGTGAATCTAAATTTTGGCTGCACGTTTCAAGAGGCGGCAAAATCATGTGACATGTTCTGGAAAGAAACGGCAGACAATGTGATTTTACACCAAATGTATTTCTGCTAGAAGTCTGAAACTTTATACATGTATGCCCATGTTAAACGCGCACACTTGTAAAAATGTGCTTATAAATTGGACATTGTGTTCCTGATGAAAAAGGCAACATTCTGTGAAAAGCCGAGACAAGATCCCACAGCTATGGGGTTTTGAGGAATAGTTGCCATATAAAATATGTAATCCGTATATGTGATTGTTATAGAGGTTGCATTGCACATGTGTAAATGTGTGTTGTGCCAAAAGTAGATTTTGTGTTCAAGGGGCTAGGGGTGGATTCTCAGCCTCATAATATCACACCATAAAGGTGACACACTGTTTCTCTCCTCCTATCAAGGCCGAGAGGAGACTCTGACCCAATCACCTGCCAAAGGGGTGAGCTTGGGATGAACCAGCCCACACACCCCTTTATCATAGCATAAATAGAGACAGCTCTCCACTCAAAAAGACAGACAGATTACCCACTATCCTGATACTGGCAGAGCACCCTGCTGCTGAACTCTTCATCTTCCTTGCTCCAGACTCCAGAAACTTGCCAAAGCAGAAACCCATTGCATAGTTGAACCAATTTCAGCTAGGCCTCAATTCCAGAACCAGAACCCCACAAACCCAAGGGGAAGCATCAAAATACAGCCGGGCTGCGCTGTACTGCTTGCCTGCTGAAATAATTATCATCAGAACCAAGAAGGGCAGATCCAATCCAGTCCTGTGCCATGCTGTGACCAGAGTGCATTGCAGATCCAGTCCAGTCCTTGGCTGTGCTGGGACCAGAGCGCCTTGCTGATTGCAGATCCAATCTGATGTGCCCGGCCGTCTGTCCTAGAAGATCCAATCCCCTGACCAGAATCTTGATGGACCAGAATCCTGACGGTTCCATTTAAAAACATATCTAGTGAGTATCTATAGAGATAGAACTGTGTCACTAGCATATGTACCTTGCTTAGTTAATCCCTATCTTAAACCCATCCTATCTTGTATTCAGAACCTGTGTTGTTAGGAGTATTTTTGAATTGTCTGAACTCTCTATCCAATCCCTCTAGCTTCCTCTGTACTAGTATGGCTAAAACTATCTCTGCAGTGATCTTTTCTCATCTGAAGAAGGTGAGTCCTTAGCAAGCAGTCATTCTGATCAAGTGGAAGTGTTCCTGTGGGGTATTCGTTTTGTTCATAGTCATGCCTAGTGTAAGAAACCCATTTGTCATTTTAAAAGTGCATTCCTGTTTCCCATTCTTGCGCTTATCTCGAAAAAAAGACCTCCACTAAACCGTCCATAACTTCCTCAGTTGTTGTGCTAGAAAGAACTTCTGCTTGTAGCTAACATCCACAGCTTTAAATCGCATCTAAAACCGCATCCCAAATCCATACCGTTCTCCCGTTATCACGATTATCGCGCAGTGAAAAGTTTGCCACAAATTTTCATTTAGGGAAATTCTCACACATGTAAAAGAGCTTTTGATTGCTTCCAACTTGAATTTTAAGATTTCATTTCAAATTGTTTCTTGGTATTAAATAATTTCTCGTGTTTGTGTGCAACTATCCAAAGCGGCTCCCATTAGAATTCTTAGTAATTTCAGCAACTTTGACCATGTTTTTGCCCAGTCCATTCTAAGATAACCTTAAAATCCATTCTGTCAGCTTGACAGTCAACTCTGTTTTTCTCTTGTGTTTGCTGGGTGAAAGTGGGATTGATATTCTGTTTGAATTCTGCCATTCCCGAATTCCTGCTCTCTCCTCCTATCTCTTTACATTGCCTATTGGGGGGTTGAAAGGTGTGCAGGGGGAACCTATAACCATAGTGCTATCTGATCTGAACACACACCCAAAAGTATAATTTCTGTGCTGAATTGTTTTGCTCACTATTACTCCTTGTGTATTAAAGAGATTATTCAGTGTTACATCACCCCATTGGTGATTAGTGTGTACCCATTAAAACCTAGTGTGATTAATTTGTAAATACATAAATAAATATTTTAACTTTGCAAACCATCCTGATTCCTGGTTCAATGTGAACGGGGTGGTTCCAGGGGAGGGGTGTGATATGAGTGGTATATCGTTCAGAATAAAGAACTTTTAGACAAAAATAAATAGGGATTTCATTTGTGCATTACATGCTAGCCGTTGACTTGGATGTGTGCCGGATTGAAATCACTTACAGAAGGCCCAGATTTCTGATCATCTATCTAACCTCGGAGTGGCTCCTATACCAATATTCCTTGGTTCCTCTCATTGTAACAAGAATATTGGTAAGTTTACCATCAACAACCTCATTTTTATCTTTCACTTGTTGCAGCATCTCACATGCAGAAGGATTTTTAAATCTAGTTCCGGTCTGAAGCGTTTGAGCAACAGCATAACAATAACATATATATTCAACATTGGTGCAGAATAGAGACTCTTCAGAATACATTCTTGTACAACTATATTTTGAAGAAGAAATTGGAACCACCCGATTATCCAATCTGCCTCCTGTACCAGTAGTTAACAACAAGCTTCTAGTGCCTTTTCCCAGACACGGATTGGTGCACCTTTCGTAGCTTTCATTTCATACAATTCTAAACTTTCACCCATGACACCCTATGAATGTAGAGGATGAATAGTGTAATGTTCATACAAAATATCCCCTTCTGCAACAGATAGACATTGGAACTGACCTTCACTGATTTTGTTTGTTGACTCAACATCAAGCTTAGACAATTATGGTACACTTATACTGCCTTTGTATAAATCATTGTGCTCCAATAGAAACGCCAATACGTTTTAACGTTTCCAATATCTATAAGCTGTTGGGAAATGTTCTTATCTTTTGTGGCAACACCGTTTACTAAAACAAACAAAGAATCTGCAATGTCATGCTTCACTCCTAGAGTGTTGACATGTCCTTCGAAATTGAGAGGTAAATACACAACTGTTCCTGTCACAACTTGCACTAATGATTTAATAGGCAAGTTTGACATCTTTGTTTACAATCTAACAATAACCTGAAAAGGATGAACAGTTTGCTATGCAGTCACATCAAACATGTTAAATTTTGGATGCACAACAGGGATATCAGGCCCTACCATGCAGTTCAACACACTTCTTGCAGAAATACTTGTTTGATTATAAAACCCAACACAGTGTCTACAGACATAAAGTGCCTCACTTGTGTCAAATCATTCTTCTACAAACAAATACAGATAAAGTTATTTCCAAATATCTTCTAGACTCTGTTTAATTTTCTCCTCAATGTACACTATTTGCACTTGGGACTTATAAAAAGTGCATCGACAAGATACACAAACAATGTCAGGTCTTTCAGTAGAAGACAACTCAAACATAGGATCATCATTTCCACTTCCTGTAAGTGTTTCATGTATGTACACATATTCATTTAAATGCATTATATTTATAATTTGCAGTGTACAAACTAAACATTCTACAGTTCCAGTCAAAAGTGTTTGATTTAAAAGTGCATGAGACATACCTGGTGTTTTGCACTCATAGTTTAACTAGTAGGAATCTCATTTTAGTATGATGTGAAGCCAGCATCCATGTATGATGAAGCTGGCTCTTACATCTACTTTTATCAAGAAAAGCTAGAGAGTAACCCAGAAGTCCTGTTGGCTCAAGAACATCACAGTCATCTATCCTCTGTACCATCTTTATCTGTCTTTGAACATTATTTTGTGCAAAACTTGCAAAAATCTTTTTAAGACTTTACAAGAAAAAGTATCATTATTGCACCAAAAAATGCACGTCCATAACTCACTTTGCTTTTTAGGTTTAATTCAAGCCTGACTTAAACTTTCAATTTCTGTATTATCAGTTTAGGATTTCTTCTTTGTCAAAAATAACAGCGGGCTCAGTATAAGCCGGCCGGGCTGGAACCAACGGTGCGGGTAAGCTTACCAGCACCATTGTTTCCAGACTGGCATATTACAGGTCAGCCGGCCGGAGCCACTGTGTCTGGCAGATCTGACCCTGCTGGGTACAGTGGCTATGGTTGGCAGACCGTCACAGAAGCACCTGCACTGTTAACTACTGTGCCGGTGCTTCTGTGGACTCAAACCCATAGAGTCCTAAAGGGGATTTACAATTTACCATCACCTGACTTTACCGGTCCGCCGGGGTTGTGATCCCCTGGTGTTACCGGGAAGTCAGGTTCCAGTAAATATTTACGGGTCCATCGGCAACCCGCCAGTATCACCGGCATGGTTACCGCCAGACCCGTAATGAGACCCAGCATTTAGGACTTCATAGCTACGCCCACTCTCATCAACTGCAAGGGGCATGTCCTTTCCTTGAATGTAACTCTCCTCATTAAAATCGTTCTGTATCAGAAGTGTGTTTCCACTCTCCCCAAACACATCACAAAAGTTGTCACGTGTTGGTACATGAACTGTTCCTATATTTCTATGGAGTGGTGTAGTCAGCTTTAGTCATTTCTTAAGTTTATTCAATACAAAATGAACATTTTTCTTTTCATATGAAAAGCTTTTTCAATTATTACTTCAACTTTTTTCTTTTGCAAAAAACACTTTATAACCAATCTAGACTTTGGTTTCACACTTCTCCAAAGATTTGTAAAAACTCGAGAGTGCTACGTTTTCCTACATATATATCTTTATTTCTCTGTTTGAAATTGATAGCACATTTGCAGGTTAATTCATGGAATAAATGTACGCCGAAAAGGGGAGCGCAAGCGTGAAAATCGTAGCGCACGCATGCTAATGCCGCACACGCAGCCGTTCATCGATTCATGGAATGTGTAAACCCTGGGATGTGCGCCAAATCTGTGGGTGGCGCACGTGGGCGCACACGTCATCAAACGCCATGTGCGACACGCACAGGGAAAGCGCACAACGTGTAGCCCACACAAGAAAAGTAGGCGGAACACGGGGCGTAACACGTAGAATGGGGAACAACGCATGAAAATGTGGGCATAACAGGGGAAGTACGGGAGGTGGCGTTGCAACAACGCACGTGTGGGCGTGTGTTGCAACGCCCACACGTGCGCTGACAACACATATTCATGGAATGGGACAGGGGAAACACATACGCCAGCAGGAAGCATAAAAGTGCGTGCAAACAACAAACAAGCACATACGCTACGATGAATATACCGTTCCTCGCAGTCATGGTCGTGGGACACTGCAGGAGTAGGAGGCTAGTCAGGCCCCGCATTTCTTTACCCAGGACCAGCCTTTTTGGGATGCCTGATGACCAGGTCTATGGGAGGTACAGGTTTCCACCACTAATAATCATAGAACTGGTCAGGGAGTAGGAGGATGACTTCACATCACCCACCCTGTGCTCCCAAGCACTGAGCCCCTTGGAAAAGGTGCTCAATGTACTGCACTTCTTGGCAACTGGGTCATTTCAGCGGACCTATAGTTGGGGGTGTCTCACAGGCCACGCAGCCACGCTGCCTACACCAGGTGTGGGTGATCATGACTGCACGCCCCTCAGTCCGCAGGCACATATACATGCCCAGAACACCTGCACAAAGGCAGGCCGTCGTCCAGGACTTTTACGGGGTGGCACACTTCCTCAAAGTGCTAGTTGCCATTGATTGCACACATGTGTCTCTACCTCTACGCCCTCCCAGGGACACTGAGCACATCTATCGAAACCGCAAGCACTGGCATTCCATCAACGTGCAGGTTGCATGTGATGCCACAGGAACCATCACCTCAGTATATGCCAACTATCCGGGGTCCAGCCATGATAGTTTCATATTCTGAATGTCACACCTAACCCGAGGCATGGCGACACGTGGCTAATTGGTGAGTATAAATGCCTCTGCACATGCATGCATGTCAGACACTGAGAAATGGGAAAACCCCACTAATCACAACCATTATCACCTCCCCAGGGGACAGTGCCTACCCTCTGAGCACCTACATGATGATGCCGATATGGAACCCCACCACACCACCCGAGGTAAGATACAACATAGCCCATATTGCAACCCGGGCATAGTGGAGCGCACATTCGGAGTGCTGAAGTCACACTTTCGCTCCCTTGACCGCTCTGGTGGGCAGCTGCGATATGCGCCCCCAGTAGTGTGCACGATCATAGTGGCAGCATGTGTCCTGCACAACATTGCAACCCGGCGGGGCGTGCCGGTGGACATGGTGGTGCCCCCACATCCCCAACCACATGCACGGCCGCTGTGCATGGGAGGTGAAAGAGCACGTGGTGAGGCAGCACGTACCCAGCTTGTGGCTAATTTCTTCACCTAAAATCCCACCCCTGCAGAGTGCACACAGGCCTGGCACATACCAGTTGACAATTTATGATGATGACAAAAGGGACAGTCAACTGTCACAACCATACCACCCTGAGATTGTTTATCTGGACGTGCTACATTGTGTGCATCCCTAGCTACTTAAACACACCCAATGCTGTGTTAGTAAAAGGCTCACATTCATGCAGCATGAAGGATTACCCCCTTGCAAAACACTACAACCAAATAGTGGGATGTCACCCAACCCCTCCCTAACCGCATCTCAGCTACCCAACACACCATGGCATGGCATGCGATGTGAAAGCAACCAAATGAATGCACATCATATGACACAAGTGTCACAAAGTGCACCGTCTGAAATGGAAACAGGCCACAGACAATTGCCTCTCACCAATTAAAAAAAAAACAGCACACATGAACAAATACTTACCAGCAAGACAAAACATCAGTACAGGATCCAACAGTGGCAAAATATGAAAGTAAAAAATGAAAGTAGTGCAAGTGTCACAACCTGACAAAGGCAGCACATCGACCCCTTCAAACTACAGTGTGTTGCTGGTAGGCAAATGTGGCAGTGTATGACATACAACATGAACTGCATCTGCAATGGAGATGGGCTTCTTAAGACATGAAGAAGCTACATGTATATATGCAAAAAGCTCCTGTATGTAAAACCATATACAAATCCACCATGAAGTGGAGAAATGAACAACAATCCCCACTAGGGATGTATTCACAGTTTGGACTACAGACTGCCCACACAACTTATGGGGGCCCAATGCCTCTGTGTAAGTTACTGTCACTTGGTCACACCCTTTGCGAGCCCATGGAAAAGGGAAGCAGGAGGAGTGTGTGTGTCAGGAACCCAAGTTTCTAAGCCAAAGACAGGACAAGCCTGCATGTGCCCAGCTTGAATACACAGTGGATGCCTAGGGGAGCCACACAAAGCAACAAACTGTAACATGAATTCACAATCTGAAAGGAAATGGTTATGAACAAAAAAGTAAATGCAAATTAAATAAAGAAAAAGAAAAAGTAAATGTAAAGTAAACCAAATAAATCAAATAATAAAGTAAAAATCATAATCCAAATGAAATAAAAATAAATGTATGCAAATTAAAATAACAAATGTAAAAATAAAATAACATGAAAATAATAAATAGAAAAAAGAAGATGAAATAAAGATAACAAATGAATGTAATACCAATTCAATTTTGCAATTATGGAATGAAATATGAAAAAACAAAAAGGAAAAAAAAAGAAAAAAATGGCCATGTGTGTACCGGGGGGGGGGGGGCACCCAGGAGGGAGGAGGTACAGGGTGCACCCCAACACCCACATGCGTAGATGTTGAGAAAAAAAAAACCCTCCATGGGCTCATGGTCTGCACGGCTAGTGGATGAACTGCCGTCACTGTCATCACCCTCTGGTGGTACATCAGAAGGTGCGCGTGATATGGGAGGCAGACCACGCAAAGCCCTGGCATGCTCCTCCATGGTAGCAAGCATGCGGATCTGAAAGGTTTGGTTCTGCAGGATGATGGTACGGAGATCCCCATGCAGCACCTCACGGGTAGCACGCATTTCTGCCTGCAAGACCTCGCGTGATGCCCAGATCTCCTCACCGGTTGCCTGGAGCTCAGCTGAGAGTGTGCGTGTTAGCTGCTCCAGCTGCTGTTCTGACCTTGTATTCTGCGACACCTCAAGTGCACCCAGAGTAACTCTGAGGGACCTGTGTTCTAACCTCAGGGCATCCCTGTGGGCCTGTGACTCTGCAAATATGGCTGTGTGCAGAGTCTCCAGTCCAGCCCGTCGGTCCCTGTTGAATGCCAACATGTCCTCCCTGTGTGAGGGGCACATGGACTCTGTTGCCTGCTGCTGGAGCTCCACCTGCCTTTCAGAGGGGAGAATGGAAGTGGCCACGCTATCCAAGGACTGAGCCATCATCTCACACGATGCCCCCTGTTGTGCTGCAATAGTGTACATGGAGTTCTCCCACACAGTATTGCCTGGTAGCGCACGGCCACCGTGTTGGCAGGCACCACACCTGTTTGGGGCAAGGTGATGTGCACCTTGCTGTGCTGGCACTGCCTGAGGCTGCATGACTGCATTCCTCCTTTGATCTGCTGGCCCAGGAACAGGACCTGCATCCGTAACCACCACAGGCGGACTTTCCAACACTGAATGCCCCATAGAGGGGTCTACCCCCAGTGCAGGTGGGTTGGACAGAACAGCATCCCTGCCAGAAACACTCACCTGCGACGGGACATATGTCTCAATGTCAGATTCAGCACCTAATTCATAGAGGTCTCCGGAGGTGTACCCAGAGACACCCGTGGACAGGATGGTCTGTAGGAGTAATGGATTTTCACCCACCACCACCCCACGTCCTCCACTGGTGCCTGGTTGTGGCTGTGAGTACTCCTGCCTCTGCGCCATCTCCTCCTCCTCAACAGCATCTAGTGCCTCATCACCTGCAAAAACATAAAAGAAAAGTAATGAAAACAGGCATGAGCAGCATAGGCCACACACATAGGCATGACGAGGTAGACATTGAGTGCATAAATGACACATGTCACACATGACAATAACTCTGGCATGCATGCACTGGCAATTAAGTGGAAGGGAAGCCAAAAAGCAGACACTGATGACTCCAAGATGGAAAAGCAACACATGTGCTTTATGCTACAACAAAGCCTTGTTCACTAATGCAGTGATGGGAGGCACATGGATACATCAATGGTTGGTCACTTGGACTTGACAGAAGGCAATTGTCATGTTGAACATTCAAACAGGGCCCCAAAGTGATTGTGTGCAGGGCATGTGTAGGTGAACAATACTCACTCACCCTGATTGAAGAAATCATTCCCATAATAAGTAAAGAAATGTGGGGCATTGTGGGGTGTAACCTATGTCTGAAGTATGTTCAATTTGGGGCACAACGGCACAATAATGTGTGTTAAACATGCAAAGGATTCCATCAGTCAGGCAGAATGAACAGGAAAACAGTATGAACAATGTTGTGGCATGATGGCAGTTGAAGGGCAAGTGCAGTAATAAGGTGGAAATTGTTAACTGTGGTCAGAAGTGATACTGTAAAACCCAAACCCAAGGCCAGGGGATGTTTTGGAGGCACCACATGGGTGACCCATAGCAGTCATGACTAGACAGATTCACCTTGCACTCAATCAGAACACATCACCCAAGCAACATACACATGGTTTGCACACACATGCATGGCCACTCACCGGACATTGCCTCAAGATCTGGTAGGTCTCCCACGCCTTGGATCTGATCCTCTGTGATGAAGCCTCCAGCGATAGACTCATGTTCTGTGAGCACTTCCTCCTCTGGTGGAGACCCACTGCCAGTCACCAGAGTAGAGGCATGATTGGAAGCCAGCTTGTTCTTTGCTCTGCGTTTGAGGTCATTCCACTGCTTAGAGCAATCATCAGCTGTGCGCCTCACAAATCCAAGGGAACTAATCTGGTCCGCGATGCACTGCCAGTGGGCCCTACGTTGAGCAGTTGGAGTCTTGCATCCTGCAGTCCCCAGCATTTCGAGGCCATGGGATGACACATAGCCCACAAGTGCGTCTAGTTCCACATCATTGAAACTACGCTTCCTTGACATGCCAGAGGGGGGAGCTGTGTCTGGGGTCCCAGCCTGTACCTCAAGAGCACCCTTCTTCCTCTTCAGAGGTGGTGTGGACCCTGAGTGGTTTACACCACTCTGGTTGGTAGGGGCTGAAGCGCAGGTGGACTGGGCACTGGAAGTAGCAAAAGGCACGATGATCAAAGGTCTCACTGCAGGCATTGGCTGCTGGGTGATGTTTGCAGGACCAACCTCGGTATGATGGACTTTGACCAACACTGTGCCGGCTGGGTGACTCGGAGCTGCTGTGGATTGGGCTGCAGCTTCCCCTGCAGCCTCCTCACCCTGGCTACTTGGGGCAGCAGATGACATTGCTGCCCCAGATCCACGTGGCCTGGTGACAGCAACTTTCAATGCCACATGTGTCCTTGACTTGGTGACACGGAAGTCGGCTTGGGAGTCATCCTGTGCTGGTTCGGTCAACAATATGGGCTGGGTTAAGAAGGCCTGAGCAGGGATGGTGTCAGCTGCATCTCCCCGACCCATTGGGGGGGGCATAGGTGTCCCTGATTGGTCCTCCACACACTGGCCTCTTGGGACACCCTGCACATCCTGGCCACGTCCCCTACCGCGGACACCTTTTGTAGGTCGGCCAGCTTTGCCTCCCTTACCACTTGGTTGCCTCCCAACCATGGCACTGATGTTCTTGTGCGAATGGGAGCTGCAGTTAACAATTGTCCTGGGCAATTGGGGTGAAAGGGGCAGGGTACTAGATGGAATACGTACCCTAGTGCTCTAGGAAGGCTGTCTGTGACCCCTGGGGGAAGATGACAGGTCACGCAATACTCAGGCACCCCAAAAACAAAATTTAACGTGCATGCAACCCCTGGTAGCCCACGTGTGTGAAATAAAGAACCCGCACTATGCTGTGGCACCCAGAAACACAAAAATGATCATACGTGTGGTACATGCAGGATACAATGACCTCTGAATGGGAACGCAACACACAGGGGCAACCATAGTTGAAAAATATGTGCGCGACTCACCGTCTGCCTGGAAAAAGAATGTGAAAAAGATGCGTGTGTGCGCGTTGGCAACACCCCCGCCAAAAGAAGAATTGAACGCTTTCTGAGTATACAAGGAGTATGAACTGGAACCGTTGTGAAGTAATCGTGTGTGAACCGTCAAGAAGTCCAAGAATCACCTGCTCGCTCTCCACAAAAAGCACATACAAGAAAATGGCGTCCTACGTGTACCTTTTAACACAGCCCACACGTGCAACATCTTTTACGCGCGTACGCGCTATGGGCCTTTCCTCCAATTTCGTGCAGTGACACCAGGATGTGCAGTTTTTGCATGTGTACAATCAACATGCACCCGTGTGGAGGGAAATGCCCGCGCGCATTACGTCACAGATGCGATTACGCGCTAAGGGCCTTTCCTCAAATTACACGTTGACATGCAGTTTTTTCATGTGCCAAAGCACTCCGTATCAAGCTGGCCATGCGACAACACACAGAAGACCATGCTCCTGCCCAGAAGACCATTTTCCTGCCCCCCAGAGCCCCGAGCACGCTCCCACCAGCCATCTGCTGCTGCCTGCCTGCTTGCTGGACACGTGCCCTTCTATTTGGTGCCTGCAGATCAGCCAACTGCAGGGGTCCAGTTGCTGTACCCACCCCTGCTGGAACAGAAGACTCCCGACTGATATTCCATCGCTCCACAGCCCAGCCCCAGCACCCAGTTGCCCACCCAACACCATCTGGCACCAGTGGCAACCCCCCAGCAGAGAGGCAGAGGGTTGCTAACTTCACTGCCAATGAAGTTGGCATCCTGGTGGAGTAAGTCCTGGGGCATTATGATGCCCTCTTTGGAAGTTCACGTGCTGACAATGAAGGACGGAAGAGGATCTGGAAGGATATTGTGGCTGCCATCAATGTTGAGCGGGTGGCAGCCCACAACATGCATCACGTCCGGATGCGCTGGGAGGACTTCAGATCCAGGACCCTCAGCAAGGCCCGGCGCCTCTTGAAGGCAAAGCATGCAGGGGGGTGCCGGGTCCGCCTTACCAAAATCCAGATGAGGGTCCTGGAATGCATACACCCAGCACTCCACCTCCAGATCCTTCAGAGGCAGACCCGTCCGGAGTCGAGCGGTAAGTGACCATGCATACTGATTGGACGCTTTGCATGTTGAGGTGTGGCAGGAGTGTGCAGGTTGGACATATGTCTTGGAAGGCCCATGTATGGATGTGTATGTACAGGGACATGAGCCTGCCTCGTTTGAGCCCAGTCATGTGTGAGGCACATCAATGGTGTATGTGTTCAAATGCATGTGTGGGTGCGCAAATGTTTAGATTTCTGTGTATGTACTGTGGCATGGTTGTGGTGTGACACATGGATGCTGGTTCCACCTTCATGTATGTGCACAATGTACATGTGCGAGTGTGTGTATTTGACATGTGTGCCACTGTGATACACCATGGATGCATGTGACACCGACATGTAGGAGGCTGATTGGCAGATGTGACATGGATGCGAATTTTTGTGGAGACAGGTGGCGGAGATGTACAGATGCATGTATGTCTGGTGGCTTGTGTGCATGTGTTTGGCACTCCCCGTGTTGCATGTGACGTCAGGCTAACCTT
This sequence comes from Ambystoma mexicanum, assembly GCF_040938575.1. Classification (NCBI taxonomy): domain Eukaryota; kingdom Metazoa; phylum Chordata; class Amphibia; order Caudata; family Ambystomatidae; genus Ambystoma; species Ambystoma mexicanum. The sequence continues at coordinate 488,684,424 of NC_090930.1, forward strand.
TGGATGCTCATGCTGTTGTATGCCCACGGGGAAAGGGCACGGGGTGTTGGCGGCCTGCTGGTTCCACTGTCCCTGGAGGGATGCCATACTTTGGCCACGCCCTTTCACCTATTCCCACCACGGACCCCAGCCCAAACGGGTGAAGCCCGCAGGGAAAGGGCGCGGGGTGTTGGCGGCCTGCTGGTTCCACTGTCCTTGGAGGGACACCGTACTTTGGCCACGCCCCCTCACCTATTCACGCCACGGACCCCAGCCCGAACGGGTGAAGCCCGCAGGGAATGGGCGTGGGGTGTTGGTGGCCCGCTGGGGGTGTTAGCGGCTCCACGGGGGCTGATCTGTTGGACTGGACCTTGAGGTGAGCCACATACTGCTGTGGGCCTTCGGCGTGGGGGGTGTGGTGAGCCATCCTTCCGCTCTCTTCTGCCCCTGGAAACCCCCCAGAATTAGCAACTTTTTCACTTTTTGGAGTGGACCCTTTGGGCCCCCTAGTGTATAAGCCATATGATGGTGGGCCCAATTCACAGTACAACTACAGGAGCCCCAGAAGAAGGAGAGATTTCTTCCCCTTTCTCCCCTCATCACCTATCGCAATCCTCCCTTCTCGCAAAACTTCATGGCCCCCCGGTCCCAGTGGCTCATCGTAAGCCCATCATAGGAAGAAGATCGAGGAGGGAGTCCCTGAGGGGGTACCACAGAATGGGACCCTTTGCAGAAAGGGAGTGACTATGGCCACTGTTTGTGAAGAAGAGAGAGACAAAGAGCGAGTTCCCCATATTTCTAGTTTGTTGGCAGGTCCCTCTGGGTCTTGTGGCATTGGGCTGACTTCTCTCACAACAAACAGTTTGTCTAGCCCCGCTATGGAAGGTTCTGCACACCCTGCCAATCTTCTTACTCACGGTGGGGGTTTTAATAGTGAGGTTACTACTGACTTTTTGAACAAACTGTCAATCGGATGTGAAAGGATCACATCGGGCATCACAAAGTTGATTGGAGGTTATGTTTCACTGGCTCAACCCTCTGTTGTACCCAGCGCTACCCATATGGAATCAGAATTGGCCCCCACTCATCCATACCTGGGCCTAGACCCAGGCCTCGATACCCAAACCCTGCAGTCGATACTGGACCTTCCTGAAGCCCCCTCATTTCCACCCCCATACATGTGATATTGGATGTTGGAGACGTGGGCATGGTTGGGTTGGGCTTGGACCTGAGAAAAATGCCCAGTTGTCCACCCAGCAATGGGAGTCAGTTTTCGCCCGGTGTCAGCCCACCCCCTACTCTCAACCTCTGCTGCGCCTCTAATCCCATCACTAAAGGAGAACTTTGTCCATCAGTCCGACCCTCCTTAGCTTTCACCAATTCGCCAAGTTGCTCCTGTCATTTCTTGCTTTCTGAGCTGTCCGAGGTTAAAAATCTCATACTTGTCCTGATTAAGGGGGTGTTGGGCGATAAGGGGGAAGGAGGAGTGGGGAGGGGAGGAATGTGTTCATCAGGGGGTGGGCCCGGGGGACCAAATCCTGGTGTGGTGAAGGGAATGAACCCCTTGGATTCTGAACTACTCCCTGTCTCTGTGGACAGGTCCACCCCTTTTTAGAAGAGTGGACCAGAGGCGGTCATTCTCCCAGTAATATCTGAACGAAGGGAGACCATCGGGATTACAGGATCTTTAAACTCAGGGATTGAACCTCCAGCATTGCCGAACCCCAATGGGAGAGCTCAGGGAAACTGGCACCCAGTGGGGAGGGAGGTTGGTACCCTAACCCCTGGTCTATGTAGGCCTCTGTTTGGACATCATGCTTGCAAAGGTGGCAGCACCTCCAGGGTGTTTCTCCATGGTGTCCCAAAACTGTCCGCCTATTCTAGAGAACCAAGGGACGCCCTCCATAACAATTGTCTTCATTGGCTGCGGGCTGTGGGGGATTGTGGGTTTGTCTCCAGAGGCTCTTTGCTCGAATGCACCAGACAGTCCAATCCCAAAGCACATACGGACATTGTCAAACTAGTTTTGAGGGATACCCATATGGCAAGGGCCGTCTTAAAAAAATGTAATGTCCATGAGTGGTCAAGGAAAAGTGGCACTGCATTTAGCTCATTCGCCACCACTGCCCTGTGTGCCACATCGGGGTTGCCCCTAGCAACAGTCCTCTTTCAGGGGCAAACTTGACTGCCTTGGGTCTGAGGCACCACAGGAAACAGCAGGGTTCAGGGGCTGGTGAGAAATAATTTCTGGTTTAGAGGTTTTGTCTGGGGGCCTCTATGGAGGGGACAGTCATTTATAAATGCCCTGCAGTTTATCCTTTGTTGTGTACTTGTAATTATGTATTAGAATTGTATTTTTAGATTCATAACTGTATTGGTAGGATGTACTATGATGACCTTTTCCGGCCGAATAAAGTTGTTTGACTGACTGTATCTGTATGGATGGTGCTGCCTGCTGCAACATTCCTGTTAATTTGCGCATGTGCGTGGGTTCAAATGATATGTGTGTTGGGGAGTGTGATACCATGTGTGAAGTTTGGCACTGCCACTCATATGCAACTGTCATGTGTGCATCAGACCACTGTACAGTGCCCTGATGCCCGTGTTCTATCTCTCCATGTCTGCAGCGTCAACTGATAAAGAGGGCAGAGACGGTTCTGTGGAGCACAGCAGCAGGATTCCCACCCCCAGACGGAGACGCAAGGCCCAACTCCCCTCTGATGTTGTCATCTCGTCGGGGAGTGAGGAGTCTGGTGCCACATCCGCAGCTCCCGAGGGTAAGTCCAAGAGGCGGAGGTCGGAGGTGGACTCCTCGGCAGCAGAAGGGGCAGCTGAAACCTAACAGGGGCCTATGGAGGAAGATGGCACAGAGTCATCCAGGTTGTAGGGGGGTTTGGTTGAGGCGGAGGCCGTGGAAGGCCCACGCACAGGGTCTGGAGGGGGGATTCCACTGGTGCTAGTGGTGCAGTCCAGGGGCAGGGACAGGAGGCAGCACAGGTGGCCACGGAGGTGCCTGTGTGTAATCTGTCCCTGATCCTGTGACTGCATCATCCTGCACCAGCAGGGATGGCTTTGTCCAGACACGTTTTCAGGGAGGCTATGCGTGAACAACAACTGGCCTTCCTCTCCCTGCGGATGTGGCAATCCGGGACCATGTTGAGCTGTCCTGGCTGGGGTGGCGTTGCGTCAACGTGGCATCGGGGATGATGTGCAGGGTTCTCGTGAGGACACTGCACGTTATTTCAGATGCCTCGTTGACCGCTGTCATGATGCCTACCCCTGCGCATCAGTACCAAGCCCATCAGCTCCGGGAGCAGGCATCCAGACACTTATTAAAACACCAACAGCCCCGGCTGGGGGCTGTTTGGGTTCAGCCCTGGCACCTTGGCCGCCAGGCTTATCATTGAAATCAGTCCTGGCACCATAGGCGCCAGGCTCATAGACTTTACTTCCCTGATGCAGACCATGCTGCTAGTGAGTCCAAGCCAACGTGAGGCCTGGATGGGACTATTTTATTACAGGGACTATTTTTTACTCGGGTGTGGTTCTAGGGAACTTCTTACCTGGAACTACTTTGGAGGCTATTTAAACCACGCCCGAACAACAGCACACGCTTTGCGTTATTCTGCATCCAGCAGCGTAACGCTCACTGTGCCTGCAGTCTGCATCCAGTCTTCTGCCACGCCCACCTCGAATATGGAGCTCCTAAAACAAAGAGGAAAGAAAAGGACAAGGTTAGAAAACAAACTATTTTCGAATTCCTCACCTGATTCCGGATCCATCTCGCCTCCGGACCTGGAAAGAACATAATTTCTGTACGCGTCGCATCTCCAGCTGCAGCGCCGCGCCATACTCACCAGTCCTAGCAGCATCTTTCGATTCGGCGCAGCCTCCATCATTTCTTCGCCGAACTCCGGCACCTGGAGGACAAAAGAAAACAACAAGGTGAGCCGAGAAAACCAACAAATATAACTCTTATCACCATAGACTTACCTGATTTACCACCAGAGGCATTATTCTATAACTCTCCACATCTTCATGTGCCGCACATGCAAAGAGAGATAAAACAATACGTTAAACACGTGCAACATTTACCGGACAGTGTCGGGTAATACAGACTCTTACCTGAGCTCCACCAGCTGCCACAAGAGCATCTTCTCTCGATCTCAGCTGCAAGACAAGGAAGGAAGGGGGGACAAGAGTGAAACATCGGACATATTGAACTATATGAACTTGATACTTACTGGACTTTGCCAGGAACCTCAGAGTCAATACTCTCCAGAACTCTCCCACGCCTTCAAACCAGTGAAGTAACTGGCTTCAACATGCCCCTGCAATCCATGCAGGATGGAGAGCTCATCTTTCGAGAATATAAGGTGTGATTGCTGAGAGGGCACTTCGGAGGTGATTAGTTGGGAGGACTGTGGGGGGTGCCATCACTTGAATCCACGGGTGGCTAAATCCATCCCTCCACTTGCAGGAGAATACTTCTATGGGTCACGCAGACAAGATTAGGAGGGCCAGTCCAGTCAGTCATCTCTGCACTACGCATCACGTTGGTGGAGACAGCAGCCGTCCGGATCTGACCGACGTCCCTGTGGGAGCCAGGTGAGCATAACAGAACGCGAAGCCTCTCTATAAATCCCCACCCGGGCGTTATGGAAACCTCAGAAACCGACCAACTGGCCCAATTATTGGGGGAACTTAGGGCAGAAGTGCACTCCGCTCGCCAAGAGACTAATGCCCTCAGGAGAGAACTGATTGTCTCGAAGGAGCGCACTGATGATCTGGCTAGGCAACTGCTGCAAAACCAAGCAGGGCAAACACCTTTACCAGGACTCGGGGGGAATCCAACTCTTGTTTCATCGAGCAATCCGGTGCAAGTGGTTTTACCAGGGCTATTCCTTTAGCTCCACCTGAACACTTTGCTGGGGACCCAAAAAGGTTTGCTGTGTTTATGAACCAATGTTGCTTGCACTTTTTATGCAGACCTGGAGCTTTTCCAAATGACCAAGCCAAAGTAGCTTTTGTATTATCATATTTGAGTGGCAGTGCAGCTGACTGGTCGATTCCACTAGTCAATCACGATGACCCCCTTCTTCGGGACTTTCAGGGTTTTCAAATGAGCATGGAAAGACTATTCGCCAGACATTCCCATGGACAGGCCCTGGATAACAAACTTTTATCCCTACGACAAGGTACCCAGGATCTGTTAACCTATATCGCAACCTTTAATAGGTTGGTGGTGGAAACCGGTTGGCCAGAGGTAAAACGAATTACACTATTTCATCGTGGACTTCGGGGAGAACTTAAAGATGTTTTGGCCCAAGTTGTGAACCCACCCCAGAATTGTGCAGAATATATAGACTTAGTGGTCCAGTTAGACTACCGACTTCAGAATAGAAAGGCTGACCGAACTAAGTTCGAGAATCGGGTATTGGTTAAACCCAACGTCATCCCCAAAGGAACAGATGGAGCAGAACCTATGCAGATCGGGGGGGTTAAGTGACCCTTAACTCAAAAGGAAAGAGAAAGGAAATGGCAGATGCAATTGTGTCTATACTGTGGGGCCACAGGACAGTTTCTATGGGATTGCCCTATAAAACCATCCAAGAAAGTAGTCGCAGTTGCTGATGAAAATCAAACAGAACCTGATTCTGGAAACGACCAGGCCCGACAAGCATAGAGGTCCGCTTGCCGAGCTTGAAGAAGGACACTCAGACCTCACACCTAATCACACCAATGGTCCTTATTGATCCAAGGCAGCCATCACGTATGCACGCAGTAAGGGCATACATTGATAGCGGGGCCATAGGAAACTATATGGACCACGAATTGGCTTCTAGGATGAATATACCTTTCTGCAAAAAAACCTCTTCGGATGTCATCACCACAGTTGATGGAACTGAATATTGCCTCTGGGCCTGTAACTCATTCCACCACAGAGATGACACTGTTGGGTCAGGATGTGCATCGAGAGACTATTGTGTTTGATTTAATCAAAGCCCCGCAGTTCCAAATAATACTGGGGATACCTTGGTTTGAAACACATAATCCTAGTATAGATTGGCGCGAGAAGAGAATAACCTTCCTGGATTGTGCACACACCTGTAACCCGGAAAAAACCTTGAACAAAGGCCTGGCCACAGTCGCTAATCCAGTCGTGCAGCTACCTCAGGAATATCAAGAATTCCAGGATGTTTTTCAAAAAGAACAGACAAACACCTTACCACCTCACAGATCATACGATTGTTAAATCGACCTCATACCCGGTGCACAACCTCCATGCAGTAGGATCTACGCCCTTACGGAACCCGAAAACCTTCACCTACGACAATACTTGGACCAATACCTTGCTAATGGCTTCATTCGCCCATCCAAGTCCCCTGCTTCCTGAGCTTTATTATAAAAGTCTACATGGAGTTCTCCCAGACAGTATTGCCTGGTGGCGCACGGCCACCGTGTTGGCAGGCACCACACCTGTTTGGGGCAAGGTGATGTGCACCTTGCTGTGCTGGCACTGCCTGAGGCTGCATGACTGCATTCCTCCTTTGATCTGCTGGCCCAGGAACAGGACCTGCATCCGTAACCACCACAGGCAGACTTTCCAACACTGAATGCCCCATAGAGGGGTCTACCCCCAGTGCAGGTGGGTTGGACAGAACAGCATCCCTGCCAGAAACACTCACCTGTGACGGGACATATGTCTCAATGTCAGATTCAGCACCTAATTCATAGAGGTCTCCGGAGGTGTACCCAGAGACACCCGTGGACAGGATGGTCTGTAGGAGTAATGGATTTTCACCCACCACCACCCCACGTCCTCCACTGGTGCCTGGTTGTGGCTGTGAGTACTACTGCCTCTGCGCCACCTCTTCCTCCTCAACAGCATCTAGTGCCTCATCACCTGCAAAAACATAAAAGAAAAGTAATGAAAACAGGCATAAGCAGAATAGGCCACACACATAGGCATGACGAGGTAGACATTGAATGCATAAATGACACATGTCACACATGACAATAACTCTGGAATGCATGCACTGGCAATTAAGTGGAAGGGAAGCCAAAAAGCAGACACTGAGGACTCCAAGATGGAAAAGCAACACATGTGCTTCATGCTGCAACAAAGCCTTGTTCACTAATGCAGTGATGGGAGGCACATGGATACATCAATGGTTGGTCACTTGTACATGACAGAAGGCAATTGTCATGTTGAACATTCAAACAGGGCCCCAAAGTGATTGTGTGCAGGGCATGTGTAGGTGAACAATACTCACTCAGCCTGATTGAAGAAATCATCCCCATAATAAGTAAAGAAATGTGGGGCATTGTGGGGTGTAATCTATGTCTGAAGTATGTTCAATTTGGGGCACAACGGCACAAAAATGTGTGTTAAACATGCAAAGGATTCCATCAGTCAGGCAGAATGAACAGGAAAACAGTATGAACAATGTTGTGGCATGATGGCAGTTGAAGGGCAAGTGCAGTAATCAGGTGGAAATTGTTAACTGTGGTCAGAAGTGATACTGTAAAACCCAAACCCAAGGCCAGGGGATGTTTTGGAGGCACCACATGGGTGACCCATGGCAGTCATGACTAGACAGATTCACCTTGCACTCAATCAGAACACATCACCCAAGCAACATACACATGGTTTGCACACACATGCATGGCCACTCACCGGACATTGCCTCAAGATCTGGTATGTCTCCCACGCCTTGGATCTGATCCTCTGTGATGAAGCCTCCAGCGATAGACTCATGTTCTGTGAGCACTTCCTCCTCTGGTGGAGACCCACTGCCAGTCACCAGAGTAGAGGCATGATTGGAAGCCAGCTTGTTCTTTGCTCTGCGTTTGAGGTCATTCCATTGCTTAGAGCAATCATCAGCTGTTCGCCTCACAAATCCAAGGGAACTAATCTGGTCCGCGATGCACTGCCAGTGGGCCCTACGTTGAGCAGTTGTAGTCTTGCATCCTGCAGTCCCCAGCATTCCGAGGCCATGCGATGACACATAGGCCACAAGTGCGTCTAGTTCCACATCATTGAAACTACGCTTCCTTGACATGCCAGAGGGGGGAGCTGTGTCTGGGGTCCCAGCCTGTACCTCAAGAGCACCCTTCTTCCTCTTCAGAGGTGGTGTGGACCCTGAGTGGTTTACGCCACTCTGGTTGGTAGGGGCTGAAGCGCAGGTGGACTGGGCACTGGAAGTAGCAAAAGGCACGATGATCAAAGGTCTCACTGCAGGCATTGGCTTCTGGTGATGTTTGCAGGACCAACCTCGGTATGATGGACTTTGACCAACACTGTCCCGGCTGGGTGACTCGGAGCTGCTGTGGATTGGGCTGCAGCTTCCCCTGCAGCCTCCTCACCCTGGCTACTTGGGGCAGCAGATGACATTGCTGCCCCAGATCCACGTGGCCTGGTGACAGCAACTTTCAATGCCACATGTGTCCTTGACTTGGTGACACGGAAGTCGGCTTGGGAGTCATCCTGTGCTGGTTCGGTCAACAATATGGGCCGGGTTAAGAAGGCCTGAGCAGGGATGGTGTCAGCTGCATCTCCCCGACCCATTGGGGGGGCATAGGTGTCCCTGATTGGTCCTCCACACACTGGCCTCTTGGGACACCCTGCACATCCTGGCCACGTCCCCTACCGCGGACACCTTTTGTAGGTCGGCCACCTTTGCCTCCCTTACCACTTGGTTGCCTCCCAACCATGGCACTGATGTTCTTGTGCAAATGGGAGGTGCAATTAACAATTGTCCTGGGCAATTGGGGTGAAAGGGGCAGGGTACTAGATGGAATACGTACCTAGTGCTCTAGCAAGGCTGTCTGTGACCCCTGGGGGAAGATGACAGGTCACGCAATACTCAGGCACCCCAAAAACAAAATTTAACGTGCATGCAACCCCTGGTAGCCCACGTGTGTGGAATAAAGAACCCGCACTATGCTGTGGCACCCAGAAACACAAAAATGATCATACGTGTGGTACACGCAGGCTACAATGACCTCTGAATGGGAACGCAACACACGGGTCAACCACAGTTGAAAAATACGTGCGCGACTCACCGTCTGCCTGGAAAAAGAATGTGAAAAAGATGCGTGTGTGCGCGTTGGCAACACCCCCGCCAAAAGAAGAATTGAACGCTTTCTGAGTATACAAGGAGTACGAACTGGAACCGTTGTGAAGTAATCGTGTGTGAACCGTCAAGAAGTCCAAGAATCACTTGCTCGCTCTCCACAAAAAGCACATACAAGAAAATGGCGTCCTACGTGTACCTTTTAACACAGCCCACACGTGCAACATCACTTACGCACGTACGCGCTATGGGCCTTTCCTCCAATTTCGTGCAGTGACACCAGGATGTGCAGTTTTTGCATGTGTACAATCAACATGCACCCGTGTGGAGGGAAATGCCCGCGCGCATTACGTCACAGATGCGATTACGCGCTAAGGGCCTTTCCTCAAATTACATGTTGACATGCAGTTTTTTCACGTGCCAAATCACTCCGTATCAAGCTGGCCATGCGACAACACACTGAAGACCATGCTCCTGCCCAGAAGACCATTTTCCTGCCCCCCAGAGCCCCGAGCACGCTCCCACCGGCCATCTGCTGCTGCCTGCCTGCTTGCTGGACACGTGCCCTGCTATTTGGTGCCTGCACATCAGCCAACTGCAGGGGTCCAGTTGCTGTACCCACCCCTGCTGGAACAGAAGACTCCCGACTGATATTCCTTCGCTCCACAGACCAGCCCCAGCACCCAGTTGCCCACCCAGCACCATCGGGCACCAGTGGCAACCCCCCAGCAGAAAGGCAGAGGGTTGCTATCTTCACTGCCAATGAAGTTGGCATCCTGGTGGAGTAAGTCCTGGGGCATTATGATGCCTTCTTTGGAAGTTCACGTGCTGACAATGAAGGACGGAAGAGGATCTGGAAGGATATTGTGGCTGCCATCAATGTTGAGCGGGTGGCAGCCCACGACATGCATCACGTCCGGATGCGCTGGGAGGACTTCAGATCCAGGACCCTCAGCAAGGCCCGGCGCCTCTTGAAGGCAAAGCATGCAGGGGGGTGCCGGGTCCGCCTTACCAAAATCCAGATGAGGGTCCTGGAATGCATACACCCAGCACTCCACCTCCAGATCCTTCAGAGGCAGACCCGTCCGGAGTCGAGCGGTAAGTGACCATGCGTACTGATTGGACGCTTTGCATGTTGAGGTGTGGCAGGAGTGTGCAGGTTGGACATATGTCTTGGAAGGCCCATGTATGGATGTGTATGTACAGGGACATGAGCCTGCCGCGTTTGAGCCCAGTCATGTGTGAGGCACATCAATGGTGTATGTGTTCAAATGCATGTGTGGGTGCGCACATGTTTAGATTTCTGTGTATGTACTGTGGCATGGTTGTGGTGTGACACATGGATGCTGGTTCCACCTTCATGTATGTGCACAATGTACATGTGCGAGTGTGTGTATTTGACATGTGTGCCACTGTGATACACCATGGATCCATGTGACACCGACATGTAGGAGGCTGATTGGCAGATGTGACATGGATGCAAATGATTGTGGAGACAGGTGGCGGAGATGTACAGATGCATGTATGTCTGGTGGCTTGTGTGCATGTGTTTGGCACTCCCCGTGTTGCATGTGACGTCAGGCTAACCTTCGGATGCTCATGCTGTTGTATGCCCACGGGGAAAGGGCACGGGGTGTTGGCGGCCTGCTGGTTCCACTGTCCCTGGAGGGATGCCATACTTTGCCACGCCCCTTCACCTATTCCCGCCACGGACCCCAGCCCAAACGGGTGAAGCCCGCAGGGAAAGGGCGCAATGGTGGGCCCAATTCAGAGTACAACTACAGGAGCCCCAGAAGAAGGAGAGATTTCTTCCCCTTTCTCCCCTCATCACCTATCGCAATCCTCCCTTCTCGCAAAACTTCATGGCCCCCCGGTCCCAGTGGCTCATCGTAAGCCCATCATAGGAAGAAGATCGAGGAGGGAGTTCCTGAGGGGGTACCACGGAATGGGACCCTTTGCAGAAAGGGAGTGACTATGGCCACTGTTTGTGAAGAAGAGAGGACAAAGAGCGAGTTCCCCATATTTCTAGTTTGTTGGAAGGTCCCTCTGGGTCTTGTGGCATTGGGCTGACTTCTCTCACAACAAACAGTTTGTCTAGCCCCGCTATGGAAGGTTCTGCACACCCTGCCAATCTTCTTACTCACGGTGGGGGTTTTAATAGTGAGGTTACTACTGACTTTTTGAACAAACTGTCAATCGGATGTGAAAGGATCACATCGGGCATCAGAAAGTTGATTGGAGGTTCTGTTTCACTAGCTCAACCCTCTGTTGTACCCAGCGCTACCCATATGGAATCAGCATTGGCCCCCACTCATCCATACCTGGGCCTAGACCCAGGCCTCGATACCCAAACCCTGCAATCAATACTGGACCTTCCTGAAGCCCCCTCATTTCCACCCCCATACATGTGATATTGGATGTTGGAGATGTGGGCATGGTTGGGTTGGGTTTGGACCTGAGAGAAAGGCCCAGTTGTCCACCCAGCAATGGGAGTCAGTTTTCGCCCGGTGTCAGCCCACCCCCTACTCTCAACCTCTGCTGGGCCTCTAATCCCATCACTAAAGGAGAACTTTGTCCATCAGTCCGACCCTCCTTAGCTTTCACCAATTCGCCAAGTTGCTCCTGTCATTTCTTGCTTTCTGAGCTGTCCGAAGTTAAAAATCTCATACTTGTCCTGATTAAGGGGGTGTTGGGCGGTAAGGGGGAAGGAGGAGTGGGGAGGGGAGGAATGTGTTCATCAGGGGGTGGGCCCGGGGGACCAAATCCTGGTGTGGTGAAGGGAATGAACCCCTTGGATTCTGAACTACCCCCTGTCTCTGTGGACAGGTCCACCCCTTTTTTGAAGAGTGGACCAGAGGCGGTCATTCTCCCAGTAATATCTGAACGAAGGGAGACCATCGGGATTACAGGATCTTTAAACTCAGGGATTGAACCTCCAGCATTGCCGAACCCCAATGGGAGAGCTCAGGGAAACTGGCACCCAGTGGGGAGGGAGGTTGGTACCCTAACCCCTGGTCTATGTAGGCCTCTGTTTGGACATCATGCTTGCGAAGGTGGCAGCACCTCCAGGGTGTTTCTACATGGTGTCCCAAAACTGTCCGCCTATTCTAGAGAACCAAGGGACGCCCTCCATAACAATTGTCTTCATTGGCTGCAGGCTGTGGGGGATTGTGGGTTTGTCTCCAGAGGCTCTTTGCTCGAATGCACCAGACAGCCCAATCCCATAGCACATACGGACATTGTCAAACTAGTTTTGAGGGATACCCATATGGCAAGGGCCGTCTTAGAAAAATGCAATGTCCATGAGTGGTCAAGGAAAAGTGGCACTGCATTTAGCTCATTCGCCACCACTGCCCCTGTGTGCCAGATCGGGGTTGCCCCTAGCAACAGTCCTCTTTCAGGGGCAAACATGACTGCCTTGGGTCTGAGGCACCACAGGAAACAGCAGGGTTCAGGGGCTGGTGAGAAATAATTTCTGGTTTAGAGGTTTTGTCTGGGGGCCTCTATGGAGGGGACAGTCATTTATAAATGCCCTGCGGTTTATCCTTTGTTGTGTACTTGTAATTATGTATTAGTATTGTATTTTTAAATTCATAACTGTATTGGTAGGATGTACTTTGATGACCTTTTCCGGCCGAATAAAGTTGTTTGACTGACTGTATCTGTATGGATGGTGCTGCCTGCTGCAACATTCCTGTTAATTTGCGCATGTGTGTGGGTTCAAATGATATGTGTGTTGGGGAGTGTGATACCATGTGTGAAGTTTGGCACTGCCACTCATGTGCAACTGTCATGTGTGCATCAGACCACTGTACAGTGCCCTGATGCCCGTGTTCTATCTCTCCATGTCTGCAGCGTCAACTGATAAAGAGGGCAGAGACGGTTCTGTGGAGCACAGCAGCAGGATTCCCACCCCCAGACGGAGACGCAAGGCCCAGCTCCCCTCCGATGTTGTCATCTCGTCGGGGAGTGAGGAGTCTGGTGCCACGTCCGCAGCTCCCGAGGGTAAGTCCAAGAGGCGGAGGTCCGAGGTGGACTCCTCGGCAGCAGAAGGGGCAGCTGAAACCCCACAGGGGCCTATGGAGGAAGATGGCACAGAGTCATCCAGGTTGTAGGGGGGTTTGGTTGAGGAGGAGGCCGTGGAAGGCCCACGCACAGGGTCTGGAGGGGGGATTCCACTGGTGCTAGTGGTGCAGTCCAGGGGCAGGGACAGGAGGCAGCACAGGTGGCCACGGAGGTGCCTGTGTGTAATCTGTCCCTGATCCTGTGACTGCATCATCCTGCACCAGCAGGGATGGCTTTGTCCAGACACGTTTTCAGGGAGGCGATGCGTGAACAACAACTGGCCTTCCTCTCCCTGCGGATGTGGCAATCCGGGACCATGTTGAGCTGTCCTGACTGGGGTGGCGTTGCATCAACGTGGCATCCGGGATGATGTGCAGGGTTCTCGTGAGGACACTGCACGTTATTTCAGATGCCTCGTTGACCGCTGTCATGATGCCTACCCCTGCGCATCAGTACCAAGCCCATCAGCTCCGGGAGCAGGCATCCAGACACTTATTAAAACACCAACAGCCCCGGCTGGGGGCTGTTTGGGTTCAGCCCTGGCACCTTAGGCGCCAGGCTTATCATAGTAATCAGTCCTGGCACCATAGGCGCCAGGCTCATAGACTTTACTTACCTGATGCAGACCATGCTGCTAGTGAGTCCAAGCCAATGTGAGGCCTGGATGGGACTATTTTATTACAGGGACTATTTTTTACTCGGGTGTGGTTCTAGGGAACTTCTTACCTGGAACTACTTTGGAGGCTATTTAAACCACGCCCGAACAACAGCACACGCTTTGCGTTATTCTGCATACAGCAGCGTAACGCTCACCGTGCCTGCAGTCTGCATCCATTCTTCTGCCACGCCCACCTCGAATATGGAGCTCCTAAAACAAAGAGGAAAGAAAAGGACAAGGTTAGAAAACAAACTATTTTCGAATTCCTCACCTGATTCCGGATCCATCTCGCCTCCGGATCTGGAAAGAACATCATTTCTGTACGCGTCGCATCTCCAGCTGCAGCGCTGCGCCATACTCACCAGTCCTAGCAGCATCTTTCGATTCGGCGCAGCCTCCATCATTTCTTCGCCGAACTCCGGCACCTGGGGGACAAAAGAAAACAACAAGGTGAGCCGAGAAAACCAACAAATATAACTCTTATTACCATAGACTTACCTGATTTACCACCAGAGACATTATTCTATAACTCTCCACATCTTCATGTGCCGCACATGCAAAGAGAGAGAAAACAACACGTTAAACACGTGCAACATTTACCGGACAGCGTCGGGTAATACAGACTCTTACCTGAGCTCCACCAGCTGCACCGAGAGCATCTTCTCACGATCTCAGCTGCAAGACAAGGAAGGAAGGGGGGACAAGAGTGAAACATCGGACATATTGAACTCTATGAACTTGATACTTACTGGACCTTGCCAGGAACCTCAAAGTCAATACTCTCCAGAACTCTCCCACGCCTTCAAACCAGTGAAGTAACTGGCATCAACCTCTGCAATCCATACAGGATGGAGAGCTCATCTTTCAAGAATATAAGGTGAGATTGCTGAGAGGGCACTTCGGAGGTGATTAGTTGGGAGGACTGTGGGGGGTGCCATCACTTGAATCCACGGGTGGCTAAATCCATCTCTCCACTTGCAGGAGAATACTTCTATGGGTCACGCAGACAAGATTAGGAGAGCCAGTCCAGTCAGTCATCTCTGCACTATGCATCACGTTGGTGGAGACCGCAGCCATCCGGATCTGACCGACGCCCCTGTGGGAGCCAGGTGAGCGTAACAACCACGTCGACCTACTAGGATGGGTCACCAGTGCTGGGTTCCTCCGTGTGCTGGACCTTCTACCGATCCCCTCCTCAATTGAACCCCCTATGCGCCAGTCATCCTCTGTGCCATCTACCTGCCCAAGTATCACCTGGGCACCCTGTGGAGCACCCTGTGCAGCTGCCTATGACCCAGCGGCCAGGCTGGTGGAGGACACATCCCTGCCACAGTCGGGAGTCGGAGGTCCAGCAGGGGTGGCCACCCCAACAACTGGACCCCAGCAGGATAAGGACGTGCAGCCATCAACAGGCAGGGCACATGCACGGCAGCAGCAGGCTCAAGGTGGGAGCGATGATGGCTCGGACCCATCAACATCAGAGGGGCAGGCATCGGCCGGAGGGCAGGAGGACCCTGGATTGGGAGTGTATTCCATGTGGCAGCAGTTGGGCCAGCAAATAGATTCGGAGCGGCGGTGGGCGGAAGAGGCACGGCTCACTATGGTCTTAGCGGAGAACTCCATGCGCAGGGCGTTGAGGCGGGCTGAATGCCTCGAGGAAATTCGAGTTGGAGGTGGACATGGTTTTATCCCTGCGAGACCTCGGGGCCAGGGAACAGGCCTGGCTCCAGGACGTTGAAGAGGAGTTCGATGATGCCCTGGCCCGGGACATCAACAAGTGAGCCGTTGGACTTGCCCACCGCCTTTGTAAATAGTTCTGTAGGTGTAAGTTTCCTTTCTATTTTTTTTCCTTTGGGGCGCATGGACTATGCCCCGCCTTTTTGTATATAGTTATTTATTAGGTAGGCTTTTTGGTAGGTTTCCTTTGAATTGCCCTGTTCATGGACCCTAGATTTTTACATTGTATATAGTTCTGGACTGGATTTGACTTCAATGAATTTTATTTTTTTGCCATGGAGCAATGGTTTTCTTATTTTTTAAACTTTGGATTTGTTTTAATGGACGAATGCTTTGGGGCCATTTTAATTTGGATTTAATTGGATTCCGCATTCAAATTTTTTCATTCATTTTGGACATCCACGCTTTTGTTTATTATTTCTTTTCTTGTGTGATTTTCTTTCATTCCTTCAATTTTGTACATAATACACTTTTATTTCATACTTAATTTGTGTGGTATTCTCTTGTTGGTTTAGTGCATGTCACGATGTGGGTTTTCTCATTCACGTGCCCCATTGTGTGTGTCTGACGGACATGTATTGATGTGCAATTCTTGTCATTTGGGATCTATCATGACATGGGGATTTCAATAGGGAAACGACGGAATGCTTGGTTGGGTGTTTGGACTGGGGTGGTGTGGGGTGGGTTTTGGGTGGCCATAAGGGCCATGAGTGTGGATCGTGATGACGTGTTGGGTGGGGGGACATGAGTCGGGGCCTGCTGGCAGGTGCCCGTCATGGTGTTGGGTGACATGAGTCGGGGCCTGCTGGCAGGTGTCCGTCTTTGGGTGGGGGACATGAGTCGGGGCCTGCTGGCAGGTGTCCGTCAATGGTGGGTGGGTGGGCGGGGGACATGAGTCGGGGCCTGCTGGTAGGTGTCCTTCCATGGTAGGTGGGTGGGCGGGGGACATGAGTCGGGGCCTGCTGGCAGGTGCCCATCAATGGTGAATGGGTGGGGGACATGAGTGGGGGCCTGCTGGCAGGTGCCCGTCAATGGGGAACATGAGTCGGGGCTCACAAGTGCGCTCACAAGTGAATGGTGCCATGTGGGCTGCCTGCAGGGCATGGTGAGGGTTGTAGGGTAGTCCCCTATGGTGTGGGCTGCCTGCAGGGCATGAGGAGGGGGGAAACGGCACACCCGGAACAGCCCATAATGCCAAATTGCGTGTAAAACGTCCCGCGCACCCCTGAAATACATGTACCCCGCTCGCCCAAGGCCTATCGTGTGTGAAACTCCCCGCGCACCCCAGAAATACACGTATCCCGCTCTCACCTGGAGTATCACATGTGAAACTTCCCCCGTACCCCCAAATACACGTAACCCCGCTTGTCCAAGGCCTACCGCATGTAAAACTCCCTGCGCACCCCTGAAATACACACAGGCACCCCATCCACCCTGTGCATGCCCCACAGGCAGCCCACTCACCCTCCCCATGCCCCGCAGGCAGCCCATCCACCCTGGGCATGCCCCACAGGCATGCCCATGGTGGATGGTACCCCACTCGTGCCTACGCAATTTACCTGGCATGAGTGGGGTACGTGTATTCCGAGGGGTGCGCCAGTACATTTTCACGCTTTGGCTGACGTGAGCGGGGTACGCGTAGTATTTTCAAACGATTACAGTGTACCGGCCCTGTAAGCTGGTGCAGGGTTAGCACAGCCTTTTGCGCTGCATTGGGGATTTCAATGCCTTTTCCTTGCGCAAGGGGCGTTCTTGGGGGTGTAACTGGCGCTGCGGGATGTTCTCTGCATCAGCGCTCAAAATGGCTAGGAAATTCCATGAATACGCAGTGCGCCAGAATGCTGTTTAGCGCACATGGCTGGCGCACACTGGCGCATGCTCCCTCTCTGCGCTGCTCGTGTGCGCTGCCTCTGCGCTGAAATCTATGAATTACCCCCTTGATATATTTTCTTCTAAAAATCTTTTTTCACTAACTACTAACAGATTTCATACATTTTTCTTTTATGACTTTCACTAAAAACATTCTGTGTTCCATTAATTTGTTCTGTTGGCACATCTCTTATTTGAAATTGCAAATTTTCAAAAGTATTGTCGATAACATGTATTGTAGAGTATTTTTATGTACAGATTTGAGAGCACGACTTTTAAAAATATTATATTGTAAACGTTGACTTCCCTGCACAAGATTCTTGGTGACTTCCTTCTAGCACATTGATTTTGCTTGCTTTATGGCATCTTAGAAAAAAGGTGTAAACAAAAAAATGTGGGATGGTGAAGGTCAATGATTGTGTTTTTTAAAATGTTCGAGATTACACTGCCACAGTAATGGCTGTGTAGTTATGGTTAAGTTGCTATTCACATAGGAAGAGCACTTTTTGGGTGGCTTATAACTTCGCTCCCCCTGGACAAATCCACACCAAACTTTGCAAAAAAACTGTATGGCCCACTCTGAATATTTTTACAAAGTCTGGTGAGGTTTGGTCCAGGGGGGGCAAAGTTATAGGGGTGATCCCAAAACTTATTTTTTCCCATAGAGTGAATGGGGGAAAAAACTTTGCTCACGCCTACAGCCCAAGCCACTGGACGGATTTTCACCAAATTTTTGGCAGGAGCAGCAGGTTGGTCCCAAAAGCATTCTTTTGTAAATTTGGTGAAAATCCATCCAGTAGTTTTTTAAAACTGCCCAAAAAGTAGGTCACAAAAAATTAGTGATATCTATGTCTGCTCCGTGGACACACTTCCCTGTTTGCTCCGTGGACAGTGTCCTGATTGGCCAATCGGCTTGCGTAATGTCCGCGGACATGCAACGTGTCAGTTTATTGGATGGTGAAGGGAGTGGAGTGCGTCTGATTTTTTGGAAACGCCCGCCATCTTGGATCTGCGGACATCAATGGACAGCGCAGTGACAAATGGTGGAGAAATGCAACTTTGGCAAGTGTGTTGGTGTGTAAGAGTGTTTGGGGAGGGTAGGGGAGTAAGAGATGGGTCAAATGCTGGATTTATTTAGGTGGCAGGCAACCCTGTTGTGTTCATCATGTCCGCGGACAGCTGCGCTGTCTGGGATGTGCGTAATTGGGCAAACGGGGTGTCCTAAGGACACTATTCCTGTCCGTACTGTCCACAGGCAAATTGAAACTGTTCTAAGAACGGCCCTGGTGTCCGGGATGTCCGTACTTACCGAAAATGGGGGTATCCTAAGGACATTGTTCCTGTCCGTAGTGTCCGCATGCAAGTTGAAAGTGTTCTAAGAACAGGTGCGGTGTCCAGGTTGTCCGCAATTAACCAACATGGAGGTGTCCTAAGGACACTAAACCTGTCCGTAGTGTCCGCAGGCAAGTTGAAACTGTTCTAAGAACAGGAGTAGTGTCTGGGATGTCCTTAAGCAATCAAAATGGAGGTGTACTAAGGACACTATATCTGTCTGTGCTGTACGTAAGCAAAATAAAATGTTCTTAGAACGTGTTAGGTGTCCGCGGACATAAAAATGCCCATACTGTATGGTTAAAATGTTTGATTCTATGGGTGTGATCTATGGGTGTGATATGCTGCGGTGGTTGTGGCCAGGGCCTAGAGTCTTGGGTGCATGGCCACAACCACCACAGCATATCACACCCATAGATCACACCCATAGAATTGAATATGTATGAAATATTTGCAAATCTACAGTTTATGTACTGTTTGATTTGTATAGTTTGTATGTGAAGTTTTGGATACATCATCCCATTAAGATTGTAGAGTTTGGTAACAAGCACTGCAGTATAACATATCCATGGAAGTAAACATTTTGCATTGTGGTTTACGGTTACATGTTTGTTTCAATGGTTGTGTTATGGAGCAGTATTTATGAGTTGTACTTATTATAATATACTTACTGTTTGGTTTGGTAACTGGAGCACATATATTCTTAGTCAATTTCTGTGATAAAAGAAAAGATCATGTTAGTGTCGGTAGTTTGTAAGGACTTATAACATTGAATAATAGACATTTTTGATTCATTTCGACCCTCATATTTAGTAGATTACAAACCAATGCACTGTGCAATTTGCTCAGTTTCTGTGTTTGTTCTTAAATCATTGGGTCTGTGGGGAAAAAAATCCATGTTGGATTAAAAAAAAATCTTTTTTTTCTTTTGGTACAGTACATTTATTGTTGTGTTTTCATTGTTTACTTGTTGTTTCTGGCTAATGTTGGCTTGTTGCAGATTGTTAGATACTTGTTGAATTGTAACTGATTATACTTTTTTATTTATATTCTCAAATTGTTAATCTATCTGTTGGGTTGTTGCAAAATCTTGGGGCAGTTAGACACCTGTTGGCTTACTCTAACTGTTTATTTCTTGTTATAATTTAGTGGCATTGATTTATCTGTTTGGTTGTTGCAGAATCTTGGGGCATCCCCCACCCTTTGCTCCCAAGCATTGAGCCCCTTGGAGAAGCTGCTCAATGTCCTGCATTTTTTGGCCACTGGGTCATTTCAGCGGACTACTGCCATAGTGGGGGGGTTCTCACAGGCCACCCAGTCACGCTGCCTACACCAGGTACTGGCAATCATGACAGCATGCCCCTCAGTCCGCAGGCACAAATACATGCCCAGAACACCCGCAGAAAGGCAGGCCGTTGTCCTGGATTTTTTCAGGGTGGCACACTTCCCCAAAGTGCTCGGTGCCATAGATTGCACCCATGTGGCCCTACGTCCACCTAGGGCCACTGAGCACATCTACCGAAACCGCAAGCACTGGCATTCCATCAATGTACAGGTGGTATGCGATGCAAAGGGAATCATCACCTCTGTCTATGCAAACTACCCTGGCTCCACCCATGACAGTTTCATATACAGAATGTCTGCCCTGAGACGGGCCCTGGAAGCTGGGCAGCATGGCGACACCTGGCTCCTAGGTGAGTACAAATCCCCTTGCACATGCATGCATGTCACACACACACACACAAATACACAAACCCCAATAATCACAACCATTTACACCTCCCCAGGGGACAGTGCCTACCCTCTGAGCAACCACATGATGATGCCAATCCGGAACCCCACCACACCACCCCAGGTAAGATACAACGCCGCCCATATTGCAACCAGGGCCATAGTGGAGCGCACATTCGGAGTGCTCAAGTCACGTTTCCGCTCCCTTGACCGCTCTGGCGGGCAGCTACTCTATGCACCACCAGTAGTGTGCAGGATCATTGTGGCAGCATGTGTCCTGCACAATGTTGCAACACGGCAGTGCGTCCCGGTGGACATGGTGGTGCCCCCACATCCCCAACCACAGGCACAGGCGCTGCCCATGGGAGGGGACAGGGCACGTGGCGAGGAAGCCCGGACCCAGCTTGTGGCCACATTTTGCACCTAAACTCCCACCCCTGCGGAGTGCACACAGGCCTGGCACATACCAGATGACAATCCATGATGACAAAGAGACAGTCAACTGTCACAACCCTACCACCCTGAGATAGTTGCCATGGAAGTGCCACATTGTCTGCATCCCTAGCTACTTAAACACAAGCTATCCTGTGTGACCAAAAGGCACACATATGACATGACATGATATGGCCTATACACAAGTATTTCAAGGTGCGATGAGGCAGGGAGGGGGGAACAAGGGAAGACAGACAACGGTACTACTAGGCCAGGTGTCATTTAGATTGTGCAAGTGCAGGGGTATGGGGAAGGGAAAAGTGCAAGGGGAAGGGGAGGGGGGAGTGCAGTACAGGGTAGGTAGACTAAAAAACAAATACATAGGCCAGCTGGTGGCAACTGCAAAGGTAAGTGCAGACAAGTGCTGGGAAGGGGGGGCTGTAGGGATAGAGAGACAGTCCCCCAGTGCAGGGGTTGCCAGGGAGGCAGTGCAAGTGGAGAGTGGCTGGGCCAGGGACTGAGGTCGGTGAGAGTGGCCCAGTTGCAGATCCAGTGCAGTTCCAGTGAAGAATTTAGCAAGGGAGAGGCAGAGAGAAAGCAGAAGCAAAGAGGAAGGTCTTGAGGTGCTTCCCGAACCGGAGATGGTTCTCCTCAAGTTCCAGTGAGGCAGGAAGGCTGTTCCAGAGGGAGGGCCCTGCCGCGGAGAGAGATCTACCCCCAGCTAGTTGCTTTGAGAAGCGGATGACCCTGACATGCAAGGTGTGAATCACACACACCTGCAAAACAGGCCATGGCCATCACTCTTATGTCACTGAAACCCTCCCAAACCACAACATGACATGGCAAGCAATACCCATACACCAACACAGTAACAATAAGGTACACATTGCCATGTCCAAAATGTACAGTGGCATCAGACAATGATGCCTGACCTGGAATCAGATGAAATGACTGACCAACAACCTCCCACCCAAAATAAGTCATTTCCAAATGCATTACAAGAGTTGTAGACGTAACATAACAATGAATGCCTATCTACATGCACATTGTGCATTGCAAAATCAACACTGCAGCTTCTGTGTGCTGTGTCCAACTCCTGCAACAGACTGCTCAGCGCACAGCACAGTGAACAGCCATTGTGTGTGATGCACACCCTGAGCATCACATCTAAGCGACAGACCACATCAAAAAGCAAATTAGGCATGTACAGGATCCATAATTGGTCACAGAACATGTGCTGCAGGGACACAGTGGGCACCAGAAGGCAAACAGTGTACACGTGGATATGCAAGGGTGGTTGTACATGTAGTGCATCAGAGTGCAAGTGTGTGGATCAGTAAGGACATGCACTCAACATATGCATGTGCAATCAAGTGACCATCAGTGTTCTCTACACATCACATGTGAACATTCACCATGTGTACACCCCAGCATGTCAAACCACAACTATCCCCTTGCACCTGAAAGGTAAACACAACACATGAACAGGCATTGATCAGCAGAACACAACGTGTACATAGGATACCACCATTACAATGTCAGGGTTCCCATCACACTGCAGGGCAAGGCAACTATCAACAACAACCCCCCCCTCCCTCACAAATGACCATGACCCACTGAACAACTACACCTGGGTCATAGAGCCTTCAACCCTCAATTCCACCTGGCCACAGGATCACCTTTCCCCTTCGTCACCATCTCCCACCTTGTGTGTAAAAAGGTGCCTGCACCCTCAGAATCCACACTAATTTCCAAAATCACAAAATCCAAGCCAGAAAAATGAACCAGAACACCCTCCAGTAGATGACTTGACATAGCAGTACCTCACAAAGGCCAGGTACTACCACAATGATGTAAAAACCAAGGTAGCACAGTAAAACAATGTCACAACAGGATGTGAACCATGTGTGGTACATAACATATAATGATGCACCATAAACGGATGTGTACTGTCACAGGTCCCTTGTACAGGCGCGGGAGTGTCACGAAACAACCACCCCCACCGTGTCCCGGGTGCCTGCAAGGTCAAACTCACACAGGCCTCTGAGACCCTGGTGGGGAAGGAGGGTCAGGGATATGCAGTCGGGACAGGTGTTGGCACACTGGATAACTGGAATGAGTGGCAGGAGAGGGGAGGAGGAATGACACATGAAAGTAGGGAATGCACGGAAATGTACTACCTGCATGAACACATACACAATCCAAACAAACTTGGACATCATTGTCATGGCCTTCTGTAGTCCAGGCTTAGGAGTGGCACGAACCATCCACCCCCACTAGGGTTTTGGCGCCTGCAAGTTTGGGGCTTACACAGGCATCCGCAACCCCAGCGGGGAAAGAGGGTCAGGGAACGTTGCTTGGATAGGTACGGGAAGCAGGAACACCGGGTAGAGGGTACAGGGTTCAAAATTGCATAGGATTCCGGGTGATTAGGGGAAAAAAACATACCAATTGATTTACACATTCATCCATGCATTAGTGCACCCCCCAGCAAGCCTATGCAGAGCAGTTTGAAAGAAAAACAACAAGACACTTAGCTCAGGTTTTGAGTGTTGACCTCCTGCCTGCGCAATCTCAGGTCCGGTTACAGGAGCACTGCAATGCTGCAAAGAGAGCCACAGTCAACAACCTGTACGTGCCCATTACACAAAAACACACCACCAAACATGCCCCATAGCAACAAACTACTCTACAAACAGACAATCTGGTGTAGATGCTTCGTACCCATATATAACATTACCCCTGTGATGGGTCATACACAGTCAATGCAGTAAGTCAGCCGCCGGTGGGTGCGTGGCAAATGGAACACCAATGTGTCAAAATTCACACAACATGCAATGTTTCCTGGGTAAGCAGACAGACCCATATAGTAAGCCATGACTTCAGAGCAAGTTGTGTACCACCATGACCGAAACAAAGTTGGCAGTGCATTTATCAAAATGTACATGGAAATTAAATGCACTGCACCCGAGTATGTCCCTTGCTGTATGTCCCTGTAAGCTGCCCCTTTCCATGTCTGGGAAGGCTCGATGGTTGATACAAGTGCCTCAATGGACCTTGGTGTACCGGAGGGTATGTGCCACTGCCCCTGCAGGTGTCCCAGACAACCTTACAATCAACAGCCATCAGTCCACCAACACATCTGAGCTGCATTGTGTGCTTCAACACCAATATTCGTCCAAGCTCACCCTCAGTGCTGTGACTAAGCCTGCATGTACAACTCGCCTGGTTCAAGCTTTGCTGTGTTGTGGCCCCCCTGTGCTGCTCACCTTGCCTGGAGTTCCTTAGAACACGTCAGCAGTTCTAGGATGTAGGTCTGCAATCCCTGTGCCTCTGCTTGTGCACACATGTGCATGTGGGCACCAACAAACGTGTCCAGAATTCTGACGTCCAATGGGCCATGTCTGCTGGCAAAGGTGCTCTGAAGGCTCATCCCCCTGCAGAAAGGGCATGAAACACATGATTAATGCTTCAAAGTCATCTGTGTGTGTCTCTTCAGGCATCTCATTACTTGACCATGTCAGAGAGTCACATCAGAAATCACACCATCAGTCCGTCTTTCACATCCAAAGTGTGGAACACTATCTACGGCATGAATTGCAACAAGCACGTGTACAGTAAAGATAAGAAACATACTACACAATGCATAGCAATGAATGTACACATTAATCATGAAACACCCCATCTAGCAGAAGCTGAACAGTGGACAATAACACCGAAATCATCCCCACTAGGGGTGTAAACACAAGTCACACAGCACCAGACATGCCACAGATTTGACAGTCCAAAGCCCTTGTGTAAAAGGTTGTGACACCGAACCATCCTTGCGAGCCCATGGATAAGGGAGGCAGGAGTGGCATATGTGAGTCAAGGACCCCAAGCAGCAAACACATACACAAGACAAGCCTGAAGGGCCCAGCTGGAACAGACAGTGGATGCCTTCAAAAGCCACAAAGCACCGCACCGTCACATGAAAGCACAATAGACAAGCAATTTTAAACTATATTAACTAATTACACTAACTATGGAAAACCTACATTACCTAATTAAACTAACTATCAAACAGAAACTTAACTAACTAAACTAAAAGAAAAATCAAAAATGGCCACATACAACCCGGGGGGGAGGGGAGGCACCCAGGAGGGGGGAGGTACAGGGTGCTGCTCAACATCCACATGCGATGATGCTGAGCCAAAAAAAAACCTCCATGGGCTCAACGCCTGCACAGCCCGACCTATGTGGGAGATAGATGGTCGTCCGAGTGTGGCTCATCCTGTAAAGGAGGACGTGGTACAGTAGCCTGGCCACGCCTAGCCGCAGCTTGCCCCTCGTCGGCAGCAAGTCTGCCGGACGGGTGAGCCTAGTTCTGTGTGGCGATGTGACGTAGGTCTGCATGCAGAACCTCACGTGATACACGTGCTTCCTCTTGCAAGGTAGCACGTGTAACACAGAGTTCCTCCTGCAAGGCCTGGCTGGACAACCGCTGCACCTCCCGGCAAGCCTGTAGCTCAGCCGAGATGGTACGCTCAAGCTGTGCAAACCTCTCCTCTGCCCGCTGCCTCTGGGACATCATAAGGACACCAGAGTGGATTTGAGGGAAGCATACTCCTCCCTCAGGGCATCCATGTGCGCCTCTGCGTGAGCAGCAATTGCTTGACGCAGAGACAACATTTCAGCCTGGCTGCCCTGTCTGAGGCCGCCATGCCCAGCCTGAGCGAGCGGGCCGTGGACCGTGCTGCCTGCTGCTGGAGAAGCATCTGCCTAGCAGGGGGGAGCACAGATCGGGCCACACGATCCATGCTCTCAGCAATGTTCTCCATTGCTGCTCCCTGCCGTTCGGAATTGGCAGTCATGTCTTGCTCCCACTCAGTATACTGCGGTTGTGTGTGGCAACCGCGTTGCCGGGCTTGACCCCTGCGGGACCCAAGGACCGGGGGTCCTCGCTGTGTTGGCACCGCCCGCGGCTGCACGACTACATGCCCCCGTCGACGTGATGTCCCAGGCACATCAGTGACTGGTGTGGAGGGTGACCCTGCGTCCAAATCCACCACGGGCGGAGGAACCAAGACTGTCTGATCCCTCAGTGCAGGTGTCACGGACAGAGGAGTGTCCACATCAGAATCACTCACCCCTGACACATGGACTTGATGCTCATCCAACTCAACATGGACGTCAGAGTCGTCATCAAGGCTGGACTCATAGGCAGCCAGAGACAAGATGGACTGTAGCACTTGGGGGTTTTCGTGGCCTACCACCCCACGACCCCCACTATGCCGGGTTGATGTAGTGGTAACAACCCTGTGTCTGGCATGACAACACCATCCTCTGCCTCCATTGCGTCCTCAACTGAAAAATAGAGAGAAAAAAGGTCACTACACATGTCAGAAGCACACAACACACACACACACCGACAGCAAACGCATCAGGCAGACTTGTGACACACAACATATAACCTGGCATGCATGCTGGGTCAACTTTGAATTGCTTCTGTGATCAGACCTGTTGAAAGGTGGCAGTTTCCATGGAAGTGGGTCTATGCAGTGCAGAAAATGTGTACGCCACTCACTACCTACATGTACAAGGACTCCATGGTGTGTGCCAGGAAATGTGAAGGCAGTGCAATGTCAAATTCTGACATCACGTGCATTGTGCATTCAATGTGTACCATATCTAGAAGCCAAGCACCCCTCCACCCCAGTACCAAAGCAGGGATGCCTAGCATGGTATCAAAAGGCTGACCATACACCTGTGTATTGACAGGCAGTGTTGACTGGCATCAACAGCTTAATGTGATTCAAGTGACAACACTGCAAATGATGATGGGACAGTAAGCAGGACACATGATGAAAACTCTGGATGCCGCCCATGTGTGAAGTAGACACAACAACAGTTGGACAGAGTCATTGGCCATTGAACAGGCTGAGGCCTGTGAGCCACACAGATTGTCAGACCCTAAACATGTGTGCTACGCAGTACTGAGCCACAGTTGACATGGGAAGGCTGATGAGATGCCATGCAATGTATGTAATCAAGGACTTGTATTACAGTGATCATCCAGTCAAGGACACATAGGGGCATGCGGGCAATGCACATGGAGCATGAATGGGCACTCATGTCCCTGTGGGACATCTGACCTATGCACAATACAAGTGAGATACCCTGCATCAAGTACTAAGGCTGTACCACACGGCATATGTCTGGCAGAATCTACGCTGGAAGTTAGCATCTACACAGGACACATGAACAAGAAAGTACACATTGGCAAGATTGAAGCAGACCAGTCTAAAGGTGGAACTGGGGTGCAGAGTGGCGGAGGAGGTGCAAGGGAGCATGCCTACACCGAGTCCCTGCATGCAGGCAGAGGAGACATGCATCACGGAAGCATTGCATTACTTACACATCAGAATCATGTACACGTCACATGTAGTGGCAATCATACACAACACATCCCACAAGTGAAACACACACGTCCTCAACAAACACGCATCAACACTCACTGGACTGGGCATCAAAGTCCAGCATCTCTCCCACTCCTTCGACCAATTCAGGTGGTATGAACTCCGCAACGAGTGCCTCATGCGGAGTGAGCACTTCCTCCTCTGGTGCAGGCCCACCGCCAGTCACCAGAGTCAAGTTGTAATTAGAGGCACGCTTAGCCTTAGTGCTGCGTTTGATGTCATTCACGCTTTTTGCACTCTTGCGCCGTGCGCACCTCATGGCCGAATGAACTGACATGTTCCGCAACATGCTTCCAGTGGGTGTCACGTTGGGCAGCCGTAGTCTGACTATTGGCACCCACTAGCATGTCACGGCTGTGGCCCCGCACGTAGTCCACGAGGAAGTCCAGTTCCTGCTTGCAGAAAGGCTTCTTCCTCGACGTGCAGGAGGTCGTGGCTGTGTGTGGGGTCCCAGCCTGTGCTGCAGGTGCAACCTTCCTCCTCTTGGACTGTGGCGCAGACCCTGGCTGGCTAATGCCACCCTGACCAGTATGGCCAGTGGGTTCGGTGGATTGAGCCAAGGGAGTGGCAGGTGGAGGGACGACCAAAGGCCTGACTTGTGTCAGTGGCAGCTGGGTGCCCTCTAATGGACCCTGCGCAGCAACATCAGCTGTGGCAGGGTCATTGACCGCACTTGCCAACACCCGGCTGTTCAGGGCAGCAGATGACATGACTGCCCCAGGGACACGTGTCTTGGTCTGAGCAGCCCAGCCTGCCCCTATGGTTTCCCTCCTGGCCTGTTGGAGATCTACCAAGGGCTCCTCAAGTGCCAATGCAGCCTGCGCTGGCAGACCCTGAGCCTGGGTGGCTGTGTCCACAGCTGCACCTGCAGCTACCACTACCCTTGGGCCCGTGGCAGTCGATGGAACAGACTGCCGGGTCACACGGGCGCCAGTGCCAGATGCAGAAGCTGCATCCCCCGGAACCACAGGGGGTGGTGGCATGACTGCACCGACACATGGCACAACATTGTGCTCAAGTGGCACACCCCTGCCTCTTCCCCCTCTGTGGCCGCCCTGGACACCCTGGAGTCCCCCTACTCCCTGGTCACCACGGCCACGTCCCCGACCATGGCCGCCACGAGGAGTACGCCCAGCTGAGGCGCCCCTCACCTTTGGTGGCCTCCCAACCATGGCACAGATGTAGTAGTGCTGGCACAGATGGAGTGGTGCCAATGGGAGGTGTACACTACAATTGACCTGGGCAATTGGGGTGAAGGGGGTGGGAAGCAAAATGTTAACAGCCCCCCTGCACCTGCAAGGCTGTATGTGACCCCGGTGATGTAGTGACGGGTCACGCAACGCTCAGGCACCCCAAAACTGCAGTAAAACCGTGCACGCAACCCTGCAGCCCACGTGCGTGGATTCAACCTCCCGCAGTACGCAGTGGCACCCAGTAACACGAATAACGCGTACGCGTGGGACACGCAGGCTACTATGACATTGAAAAGGGGTGCGATACACAGGGGCACCCGCAGTGGGAAAAAGAGCGTGCGCGACTCACCGTCTGACTAGCGCGATGCAGAAAAACACACGTAGCCAATACCCCCGCCAAAAGAAGAGATACGTCCTTGATAGCTGTGAAGATGTGATGGCGCGCGAAACAACAGGAAGCAGCAACACACGTCGGTCTCCACGAAAGGCACGTACAGCGAACTGCTGGGCCCGCTCACCTTTAACCCGTGCTGAGGGAAAAGCCAGCGCGTGTCACGTCACTTATGCGCATGGGCCCTTTCCTCGGATTACACGCGGACGTGCAGTTTTTCACGCGTGCTGAAATGCCCATGCACGCCTGCGCGCGTCACGTCACAGGGGCGCTTGTGCTTCAGGGGCCTTCTGTCCAATGAAATTGCGTATGCGTGCAGTCGCGCTTAAGCGCTAAGGGCCTTTCCTCGAATTACACGCTGACGTGCAGAATTTTCACGTGCCAAATCACTACGTATCAAGCTGGCCACGCGTAAGCACATGGAAGACCACGCTCCTGCCCAGAAGGCCGAATTACTGCCCCCCAGAGCCCCGAGCACACTCCCATCTGCTGCTGCTGACTGCCTGCTGCCCACGTGCCCTGCCATTTGCTGCCTGCACATCAGCCAGGGGTGCTGTTGCTGTGACCACCCCTGCTGGAACCGAAGACTCCGACTGGGATTCCATCGCTCCACAGCCCAGCCCCAGGACCCAGTTGCCCACCCACTCCTGCCTCTGGGGTTGTCATGTTGGGCACTGCAACATCTGGCACCACTGACAACCCCCGGCCAGAGAGGCAGAGGGGCACCAGCTTCAGTGCCAGGGAAGTTGGTGTCCTGGTGGAGCAAGTCCTAGGGCAGTATGATGCCCTCTTCGGAAGTTCCCGCGCCGACAAGGAAGGACGGACTCGGATCTGGACGGACATCGTGACTGCCATCAACGCGGAGGGGGTGGCAGTCCGCGACTCACAACATGTCAAGAAGCGCTGGGAGGACTTCAGGTCCAGGACCCTGAACAAGGCCCGGTGCCTCTTGAAGGCAGCGGATGCTAAGGGGCGCCGGGGCCACTTGTCGGAAGATCAGATGAGGGTCCTGGAACGCATATCCCCAGCGCTCCACGTCCAGGTCCTTGAGAGGCAGACCCGTCTGGAGTCGAACGGTAAGTGTACATGCATCCTGATTGCGAGCTGTGCGTGTGGTGATGTTTCAGTAGTGTGCAGGTTGCACATCTGTTTGTATGGGGTCGAGTATGGGTGGGGGTGTACAGGGCCGTGAGGCTAACACATGCGAGGGCTGTAATGTGTGAGACATGGATGGTGCATGTGTGTAGGCTTGCATGCCAAATGCAGTTGTGTGGGCACACATGTTTGGATGAATGTGTATGTAAGTAGGCATGTTCGTGATGTCACGCATGTATGTTGTTTTCAGCTGCATGTATCAGAACTGTGTACATGTGCATGTGTGTGTATTTGACAAGGGTGCAACAGTGCTGCAACATGGATGCATGTGACAGTGGGATGTGGAAGCCTGATTGGCAGATGTGACATGGATGCCCATCTGACAACTGCGACACTTGGCAGAGGTGTACACATGCATGCAAGTGTGGTGGTGTGTGTACATGTGTAGTGCACTCCCTGTGTTGCATGTGATGTCTGGCTCAGCTTTGCCTGCTCATGCTGTTGTATGTGTATGGATGGTGCTGGCAGTTGTGATATGGCTGTGGTATGGCTCATGTGTGCGAGTTGAAATGACATGTGTGTTGGGGATTGTGATGGCATGTCTGAGGTTTGCCAATGCCACTCATATACAACTGTCATGTGTGTATGTGTCCATTGTACAGTGCCCTGATGCCTGTGTTTTATTTCTCCCTGTCTGCAGCGTCAACTGATGAAGAGGGCGGAGAAGGTGCTGTGGAGCACAGTGGCGGGGATCCCACCGCCAGCCGGAGATGCAAGGCCCGGCTCCCCTCCCAGGTTGTGATCTCGTCGGGGAGTGAGGAGTCCAGTGCTGCGTCCCAGGCCGCAGCTGCCGGGGGGAGGTCCAAGAGGCGGAGGTTGGAGTTGGACTCCTCGGCAGAAGAAGGGGCAGCTGGGACCCCACAGGGCCCAACGGGGGAAGATGGCACGGAGTCATCCAGGTTGGTGGGGGGTTTGGTGGAGGAGGAGGCCGTGCAAGCAACAGAGACGGGGTCTGGAGGTGGGGATTCCACTGGTGCTAGTGGTGCAGTGCAGGACCAGGGACAGGAGGCAGCACAGGCCGCCGCGGAGGTGCCTGTGTGCAATCCTGTCCCTGATCCTGTCCCTGCATCATCTTGCACCAGCAGGGATGTCAACGTCCAGACCCGTTTTCAGGCAGGGGATGAGCTCACAACAACTGGCCTTCCTCTGCCTGTGGACGTGGCTATCCGGGTCCGGGTTGAGCCTGTCCTGACTGGTGTGGCGTTGCGTCAACGGGCCATGCGAGGTGACCTGCAGTCTTTTCATGAAGAGACTGCACGTCATCTCGAATGGCTCGTTGACCACGTTGGCCTACTGGGACAGGTCACCCAGGCCGGATTCCTCTGTTTGATGGGGCTTGCTGCGACCCCCTCCTCAACTGAACCCCCTATGCGCCAGTCGTCCTCCGTGCCATCTTCCCACCCATCAGTCATCTGGGTGCCCTGTGGAGCTGCCTCTGACGGTGCAGCCAGGCTGGTGGAGGAGGCATCCCTGCCACAGTCGGGAGTCGGACGTCCAGCAGGTGTGGCCACATCAACGACTGCACCCCAGCCAGCGGAGGATGTGCAGGCAGCAGGAGGCAGTGCACGGGCAGAGGCACAGCAGCAGCAGCAACGTGGTGGGAGCCATAAAGGTTTGGGGCCTTTGACATCGGAGGGGCAGGCATCGGCCGGAGGGCAGGAGGACCCAGGACAGAAAGTGTCTTCCGTGTGGCAGCGGTTGGGCCACGCCATAGATGCGGAGCGGCAGCGGGTGGAAGAGGCACGGCTCACGATGGTCAGGGCGGAGAACTCCATGCGGAGGGCCCTGAGGCGGGCCGAGTGCCTCGAGGCAATCCGCAGGGGGTTGGAGGTGGACACGTCGACGGCCCTGCAGACCCTCAGGGCCATGGAGGAGGACCGCCTCCGGGACATTGAGCAGGAGTTCAATGATGCCCTGGCCCGGGACATCCAAAAGTGAGCCGTCGGACTAGCCCGCTGCCATTGTAAATAGTTCTGTAGTTAGTGTTAGGTTTCCTTTGGTTTTGCATTTTTTTGGACCTGTTGGACAATGGGCCACATTTTTGTATATAGTTTATTTTTAATTAGGTAGTGTTATTAGATACGTTTCATTTCTTCTGTTGGGATCATGGACCCTGGCTTGTTCATCTGTACATAGTTGACTGTTGGATTTTCTTTTTTTTTTACAATTTACCCATGGAGCAATGGCTTTCAATTATAATTTTCCATTGGATTTTATTTTGTGAACTGTGACTTTGGACACCATTCCTTTGGATTATGATTTTTGGTTTTGCATTTTTTCATGGACATGCTTCTTTTTATTTTTTTAAATTCCCATTTCTGTTTGTTTATTTTTGATTCAATTTATGTTTCCTTTAATACATATTTTTTGTTCAAACTTCAATGTGTAGTATCATCTCATTGGTTTCATGCATATCATGATATGGGTTTTGAGATTCACTGACACCCATTGGGTGTATGTGAGGGAAATGTGTTCGTCTCCAAACTTGCAATTGGGGTTCTATCATGTTATTGCCATTTCTAAGTGGGTGGATTCAATACTCGGGTGGGTGCCCCACAGTGCTGGGGGGTGGGGGTGCAGGGGAACATGAGTTGGGGCCTGGTGGAGGGTGCCCCACAGTGCTGGGGGGTGGGTGTGATGGGAGACATGAGTGGGGGCCTGGTGGAGGGTGCACCACAGTGCTGGGGGGTGGGGGTGCAGGGGAACATGAGTTGGACATGAGTGGGGGCCTGCTGGCAGGTGCCCACAGTGTTGGGGGTGGGGGTGATGGGAGACATGAGTGGGGGCCTGGTGGAGGGTGCACCACAGTGCTGGGGGGTGGAGGTGATGGGAGACAAGAGTGGGGGCCTGGTGGAGGGTGCCCTGCACTGCTGGGGGGTGGGGGTGATGGGAGACATGAGTGGGGGCCTGGTGGAGGGTGCACCACAGTGCTGGGGGGTGGGGGTGATGGGAGACATGAGTTGGGGCCTGGTGGAGGGTGCCCCACAGTGCTGTGGGGGTGGGGGTGCAGGGGAACATGAGTTGGACATGTGTGGGGGCCTGCTGGCAGGTGCCCCACAGTGCTGGGGGGTGGGGTGCAGGGGAACATGATTGGGGGCCTGGTGGAGGGTGCCCCACAGTGCTGGGGGGTGGGGGTGATGGGAGACATGAGTGGGGGCCTGGTGGAGGGTGCCCCACAGTGCTGGGGGGTGGGGGTGATGGGAGACATGAGTTGGGGCCTGGTGGAGGGTGCCCCACAGTGCTGGGGGGTGGGGGTGATGGGAGACATGAGTGGGGGCCTGGTGGAGGGTGCACCACAGTGCTGGGGGGTGGGGGTGATGGGAGACATGAATGGGGGCCTGGTGGAGGGTGCCCTGCACTGCTGGGGGGTGGGGGTGATGGGAGAGATGAGTTGGACATGAGTGGGGGCCTGGTGGAGGGTGCCCCACAGTGCTGGGGGGTGGGGGTGCAGGGGAACATGAGTTGGGGCCTGGTGGAGGGTGCACCACAGTGCTGGGGGGTGGGGGTGCAGGGGAACATGAGTTGGGGCCTGGTGGAGGGTGCCCCACAGTGCTGGGGGGTGGGGGTGCAGGGGAACATGAGTTGGGGCCTGGTGGAGGGTGCCCCACAGTGCTGGGGGGTGGGGGTGCAGGGGAACATGAGTTGGACATGAGTGGGGGCCTGCTGGCAGGTGCCCCACAGTGCTGGGGGGTGGGGATGCAGGGGAACATGAGTTGGGGCCTGGTGGAGGGTGCCCCACAGTGCTGGGGGGTGGGGGTGCATGGGAACATGAGTTGGGGCCTGCTGGCAGGTGCCCCACAGTGCTGGGGGGTGGGGGTGCAGGGGAACATGAGTTGGGGCCTGGTGGAGGGTGCCCCACAGTGCTGGGGGGTGGGGGTGCAGGGGAACATGAGTTGGGGCCTGGTGGAGGGTGCCCCACAGTGCTGGGGCGTGGGGGTGCAGGGGAACATGAGTGGGGGTGCAGGCTAGTCCCCCGTGGTGTGGGCTGCCTGCAGGGGCCGTGGAGGTTGTGGAGCGAACACCTGGGAGGACCCACATGGCCAATTCACGTGTAGTACTCCACGGAACCCCTGAAATACACGTACCCTGCTGATATTGCGTGTGAAACTTCCCGCGCACCCCAAGATGCACGTACCCAGGACATTCGCATGTGGAACTACCAGCGCACCCCTGAAATACACGTACCCTGCTGATATCGCGTGTGAAACTTCCCGCGCACCCCAGGATACACGTACCCAGGACATTCGCGTGTGGAACTTCCAGCGCACCCCAGTGATACACGTACCCTGCTGATATCGTGTGTGGAACTTCCCGCGCACCCCAAGATACACGTACCCAGGACATTCGCGTGTGGAACTTCCAGCGCACCCCTGAAATACACGTACCCTGCTGAATTCACATGTGAAACTTCCCGCGCACCCCTGATGTACACGTACCCTGATGGAATCGCGTGTGGAACTTCCAGCGCACCCCTGAAATACACGTACCCAGCTGAAATAACGTGAGGTACTTCCCGCGCACCCCAGTGATACACGTAGCCCGCTTGCCGTGCTGGCACAGGGTTAGCGCAGCCCATTGCACTGGATTGGGGATTTTGATGGCTTTTCCCTGCGAAAGGGGCGTTCTTGGGGCATAACTGGCGCTGCTGCAGGGTCGCTGCGCCACTGTGCACCACGGCTGGTTTTGGTAGCTGGAATCCATGAATACGCTGTGCGCAGAAATGTATTTTGGCGCACGCGGATGGCGCAGGGATTTGCAAGCGCACACTGTGCGCCAGCCGCGTGCGCCACTTGTGCGCTGAATTCTATGAATTACCCCCTTAGTCTTATTGTGGCTTGTTGACACATGGGTAGTGTCATACCATGTACGTCCAGTTTGTCTGTTGCGGAAATTTCAATTATTGGCTGCATTTCTTTTTTCAGCATTGTTTCATTGAATTTGAAACAGCTTGCAAGAGTTGGCATCAAGGACATTCAATTGACATTTTTGTGTGCTAATTGTTCCATGATATCAGTAGAACATGAGTAATGGCCATAAAGTGCATGGATGTGCCAGGTTTTTAATATTGCTTGTGCCTCTTGAGATAGCACGCCAACTCTAATACTTTTAAAAATGTTGGCATAGGTGAGGTCTGCAGACTGTTGCATGTTTTCTGTTAATTCTCTGTATTGGAAATGCTGCCAAAGGTTGACATTTCCTATGCTGCCAACAGTTTTACGGCAGAGTTTGTGTCCTAAGGTTTTAAAAATAGGTTCACCTTTCACTGGTGTCAATTGAAGAAGATCTCTGAAAACAATAATGGGGTTTCCTCCAAAGAGCTCTTCGTAGTTTGTTTTAAGTACTTCTTGTAATCTGAGGTGAATCAAAGCCAACATTAGGTTAGAAACCATGCTCACTTAATCTATTAGTAGAATTTTCATTTGTTTTAACACTCTGCGTAGTTCCATTGCAGCTTCTGTAGAAAGTTTGTAATATTCTAATTTGTTTTGGTGTTCTACTGGCAGGAGTAGTAATCGTTGTAAAGTGATACCGCCAATGTTGTAGGCAGCTAAAATTGTGGGGGCAGTTACAACATCTGACAGTTTGTTGTTTGTCAGTTGTTGAAGGAACTTGCTGATGATTTTGATTTAGAATGTTTTGCCTGAACCAGCTTCACCGCTGACGTATAGTAGTATAGGTTTCTAATTTTGGCAGGTACATTCTTTATTTTCATGTTGTACACCATGTGCAATTTCTTTTGTTACTTCTTGAAAAATGCTACGCTGCTCATTGTTCAGTTTTGATGGTAGTACAGTTAAGTCTTCTGTATCTTCATAGTGTCACATGGTGTTTTCTACTTCTGTCATAGCTAATTCTGCCTCATTTGCTATTAGTGGCTGTCCCAGTGGTTCTTAGCTTCCTGTTACAGAAGGTTGACCACTGTCAGTGATATCCTTATCTAGTTGGGCCTGGAGTTCTTCTTCGTGTTGCTGTTCGTTGTGCAACATTGTTTTGTACTGTGTAAAGTTTACATCGGTTATAGTGCTTTCATTTGCGTCATAGTTATCTAGTATCTCTTCTTCTTGTCTACATGGTTTAAAGAGTTGTAGCAGGGACATGTAAAATAGTTCTTTATGTTGAGGAGTTTTTAATGACAATTTGATATGATTAATTAAACTTGGTTTGGTAAGTTTTACTAAGCTGCCTTCACAATTTGTCACTCTGTATCTACCTTTTTTTTCAGCGGGTTTTATATTATTTTTGTATGTGAAGTTTTGGGCTATGTGGTATAGACACATGGTTTCCAAAGTGGTACTTCTATTTGGGTAGTATGTGTCTAGTAAATTGTTTTTCAAAATGTCTTGACTGTTGGGATAATTTTTGACTATTGTTTCTTTGTCGTTGTATGATTTGAGAACTCTTTTTCAAGACTTAGCCATACTATATTTTCAGATTTTCCATACAAAGCAGTACCGGTTAAAAGATCTGAAGCTTCATAGCAGCCACATTCTCTATGGGAGAGCATTTGTATGCCCAAGCTGTACAATTTCTGAGACATTGTTTTGTCTGATGATAGGTCATTCCAGAGGTCTTGAAGCTCTCTTTTATCTGCTTTGGTTAAGTAGGCTGTAACATATCGTGCAACTGCAGTTGAATTGTCTGCAATGTACTGCACATCTATGTTTGCATTCCATAATAGGGCAATGCTTGGATTGTAATCATTGATATATTTTGCTTCTTCTGTTCTTTTTATGTAATATGTCTTTTTAGGTGATTTACTTTTAACACTATGTCTAACTGAAGACAAAGTTGTTCACTTCACCTGTTTCTGGAACTGGTCTAGGGAAACCAAAGCGGCATTTGGAGTAGTATTTCCCTTTGTTTTAGTATTTTTTTGTATTTGCGACAACAATATTTTCCACATTTGCCACATTTGTGTCTTTGAAATTGTACAATTTGTGCATGAAGATCACTATGTGTTGCTTCTGATGGAATTTCACAAGTGACATATTTTTCGATAAACTGTAATACAGTGGCATCACTGTCTTGACCAAATTTAGGAGCATCTTTAATCCATAAAAGCATGTGGATATGTGGTTCTCCTCTGGCTTGGTATTCTTTTCTCCAAAAGAAGTGTTGCACTTCTCCTAGGGGAGGAACAGTTTTATTACAAATTAAGTGTCGCATAGCAGTGAAGCGATGATGGAAATATCTTGAAACATTACCAGGATCTAGAGAGCAAAGTTCTCCAGGTGTTAGTATATCTATGTTTGTTTTGTTTTTGTTTGATATGCATAGGAAATCATGTAAATCTTCCCATGCATATTCTGCACAATTTAATGTAACAAACCGAGTGGGTGGGCCAAGTTTTCTTATCATACAACGTACATCTCCGTGACGTTGGAACTAGTACTCTTTAGTAACACGCATGTTTGCTAACAGATTTGTAATGCTTGATTGTAAAACCTCATCTTTTTCTTGCACTTTTTGTAGTAATTGCGTAGCTGACATATTTTGAAAGTGGGTTCCTGATTTTGATGTGTGTGAAACTCCGTAACACAGAGTTTCTAGTTCACTTTCAAAGAGTAGGTGGAATTCGACATTTTGTCTAAATTTGGGATCTTCAGAATACATTTGTAACAAGCGGTATTCTGATGCTGTTATCTGAATAGGTCTATCATCGTACCTACCTCCTTTGTCAGTAGGAAAGAGTAGAGGAAAAGCACATGCTTCTATACTTTTTCCCATATGCTGATTGGTGATCCTTTGGTTTGTCGCATTTGGTATGTTTCTAGTGCATCATCTATGGTGCCATTCGAGTGTAATGGATGAATTGTATAATGGTCTAAAATGTTGGCTACTGTAGCAGGATCTAGAAGTTCAAATTGACCAGTTTCTGGTGACTCTTGAATTATTCCAGTTGTTTCCCTTAAGTTTTCTTCAATATTTATTTCTTTGTAGTATTCATTATTATCTTTTAGATATTGCAAGGCTTGTCTAACTTTATGTAAGTCTATGAGTTGTTGCCTTTTTTTTGTGTTTTGTAAGTACACCATTTACTAAGACAATTAAAGATTGCTCTATAGGACGTTACACTACCAGATGGGGCACATTTTCTTTTAGATCTAATGGTAAATAAACTACTTTGCCATGAATGCCTTTCACCAATTCAGAGGGAGGTAATTTTGCTGTTTTTGGTTGAAGGCGTATTATTGCTTGAAATGGGTGCACTGTTTGAATTATGATGCCCTCATATAAATTCAGTTGTTGCAGGGGTTTTGGTAATGGGAATAATTCCCAATTATTTGTGATAGCACGTGAAGGAGTTTGATTGTTGTCAAGTTTTGTAGTGCAGTAACTGAAAAGTATTAAGGGGTTACTTATTTTGTATTTGTTTTCTGCTATAAGGTAGACAGCTAATTCAAACCATTTGGAATCTTCTTTGTTTTCTATTTTGTATGTTACATCTATAGTTGTGTTACTTTTATAAAAATGTCTGCGGCAACAGACACACACATGGTTTGGTATTTCAGCAGATGTACTTTAAATGTTTGCATTTTCTTTGGTATGTGTGTAGTAGAAGATTGCCATCTGTACAATTCTTGCTAGTTTGTTGTACAGCTACTGTATTTTGTAAGTGGCTTTCACTTCCAAAATATTTTTTCTGGATATGCTCTATTATTTCCAGTAGGTCTTTGGCTGTCCCATGTAGAAGATTATTTAAATTGGCTAGTTCTAAAGCAGGACTTTTAGCATAGTACAGTTTATAGACTAGATTTCTCTATAGTTGAATGATGTGTTCATATAATTTTGATATGATGGAATGTGCTTTTGCAAATAGGTCCTGAAATGCAGGCCGATTAATGTCCTTGTAGTCCTGTGTATGTGCGTACTGTACAGGTATCCATATTTTGCAGCAGTTTCATTTTGATTTTGTCTTTCCCTTTCACATATTGATTGAGGAACTGTTGTAAAGATTTGAAAGATTTTTTGGCAATGTTACACATTGACGTGCATGGCCATTTGTATACTGGACGTTCTGGTTCAGTCGAATGGAGAGTTGATACTGAGTTTTCTGGGAATATTTTTGTAAGCAGTATTTCTTGCTGCATTATGCTATTATTGAGTTTTTCATAACCTCGTCCACGGCTATGTATGGCAATTGTGTTTGTTTGATTTTGTTTGTATGCTTCTTCATTAAAATATGGTTCTGTGCTTGTGGTGTGACTCCATTCACCTCCCCAGATATTTACAAAGTTATTTTTGTTGACATTCCATTTATTGAGAAGTCTTTTTTGTAATTTAGTAGTTATTTTTGTTAGTGGTTTCATTCTGTTTAACACTAAAATAAATAACTTTCTTTTGAGAAGGATTGCACTGTCTATCAAAGCTTCTAAGATTAATTTTCTACAGTATGTTTTAAGGGTTGTGCATGATTTGTCTCCTTTTTTTATAAGATTCTGAAGGACTCTGTGGCGGAACATTTTTGCTAAAATAATTTTTTTGGTATGTTCTATGTTACATGTATATAAAGTAAAGGAATCCTAGTAAACATATATTAAATTCACACAATGAAAATGTATATTCAGTAAAATAACTTTGATAAAGGTAGGTTATGGTTAAGTTGCGCTACTAAAAAACTATGAAATTCAGTGAAAAAACTTTGTTAAAGGGACGTTATGGTTCCAAGTAAAACTGAAAACCCCCTGAAATTCGCCAATTATGGTAAACTAAGCAACCATAATGCACGCCACCACTGTGCACTGCTAACACTAACACCCAGGATAACAAAGATCAACTATGCACCCCCATTCATTTGACATCTTCTTATGTCTGTGCATTGTGTAACAACATATGTGATCACATAGCATGTAACCCAAGTAGGTTCCTGCCCTTCCAAGCCACACCATTTCCAAGCAAATTGTGAAAGTGCCAGATATGGTTGTTGTTTATTATTTATAAATTACTATCAACATTTTGTTATGCCTACCACACAGGTTAGACTCATGTGTATGCACTGGCGCTGAACAGTATAGAACCCATACTGTTCTACACACAATGCAGTGATAGAATCTACTTTCAAATCTGTGACTGAAATGTATGACTCAATTTCACATATGTTGTTGGTGAGGAAACTACATAACCGAGCTACATAATGCAACAATTAGATTAGAGAGCAATTGCTGCACAAGAAAAGAATGCCACATGTAGAACTCTGCTCCTAGAGCTTGAGTAATGTGGGATGGTATTGAGCAGCTCAATAGCGTAAATAAGTTAAGCAAACTAGAGTTTCAATGAATGACAACTACATTAGTCAGATTGTGATCCATCTGTGTTTGGCACACTACATTTTTGGAATGCTAAATCAGAATAAATATAAACTAATATTATAGACCACACAGGCCATTTCTTTCACAGTTTAAGAATTCATGCTAATGTGTACACATATCAGGTGAAAGAAATGCTCGAACCATGGAATTACCAAGGCCATACCGATACAAAAACAGGCAAATACATTTGCTGGATTACTACAGAAAATCTGAAATACAAACTATGAGGCCTTTGCCACCTTCTTCAATTTATTTCACACTTGCTCAGAAACCATGATGTATTTGGCTTGAAACCCAAAACACTCTTGTACTACCTGCCATACTGTAGCCATTATCTCAGTGTAAAATTACCAAACCACTTTGCAAGAGAAATGTTCACTGGAAAGTTACAAGTGGTGATTAACTTTCCCAGAAACTGGCAGAATCCAGTAATCTCCATAAATAAGCAATATAACATTGGTGAACATCATAACCTAGTTAGCATTTATTGGTTGCAGTGCATCATAAGACTTCTCAAATTTAAAGCCATATTCAATCACTTCCACAACTCTGACACATTAGAAAGTCACTAATATAGGGTCACAGGAAACAGCTTGATATGTAACTACAAAGCACATACGCAGCTGCAATATTTGTCAAGGGTAGAGTTATGCTACTTGATTGACGCAAGGGTTTGCTATGCTCCGCCATTAGTTTCACATATTCCAATGTCTGAATTATGTAACAGTATATGTCATCATATAGTATAGTCGTGGAAATCAGGGTGAGAGGTCACATATTTTATATCTGTTTCATGGAAAAGTATCATGCATGTTGAAAAAGGGAATCAATCACAAAAAGTGTTTCAACCTTATGTGTTTAATTTGCGTCTTTTTTTTAAAACAAATGTGGGAATAGAGTACCCAGAGAAATTCAAAATTGGTTTTTCAAAGCATATAATACAGGTGAGTACAACCCAGTCAGATGGACTGAATTTGGATGAACGAACAACATGTTTTGCTTACATTCAATGACATATTGGCCCTCATTACGACCCTGGCGGAAAGTGACTGACCGGACCGCCACAGCGTAAATAGCGTTTCCGCCATTGCACGATGGAGCAAAGTGCGGCCCATTCCGACCCATCGGGCACGAGCACCACGCCATGGCGGAAGTGCAAAGTCCGCGATGGCGGAAATGACCCCAAAACGGCCCACACCGCCGCCGTACGGCGCCCTAGGTGCAATACCGCCACCCATCATAGCGGACACCGCAGTGAGCGCCAACCGGAAAGTACGGTGACCGTAAATATACGGAAACGGAAGTAAAAACATGGGCCCGGAACGGGAAACAACACCCCGTACACCTATAAAACCACAAAATACACACAACCACTAAAAACACCACCCTGAGACACATCCCAACCCGTCATCCACCCTAGTGAAACCAAGAAAAATGGGAAAAGTAGCGAAGAAAGCGTGCGACCGCAAGCGGCAGGTCCACTTCTCCCGTGAGGAACTCACCGTACTCACAGAGACCCTCCAGGAGAATGCAGCCGCCGTCTTCTCCACGCAAATGACCAGGACGGCACTTGCGAACAAGAAGGCCATATGGGCCCTGGTGGCACAGCGGGTAAGTGCGGTGGGGACCGCACCCCGCAACCCACAGCAATGCAGGAAGCGGTGGGACGACCTGCGGATACGCGTCCGTAGCA
Organism: Ambystoma mexicanum; assembly: GCF_040938575.1. NCBI lineage: Eukaryota > Metazoa > Chordata > Amphibia > Caudata > Ambystomatidae > Ambystoma > Ambystoma mexicanum. Next base: position 488,726,507 of record NC_090930.1, read on the forward strand.
TACTTTCTGCCAACCGCAACATTGCCACAGCCACCGGGGGAGGATCGGAATCACCCATCAAGTTGACCCCCTGGGAAGAAATCTGTGCCTCCACCATAGGAATGGAGAGCATAGAGGGAGTCGGAGGGATGGAGAAAGGAGTGCAGACATCCGAAGAATCAGGTAGGTGGCCCAAATAAAACAATGCCAAAACCACAATGTCCAATCATGTGAAGTACCACGTGCCCACATAGCGCAACAGCAACACATGGCCAGGAGAACGTCCACACACATTGGCCTGATATCGCACTTTAAAACTCACAATAAATACATAAATAAGTAAAAACCCCAAAAACACCCACTACACGTGCAGCAGGCACACCCTAACTGCAGGCTGCCAAACAACTGCACCCTCACTCCACACACAAATGAAAGCACCTCCAAGGCCCCGACCCAAATCACCCTCAGGTACCACCCCAATGCATGTGATACATTGCCATTCCAATTCCCACAGACCCATTAATAACGCTCGCCCTCCTTTACTCCACCACAGGGTCCGATCCAAACGACGAGCTCCAGGACACCCCTACCAGCACACCTGCAAAGAGGGCCAAGACCGACGGCCAAAGACCCTCCACCTCAGCTGCACGCATCAAGACACGGCAGCAGCACATATCAAGTGGCAGCACACAGGAGGGAACATCAACAGGCACCCCAGCAGCCAGCATGCCCACAACAGCACCACCACAGGTCCCCCCAATGGATGCCACAGAAGGTACTGCCTCTGGTGGCAGCAGCACCATAGGTGACACTCCATTAATGGCAGCATGCTCCGACACAGAAGACGGGGATGTCGAAGTCAGATCCATCCATGACCTGTCCCAATCCCCCTGTCTGTTCCATCCCGTACACCATGAGGATACCACGCAGGGGCACCCACAAGACGACGACTGGCCATCCCCCACAAGCCCTGTGGCAGGGCAACATGAGGCGAACAGCCCCTCTGTGACACCACCGCAAATGGCCATGGCCCAGCAGAGGCAACAGTCCCTCGACCAGTTAATCGTGCAACAGCAGCAACTGGCCACGCTCCTCAAGGACCATGCCGATGGATGTGGGGGCACTAAGGCAGACATAGAAACATCAACTGAGACACTTAGGGCACAAATGGAGAGTAGCACCGAGAGCCTGAGAGTCCAAATGGAGAGTAGCACCGAGAGCCTGAGAGTCCAAATGGAGAGTAGCACCGAGAGCCTGAGAGTCCAAATGGAGAGAAGCACCGAGAGCCTCAGGGGGGAACTGCATGCGACGTCCAAAGACGTATGTGCCGAACTTGCCGCAGTGCGCCGTGTGCTCACTGAGCTCTCACAAACCCTTAGGGACATGCATGGACGTGAGCAGGCAGAGACATCATCCGTTGCAAGTTCCGTCCAGGGCAGCCCCCAACGTAGATCTGGGAGGAACCTGCGCTCCACAGGCAGGGGTGCCCCTGATACCCGCAGAGGGGGCTTGCAATAGCGACTGCCCACTGACAATGAGCATCTTTGGACACTGGTGTTCGGGGGGGAGGTAGGAGGGTGGAGGGGGTGTGTTGGGCTCACTTGGGTGGCGGGTCGATAGGGTGTTCAACATGATATCACATATGCCATAAACAATGCACGATCAAACAATGAGATGTGTGGACAATGATCTTTGTGTACTAGGCCATCATAGGCGTACAGTCCATTTTGTGCATGTACCAGACACACACAGTGCCACGAGTCCCGTGTCCATGTATCAGCCACCAGGCGTGAGTGCTAGAAGCATGCATCTATGAGATGCTGACGAATTTCACGGCCCTCCTGTGCCTCGCAGACTCCTTGAGGTGCTGCCACATCCCCACCCTCATCATGACCATCTTCAGGTGCTTGCAGTTCTGCGTCAGGGGGCATGGGCACATTTCTACTTACGCACATGTTGTGTAGCATGACACATGCCATCACCATCTTTGCAACCTTCTCATGGCGGTACAGGAGTGCCCCGCCAGACCTGCTGAGGCACCGGAAACGGGTCTTCAGTAGGCCGAATGCCTGTTCAATGACTACACGGGTACGTGAGTGGGCATGGTTGTAGTCCTCCTCATGCTGGTCCCGTGGGTTCCGGACTGGTGTGAGGAGCCATCTCTTCAGTGGATATCCGGCATCACCTGTATGTGGACGATAAACGAGTTATGTGGAATGCCATTGCTACGTGCGCACCCCCCCCCCTTCCTGCCAGGTCATTGCCGCATCACATACCCCACATCATCATGCATGAAATGAGACTCACCGAGTAGCCAGGATCTGTTCCCTGCGTGTCGCTCCATGTAGCGTGGTATTGTTGAGTTCCTCAAGACCATAGAATCATGGGTTGATCCAGGGAATCGGGCACAACAATGTGTAATGATCCTGTTGGAGTCACACACCATTTGTACATTCAGTGAATGAAATTGTTTTCGGTTGCGGTACTGGGCCTCCATGGCATGTGGGACGACCAATTCCACATGGGTGCAGTCGATGGCACCAATGCAACCCGGTATGCCGCCAAGTGCATGGAATCCCACTTTTGTGTTGGTTATTTCCTGCTCCGAGCGTGGTAGAGAGATGTAGTCGTCTGCGTGCTGCAGGAGGGCATCGAGCACTTGCAATAGTGTCCGTGAGAACAGTGGCTGAGAAATGATGCCATGCAACTGTCCGACTGTGTGCTGGTAGGTGCCTGTGGCCAGGAAGTGCAGTACAGACACCACATTCAGTAGGGGTGGGATGGCGGTTGGGCTATCTATCATGCTGACAAGGTCAGCCTGTGTCATGTCCACAATGGCGGCTATGGTGTCCCGGTCCAAACGGTAGAGGGTGTGGATCTGCTCATCAGTGAGGTTGAACGGATGTGCTCGGAGGCGTGGGATTGCGGGCTGCCTGCGTGGTGGTAGTGGCTGTGCTGGCAGCCCTTGCTGGCCCTGCTTTACCCTCCTCCTCCTCCTGCGTCTCCTCCGTGCGGCCGGTTGTAGTTGGTGTTCATCTTCTTCTTGGAGTTGGAGTACTTGCAGTGCCATCAGGTCCCCCAGGGCCAACATCGCGAGTCCTGCCGGTAGCATTTCGGACTGGGTGTGGTTGTGGGAGGAGACTGGGTGTGCAATTTATGTGTTTTCAGGCTGTATGGCCTCCACCTGTGGTGATTCATTCCACCTGTGCAAGCTGCTCTCCCCTTTGGGCGAGCACGTCCCGCACACAACGCTGCAATTCGAGGAATGGCATCTTGCTATTACAATCATGTATTAGTACCCGATGGCCGTGTAACATTGGTTGATATGTTCATTCGGCTATGGTCCCATTGTTTCACATGCATTCTATGCAGTCGCGAACAGACTTGTGAAGGGTCAGTGGAACGTAGTACTCGAGTAACGGTGGACCCTCATGCATCACTGTACCGAGGTTCACCGACGGGCGGGGCCTCCCATTTGTGAGTGAAGGCAGTTGCCATTTTCACACACAGCCGCACTAGATGGATTAATTTGTGATTTCAAGCGGCCACAGATGCCTTTTCGACGTGATGTTGCAAATGAGGAATTCGAAGGGCGGCGCTTTCGGTCTTCAGCTAGCGGCGAGGAGATGCCCACAGGTCTGACTGCAAATATAACGTTCTATTGTTCAGTGTCCTTGGGACAGGGGCCATGGCGAGGATGCAATGATTGATATGAATAGTTTGGGATGCGCAATTGCGAAGTGGATGATGAGGCCGGACGTTCCCAAATACATGTTACTTCACAACACTGGAATTACGGGCTGGGGCACAGTGGATTTTGCAGGCTGCATAACGCACAGACTCAATGGAATTCTCACATGTTATGTGAGTATGGAAACAGGCGTTATCATTACGGGATGAGGGAATGATGAATGGATGCATGGACAGATGATTTGATACGGTGTTTTCCATGTACAGGGCTTCTTGGAATCTGTCCGCCTCCCCTGCGCTATGTGATGCAGAGCTGCCATAGTGGGACCATCGTCTATCTGGCCTTGTTGAGCCCTCCCTGTCTCGACGCGCCTTCAGACACTTGTGTCCATGCACGTTACCAATCCCATCTGATGGATTCTGTTTTCACAGACGCATGCACAGGTACACTCGTTTATGATGGTGTTTTCACCTCGATATGGATAGTTATGAGTCGCAAGTGGTTTTGGGGTGGTGATGATCCTTTGGAGTGGGCTAGCATGCATATGGCTGTGGATCTAGTGTGATCATTGAAGTGAGTTGTTCGAATGTAGTTCTGATGGCCATTCTATTCTTTTTCTTTTCTTTTGGTTGACAGGTATCTCCTCCCCTTTTGCCACTGCCATCTGTATGCCACTCCTGCAGATGGGTTTTACTCCCGACACCTGCTGCTTCGTGTTAATCAGTGGAGCAGCATTACGATCTTATGGGACGATCGCCAATGGGCCACATGCCCTTACGCAGTACTAGTGGCTCGGAGCAACATTTCGGCCTTTCAGCTGGACTAGTGCCTCCCTATTGGGACGGCCCTGCGGTTCTAGGCGCTTCCATGTTGCCTTTTCGTACGAGAATGTAGCCCCTGTGTACCATGAAGGAACAGGGCGTCACACAAGAAGTAGCTGGTCATTTATTGCGGATGCAGCCCACAATGGTGAAATGTGTTTTGGAGTTCATGGCCTAATGGCTGTATGGGCTTGGTGAATTTGTTGTGCATTAAATTTCTATTCTGATATGGGCCGTGTAGCGTTCTTCTTTGCAAGTGATGTGGCATATTCCTATTTGGGGAGCGATGTATTGTGAGGAGATCTGCATTGGGTTCCAGCTTCGGAGTATAGTTGCGTGGTACTGTGCTGGGCGCGTTTGCCTACGAAGCCCAGTGAGGTCAGGGGTGAGGGCTGCCAATATGACTGTTTGAATGATGTCATGCTCAGGGGCGGGGGATTAGGTTTTGTGTAACAGATGCCGGTCAGCCAGGTGGATTGGTGGAATGATGTGATTATCGGAATATTGCTGATCACAGGTGCCTGTGTTTGCGTGCGTTTCTTGGTGGGAGACTGAGGTCATGTCCATTGGTATAGCTTCTGTATTCGTGCCATCTGTGCCCTGCAGCTCCCATTGGCCCCTCTTGTGATTCTTTTGTTCGTTGGCATGCATGGGTGACTTGTACATTTCACTGGTTGCATTCTGACTTCGTTGCACCTACGGGGAGTTGTACTATGTGGCCAGGGAGCGGTGTACAGGCACTCAGTGGGGCCGTTTACGGTTGATTCGCGATGCCGTACTTCTCACCATGGCGGAATGGTACTTTCCGCCGTGCTTGATGGCGTTAAGTACATGTCCGCTAGGGTCGGAATTCGCGTACCCTTGCGCCATGGTGCTAATTACGGTTTGGCATGGCGCGCGTGCGCGTACTTGGTGCAGTTAGCGTTGGCGTTCACTACGGTGTCGCTAATGGCATCGTACTTTACGGTGACGGGTCATAGTCGCACCGAGCGCTATTCGATGGCGGTATTGCATTTCCGCCATCGTTTTTCGATTTCCGCCAGGGTCGTAATGAGGGCCAATGTGTTCGATGGGCTATGGGGCCTTTTACTCCATAGGGTCTCATATGTTTTTCTATGTGTGTTACACCGCACCCTACGTGCCGTAACACTGGGGCGTCCTAGCGGACCCCCACCATAGACTCCATACCCAGGGACTGACTACTGTCTCCCCGGGCATGTAAAGTCACCATTGGCTTTACTAGACCTAAATTTACTAACAGGACTAGTACAAACCATCTTATTGTGGACGTACTAGTAGGGGTAATTTGATTACTCCTAGATCTGTTACTCGAGGGGGCACTGTCCCGTCCCCCCTCGTCGAGTTTTGGCTGGTGGCAGTGGAAACTACTTGTTATGTTCGACCCGAACATAACCCTATGGGATTCGTCCCATTGTTGGAGATTGATACTTTTTCTCGTTAATCTCTAACATACCACCGATCTACTTATCTTAAATAGGTTTATCAGATGGTATTTTCTGCCAGAACTCGGTTTGTAAAATGGGGTCTGTGTTCGTCTCTGTGACTCCTAAACCAAAGGTTGAGCCCTTTGTTCCACTTTTGACGGGCTCTGTACAGAGACCCTCCAAAGTGGTGCCATTCTGTCTGGGTTACCACAGGGGTGTGGGAGGGGGTTTAGGCACCCTGGACAGAGTTGCCTTGCCAACTCCGGTCGCACTCTGGAGTGATTGGCCCAAGTGGTGAGCCTTCCCGCTCACCACTTAGCATGTGTTGATTGACAGCTAGGCTGAATGAATGGGGGTTTTCTGCATAAAAGCAGGGCTTTTGGGACTGGATCTTCAGAAGTCGCCACAGGACCTAAGAATCCGACGAGGGTAACGCTGAGCCGACCTGCACGACGACACCTCCGGTGGAGCCCTGCGGAACCGACTCACCACTTCCCGACGACAGAGGAGATCTCCCTGCCGGAGAGTCTCTTCCCCTGGCTGGTGGGAACAACCAGCCCCCTTTGCTTTTTATTCGCCTCAGGACGCAGTGGTCAAATTGCCTGTGCAGAGCACCCCGGCAACCGGATAGCCACCACCCCTGTACCGCGACCAAAATGTGGTGCCTTGTGACTGAGCACTCCGCGGCTGGTCTCTTCCCTGGTGGTGCACCGGACTTCCTTTTTCTTCGACGACGAGAACCTCTCTACTCTTGGCAAAGACCCGACGTGCATCCACCACCAGGAACATCTGCCCCCGCTGGAGCTGCCCTCCACAATAAGGTACCGTGTCCGCCTGGCTTCCCTTTCGATCGGAGTGAGCGAGGTGTCTTAATCCTCTCCTTTCCGTTGGGTCGCCTCCAAGTTTTTCTCATTTATAGTTCTGAACTGGTTCAACCTGCCGATAACAATTTGCTACAAAGACTTGAATGCATCTCCACTAGAGACTTTTTGGGACATCGCGCCTTGCCTCTCTCCGAGTGGGCCTGGCCTCTGAACTTCAGGATCTATTGTGATTCTTGCCTTCCTGCCTTGCATTTCATTCGCGAAGGATTGAACTGTGTTGATTTCATGACCTGCCTGTCTTTTTCTCTCCCGTCCTAACTAATGTTCGAGTGTCATCTAGGTTGAGGTATACACCTCTGTCTGAAAATAAGTGATACCGGTAGAACCTAGAGTTGTCGAAATATTGCTAGGGGGATTGATCGTTTTCTTCTTCGTAGAGTAATTGTGTTTGATTTGTTTGCCGTGATAGTGCCATAGTGTTTTTCATAGATGTTCTGTTATAAATAAATACCTTAATATCTTTACACTAAGCCTCATTGCGTGTTTGCTTGTCTCGCTGTGAAGAATTGCCCTATTTTGTATACTCCACATACTGCTCAACTTTTCTTGAGAGAAGTCTGACTGCTCAGCCACAGCTACCAAGTGAATCTGTGTGGTGCAGACTGCTACCAAGTGGGTTCACCGCCAAACGCCTGTAGTCCTAAATCTTTTGCAGTGGTCCCAGAGGGAACTGCACAGGTTTCCGCCTAACACTGGTGTACAGCGGTGGGATTTGTATCGAGTATACAGTTTAGAGTGCTTTTCGACACTGTAGGATAACTAACCACAACACTTTGCACAAAAGCAACTTTCAAAAACATGTCTACGATGGAAACTTACAGTCAAGAGTCCTTGTCAGGTGAAAATACTGAGAGTTTGCGAGCTCTCTGTAGGCAAGAGAATCTTTTTGTAAGAGGCAAGAAGTTAGAACTAATCGAGAGATTGCTGGCGAACCAAAGTCTGGGTACTGGTTCAGAGGAACCAATCTCTCCAGCGACTGTAGATAACAGTGATGGTGTTGATCTGAATCGTAATTCTGATGATAGCGATGAAGAGGCTGACGAGGACGGCGAGGCTAACGAAACTGTCTCACCTGCTCCTCTACCCGCCTAACCAGCTGTGCCTACGGGGCCCATACCAGCTCCCACAAGTAACCCTGCTTATTTTGAACTGGAAAAAATGAAGTTTGAACTAGAATACAAACGGTTCTTGGCTCAATCTGAACGAAACCAAGAGCTCGAGTTCAGACGGATGAATGCCCAGGCTGAGCAGAAGCAAGATGAGTTAAGACTCAGGGAAACAGAACTTAATCACGAGTTAGAGATGAAAATGTTGTCTATGGAAAATGCTTCTCTCTCCTCTGGTTCCTCTAGGAGCTCCAGTCTCAAAAGACCCCGGATGCCGAAGGAATTAGTGGGTATGTATGAACCAAGATTGGATGTGTTGGATTGGTTGAAACTGTTTGAATACAATCATGGGCTCCAGGAAATCACTGGGAATGCTTTGCTTCCCTGGTTGTTCTCTAGGCTCCCTCCTGTTGCGACTGATGTGGTAATGGAGTTGGGGGAGGCGGATAAGACGGATTACGAAAGTGTGAAACTAGCTTTAACAGCTAGATTTGGGAAGACCCCTTCCCAGTATCTTAAGAGGTTTAGAACCCTCAAAAAGCATGATGGTACCCCTTGGGCTACCTGGGTGAGTGAAGGGTTGAAAAACTTAGAGGGATGGATTAAGGGTTACAAAGTGAACACTTATGAGGGTATGAGGAATCTTTTTATGTTGGAGTCTATTTATGATGCCTGTTCTCCTGAGCTCAGACAGCACTTGGCTGATTCGAAGGAATTGGATTCCAGGGAGCTAGCTAAGGCTGCTGACTTGTGGGTTGCCAACAGGGCTACTCATAAGGATTCTGGGGCAACTCAGAAAAAGGATGAGGGAAAACAGCCTAAAAAAGACTCAAAAGAGAATTCTAATAACTCACATTCCAAAGAGGGCCCCAAACAAAACCAGAAGGGTAAGCCACCGGGAAAACCACAGCAGAATAGTGTGCCTTCTGGTGCCAAACCGGAAGGAGGGCAGAACAAGCCACCATTCCAGAAAGCATTTGGAAAATGCTTTGTTTGTGGCTCGACTGACCACGTGAAAGGAGATCCCAGATGTAAGGGTAAACCTTCAGGGGTCCAGCTTGTCTCCTTAGCCTTCGCTCCAGAGGAGGAAGTCCAAATGGCAAGTGGAAACTTTCTACTGCTAGCTGACGAACCCATTGGAGTCTCAGCCAGCGTTTCTTTAGTATCTCTGGGGTTGTGGGAACAACAGAATTTAGATGTCTATAATTCTATCCCCGATAATACTAAAGAGTATTATAAGGACAGTGTCCAGGTGAATGGTCAGGAGACGCCTGCCATTAGGGACACTGGGGCCAGCATAACTGTGGTGGATAAATCGTTTTTTCAGGCCGAGGATGTTGCTAAGGCACACAAACGCCTCACCAAGTTAGCTGGAGGGCATGTGCAGATGCTTCCCCAATTACCAGTTCTCATCCAGTGTAACGACATGACTGTGAAGATACCTGTCAGCATACAGAGTGAGGTACCAGGACGCGTACTGTTGGGTAACGATTTAAAAACTCTCGGAGTTGTATCGCATACTCCCAGACCTCCTAGTAAACGGTTACAGGAGCTAACCAGACCTGCAAGAGAGAGGACCATGCGCGGTACTCTCGGGGAGATGATGAAGAAAGAAATCACTCCTGATCCACTGGAATTGTCGGCCGCTGTCTCCAAGACATCCGAAGCAAAAGGGAAACCTAAGACTTCTACCCCGACACCAGCAGCCCGCATTCCAGTGCAGCCAACACGGACTTCCCCGCGGTTGTCCAAAGTTACACCCGTAACTCCACCTCCAGCCGAGACTGAGAGGGAGGTACAACCCTGTGTGGTAGAATTAGACTCTGAGGAAGAGCTAATGGAAGGCCAGGAACTCATTGGAGATCTGGATCCTGTTGACCATCCTGAGCTGCAGTCTTTACTGGCAGAAGGTGGACCCAGCAGGGCAGACTTCAGTAAGGGACAGAGAGAATGTCTAACTCTGGAAGGTCTTCGCCACCAGGCAGAAGCTCAGGCCGAAGGGCAAGAGCCTTGGAAATACAGGTTGCACTGGGAAGATGGCCTCTTCTACAGTGAACCGACCGAATCTGCACCTGGAGACTACAAACGACTTGTAGTACCCCAAGAGAACAGACCACAGTTCTTGCAGTTAGCCCACGAGATTCCTTTGGCTGGTCACTTGAGTTTCAAGAAGACGAAGGAAAGGCTCTCTCTCTACTTCTATTGGCCAAAGATGGGGGCCGAAGTAGAAAAACACTGCAGGAGCTGCCACACCTGCCAGATCTCTGGTAAGGTTGGTTCCAAGAATGTGGCACCTTTAGTGCCTCCCCCAGTCGTGGGAGTCCCATTTGAGAGAGTAGGGATTGACATTGTTGGTCCCCTTGATCCTCCAACCTCCTCAGGCAACAGGTTTATACTTGTTGTAGTAGACCATGCTACTTGGTATCCTGAGGCAATTCCTATGAGGACTGTTACAGATCTGGCTGTGGCTAAGGCCCTCCTTGGTATTTTTACTAGGGTCGGGTTTCCGAAGGAAGTAATCTCTGACAGGGGGTTGAACTTTATGTCCCACTACATGAAAGCCATGTGGAAAACCTGCGGAGTTATTTACAAGTTCTCAACGGCTTACCACCCACAAACCAAAAGGTTAAATGGAACGAGGAGTGCAATCAGGCTTTTGAAAACCTGAAAAAGTCTCTTTGCCAAGCCCCAGTACTCAGAGCTCCTGATTACCGCCAACACTTCATTGTGCAGACAGATGCTTCAAATGTAGGAATAGGTGCCGTACTCAGTCAACTGGATGGGAAAGGTAGGGAGCACCCCGTTTGCTTCATCAGCCGCAAGCTGAAGGATCCTGAAACAAGGTGGGCAACAATCGAAAGAGAGTGCTTTGCTATCGTGTGGGCTCTGAAGAAGTTTAGGCCGTACTTGTATGGTTCTACTTTCGTCATTCAGACTGACCACCAACCCTTGAGATGGTTAATGCAAATGAAAGGGGAAAACCCAAAACTATTGAGATGGTCGATCTGCCTGCAAGGGTTTGATTTCACCATTGAGCACAGGTCAGGATGTCACCACCAAAATGCTGATGGTCTCTCTAGGATGTATGTCATCGACTAGAGGTATGAGATTCATCCAGGAGTGGATTAAATCCTCCTGTCCCTTAGACTGGGGGGGGGGCGAGTGTTAGGGAGAATTCTCTGTTTAGGCTGAATTTCCTAACCTAGTGAGTCCCCCAGCAGCTTTGCTGGATTTCGGGAGTTTGTTTTTTCCATCCTGCCAAGAGTGAGACTCTTTTCTCCCACTCTTGGACATGTATGTGTGTGTAATTCCTTTGAAATGTCAATGTGTTCGATGGGCTATGGGGTCTTTTACTCCATAGGGTCTCATATGTTTTTCTATGTGTGTTACACCGCACCCTACGTGCCGTAACACTGGGGCATCCTAGCGGACCCCCACCATAGACTCCATACCCGGGGACTGACTACTGTCTCCCCGGGCATGTAAAGTCACCATTGGCTTTACTAGACCTAAATTTACTAACAGGACTAGTACAAACCATCTTATTGTGGACGTACTAGTAGGGGTAATTCGATTACTCCTAGATCTGTTACTCGAGGGGGCACTGTCCCATCCCCCCTCGTCGAGTTTTGGCTGGTGGCAGTGGAAACTACTTGTTATGTTCGACCCCGAACATAACCCTATGGGATTCGTCCCATTGTTGGAGATTGATACTTTTTCTCGTTAATCTCTAACGTACCACCGATCTACTTATCTTAAATAGGTTTATCGGATGGTATTTTCTGCCAGAACTCGGTTTGTAAAATGGCGTCTGTGTTCGTCTCTGTGACTCCTAAACCAAACGTTGAGCCCTTTGTTCCACTTTTGGCGGGCTCTGTACAGAGACCCTCCAAAGTGGTGCCATTCTGTCTGGGTTACCACAGGGGTGTGGGAGGGGGTTTAGGCACCCTGGACCGAGTTACCTTGCCAACTCCGGTCGCACTCTGGAGTGATTGGCCCAAGTGGTGAGCCTTCCCGCTCACCACTTAGCATGTGTTGATTGACAGCTAGGCTGAATGAATGGGGGTTTTCTGCATAAAAGCAGGGCTTTTGGGACTGGATCTTCAGAAGTCGCCACAGGACCTAAGAATTCGACGAGGGTAACGCTGAGCCGACCTGCACGACGACACCTCCGGTGGAGCCCTGCGGAACCGACTCACCACTTCCCAACGACAGAGGAGATCTCCCTGCCGGAGAGTCTCTTCCCCTGGCAGGTGGGAACAACCAGCCCCCTTTGCTTTTTATTCACCTCAGGACGCAGAAGTCGAATTGCCCGTGCAGAGCACCCCAGCAACCGGATAGCCACCACCCCTGTACTGCGACCAAAAGGTGGTGCCTTGTGACGGAGCACTCCGCGGCTGGTCTCTTCCCTGGTGGTGCACCGGACTTCCTTTTTCTTCGACGACGAGAACCTCTCTACTCTTGGCAAAGACCTGACGTGCATCCACCACCAGGAACATCTGCCCCCGCCGGAGCTGCCCTCCACAATAAGGTACCTTGTCCGCCTGGCTTCCCTTTCGATCGGATTGAGCGAGGTGTCTTAATCCTCTCCTTTCCGTTGGGTCGCCTCCAAGCTTTTCTCATTTATAGTTCTGAACTGGTTCAACCTGCCGATAACAATTTGCTACAAAGACTTGAATGCATCTCCACTAGAGACTTTTTGGGACATCGCGCCTTGCCTCTCTCCGAGTGGGCCTGGCCTCTGAACTTCAGGATCTATTGTGATTCTTGCCTTCCTGCCTTGCATTTCATTCGCGAAGGATTGAACTGTGTTGATTTCATGACCTGCCTGTCTTTTTCTCTCCCGTCCTAACTAATGTTCGAGTGTCATCTAGGTTGAGGTATACACCTCTGTCTGAAAATAAGTGATACCGGTAGAACCTAGAGTTGTCGAAATATTGCTAGGGGGATTGATCGTTTTCTTCTTCGTAGAGTAATTGTGTTTGATTTGTTTGCTGTGATAGTGCCATAGTGTTTTTCATAGATGTTCTGTTATAAATAAATACCTTAATATCTTTACACTAAGCCTCGTTGCGTGTTTGCTTGTCTCGCTTTGAAGAATTGCCCTATTTTGTATACTCAACATACTGCTCAACTTTTCTTGAGAGAAGTCTGACTGCTCAGCCACAGCTACCAAGGGAATCTGTGTGGTGCAGACTGCTACCAAGTGGGTTCACCTGTATTATATGCTTTGAAAAAACAATTTTGAATGTCTCTGAGTACTCTATACCCACATTTGTTTTAAAAAAGACGCAAATTAAACACATAAGGTTGAAACACTTTTTGTGATTGATTCCCTTTTTCAACATGCATGATACTTTTCCATGAAACAGATATAAAATATGTGACCTCTCACCCTGATTTCCACGATTATTAAAACCTACACCCACCTGGGGTTTTCAGGGCATAGCCAGGTGCCCTTATATATTTGTGTCTAAGTACATCCCATGGCTGTAAGGCTTTATTCAACCTCCTCAAAAGGTGACCAAGAGCATTTTTGACTCAACATTGAAATATCATAGGGGAAGTAAATTCTCCGATACAATACCCGTGATGGACAAAGTAAATATTGTCTCATACACGGATGAATACTTCCAAAGGCTTCCAGGCACCAGTTCATTTGCTGCTGCAGAAGAAGGTGTTCTAGCACAAGGATCCAACAAAGATGAGTTAGACTTCATTAACCAACGTAAAAATAAACTGATACGCACTGAAATGCATGGAACTTTCATGTTCGAATATTTAAAAGCAGGAATCATCCCAGAAGGACTGCAAGTTAAAAACATACCCAGAGTCTTCATCAACAATCCCAAGTTTAAGAAGAACTTCAGCGGAGTCGGCAACAAGTGTAGCCGAGACTGGATCACTCTGATTATCGACACCGCCACAGAAGAGTGTAAAAAACAGGGGGAAGAGCAACTAGAACGAGAGAAAAAGTTCACTGAGAACACAACTATACAAGATGCCAAGAAAAAGCTTGAAAAATTAGAAGAAGAAGTTGCCAAGTTCAAACAGATCACAATTGATAGAAAAGTTCAAAAATTCAGGAAAGGTCTCAACTACTACATAGAGGAAAAGACTTATCCCTACCTACGAGAGACATATTACACAGATCTGCAGCAACAACAACAAAGCAACTTCTACAGACGAAACAAAGTTGTCAACTTCTCAGGCAGTCCTGCATCCTATAGCAGCAGCGACGCCAGTACATCTTCAGGCAACACTACTGCCCCCACCTCAACATCCTCTTTTTCAACAGGGTAGACAAAGGGGACACCCCAGGAGACAACCCCCACAACAAGGCCAGTACATGCAAACACGACAATGGTACTCAAACCAACCATAACACAACAAATTCTTATTTTCAATCTATCATTGAGAACACTCACCCATTCTGAAGAAACAATACTCGAAAATTGCTTATCATATGTACCCTCTGCTAAAGGAGACCCTTTTCAGGCTGAATTAGAGGTGAAAAGATTCTTCCAGAACATCAGGCTAAAGTACTTCTCTGAGATCCATTTACCAAAGAATCAAGAAACAAGGTCCACGGCAGATACCCGAGAGAGTGAAACTATTGAAAACATCACTGTATTAAAAAAAAAATCTACATTGATGCCTCCACCATATACCATACCGGCAGAGTTCGAGACTTTTGAGAAATTGGTCACCAAGACACTAGCCAAAGTAATCTCTAACAAGAACTACTACCAGAATAATCTGAGTTGTGAAGAAAGGAAATCTGTGATCGATCTAAATCAAGATTCCTCCTTCACCATCAAACCAGCAGACAAAGATCGGGGAATTGTCATCATGGATACCGTGAACTACAACAAAGAATGCCAATGCCTACTAGCAGATGTCACTTCATACAAAATACTGCACCACGATTCATCTTCAAGGCTACAAGATGAAATCACCAATTTAGCAAACATGCAGAACAAGAAGGCTGGATTTGCGAAGGAGAACGCCACTTCTAAAACAAAACACACCCCAGGATACCAGCATTTTATATTCTACCCAAAATCCATTAGAAAGCTAGACAACCCCCATGAAGACCAATTGTTTCTGCGTGTGACTCACTCCTAGAACCACTTTCCTTATACACTGATTTTTTCATAAAACCCTTTGTGGGCAAAATTACATCGTTCATAAAAGACACCACAGATGTCATTCAGATCCTACAAGAAATTGAACTACCTCAGCACTGTATTCTAGCAACCATGGATGTTGAATCATTATATACCTCCATCCCTCAGTGAGAGGGTTTAATAGCACTGAAAATCTGCCTAGACAAAAGGACAGACCTTACCACGACCCCCACCAATTTAATTCTTGAATGTTTTAGGCTTGCTATGTCCGAAAACATTTTCTTGTTCAGAGAACAACTACACCAACAAGTAAAGGGGATGAGCAGGGGGGCAACTTTTGCCCTAGATGTTGCCAATCTCGATATGGCCCAATATGAAGACGACTACATATATGATGACCACAACCCATTCAAACCCCATATCCTACTTTGGCAATGTTACATTGATGACTTTCTGCTAATATAGACTGGCACTGAATCAGATCTTGGACTCTTCCATCAGTGGCTGAATGTACACAACAACCACATTTGTTTCACCATCGAATAGAATTACCAAGTGGTCGACTTCTTGGATCTACATATATACAGATTGGGAAACAGCCTGAAAACGGAATTATTCAGAAAATCAACTGACAGGAACAGCTTATTACACTTCACCAGTTACCATCCCAAAGGCCTCAAGTACAATTTACCATATGGCCAATTCCTCAGGATAAGAAGAAACTGCTTGGACAAACACAAATGCGATTTACATGCCAACAGCCTACAGCACAGACTGACCAACAGAGGCTACCCTAAAAAATCTATAAAGCAAGCATAGAAAAGGGCGGGAAACACAGATCGGGCGATTTGCCTCACACTTAAGAACAAAACAGCTATGAACAGTGTTGTGTGTGTTACCACTTACAGCCCTCTAAGTGATCTAACCAAGAAAACTATCAACAAACACTTGACCTTAATCAAAAATAAAGGCACCCTTGAAAGGAAACCTATTTTTGCTTTAAAAAAAGCAGGAATCTAAGAGACACCCTGTTTCACACATATGTAGAACCCACCAAGAAACCCAACACACTATGGAATCTACCATGCATAGTGGGACACTACAGGTGTGGTAACTGTGTGGCATGTCGTTTCACCATTCCCACCAAAACTTTTGACCACCATGATTACCACAGGACTCTGCAAAGCCACACCAATTGCCACAGCAAGTTTGTTCTATACAGCATCAAATTCCTGTGTGATCTGCTGAACATAGGGAAGACCATCAGACCCATTAAACAGCGGATTTCGGAACACAGATCATGCATTAAAAGTAAAACACCAGATAATCCTTTGGTGGCACACTACAGCCAGCTGGGGCATTCCAACGAAGACATTACTTGGACAGTCATCCAACAACTGACCCAACAAAAAAGTTCAACATCTTTCCCATTAATTCTTGTAGATAGAGAACCCAGGATTTGGATCCACCATCTTTCCACACGTCCTGATGAAGGCCTGCACACACAAGCTTCATTGAACAGCTTGACTCTAGGCCGAAACACCATAGTGTCAACGATTCCATTACCGCTTCAGTGTTGATACCACACACTGACACACTTTTGTTATTTTCACTGAAAGTTATTCTGTGTTCACAATGTATTTGTAAAACACAATATGTCATTGAATGTATACAAAACATGTTGTTCGTTCATCCAAATCCAGTCCATCTGACTGGGTTGTACTCACCTGTATCGTTTGCTTTGTAAAACCAATTTTGAATATCTTTGGGTACTCTATCCCCACATTTGTTTTAAAAACGATGCAAATTAAACTCATAAGGTTGAAACACTTTTTGTGATTGATTCCCTTTTTCAACATACATGATACTTTTCCATGAAACAGATATGAAATATGTGACCTCTCACCCTGATTTCCACAATTATTAAAACATGGGCCCACCTGGGTTTTTCAGGGCATAATCAGGTGCCCTTATATATTTTGTATCATATAGTATAGTACCCAAGTGGGCCCCTGCCCACCCAAAGTACACCATTTACAAGCAGATTGAGAAAATACCAAATATGGTTGCTGTGTATTATTTATGAAGTGCTACCAACATTTTATTCTGACTAGTACACACATTGAGCTCATCTGCATGCAATGGTGCTGTAAATTATTGTACGAAGGGTGTTCTGGATGGAATGTAGTGATGTAATGTACTTTCAAATCTGTGACAGAAATACCACAATCAATTTCACATATATTCTTGGTGAAGAAACTGTGGAAAACCAAGGTACATAATGCAAAAAACACAGAAAACCTCACTATTTCTTCAAAGTAAAATTCATGTTCTTCCCTAACAAATAACTTTGTGTGACCAAATATTTCTTGGAGTAGTAGCATATTTTTTACAAATCAGAAACATTAAGCACAAAAATCCCAAAGCTACATTGGGCATCATTACGAATTTGGAGGTAGCCATGCTGTTTTTACCAGCATGGCTACCCCCAAACCGGGTCCCAAAAAATGGGAATTACCGGGCCATTCCAACCTTTGCGGGCCCAGTAATTCCCATTTTTCGGGACCCAGACCCGGTACGTCCCCATTCCCATTCGAGCCCCCATTGGGCTCAATGGGAATGGGGAGGATGGTAGCAGCGGTACCGTTAATAATGGTACCGCTGTTACCATTATGGCCTGCTCGCGGGTGCCATTATGCATGCCTGGTCAGACCACATGTGCAGTCCGGCACCCACGAGCAGAACTCGTAATGAGGTGGTGAGGCAACAACGGCGCCGGTAGCACTACTGGCGCTGTTGTTGCCTTACCGCCAGGATCGTAATGAGGCCCAATTATCTGCAAGTTATCAAATAAATCCTTCAACAAAATAATCTTTAATTGGAAATATATTTTTCTCACACATAACCATAGCATAACATGTGCTACTGCTTGATCAATCCCCTGAAAACACTAAAATATGGAAAACCCTACTTTCCAAATAATACTTACAAACTTCACTAAATGAGAAACCTAAACATACTTCATTTATCTCATATAAACAACAATTCATATTATACATGAAATATACAAAGACACACAGACATTGACCTTCCAGCTGCTCCATAGAATGGATAGATATTCACAATAGCCAAACACAGAATAGCTGCACACTCTGAGTTATTTGTGATGTGATCTTTGATGGCATGGGTGTTAGTCTTAGCAGTACACAGTGGTTGCGCGAGTTATGGTTGCTTAGCTTACCATAACTGGCGAATTTCTGAGGTTTTTCGGTTTCACTTCGAACCATAACTTCTCTCTAACAAAGTTTTTTCAGTAAATATATATATACCCTATCTCCTCAAAATCACAGAAGACACATAAAATGGCAAGTGTGTTGCACATTCATTTAAGACCAACGAATATAAACCCCTGCCTAAAATTAACTCTAGGATTTCCTCCTCCCTACCATTCTCAGATAAGAAATGTAATATGTGTTTATGCCATTAAAATCTGTCCTCCCTAGTTGTCAAATAAAGATGGCACACTCAGTTGCAGCCACTAAAATCAACTCTTGGGTTTTCTTCTGCCTAGTTTTCCCTTCGCCTTAGTTGCAACAAAAAGATGGCAAACTCAGTTACAGCAACTGAATACAATCTATATATATGTAAGTAAAGTGTCATTTGTTATTACACCTAATACATGGCATACCAACACCTGACACTATCCAAAGCCCAAAAAATTGAATTCTAGATGATCTCCCTGCACCCACAGCTCCAAAGATCCATGAAGAATGAATGTCCCAATAGGATACCAACTGAAATGTCCACGCTCACTCATGTCCAATTTCCCTGAAACAAAAAAACGAACAAAAATGTCTACAGATTTCCCGTGAATAGCCTGCACCTTCAAGTCCAACATACATATTGATTTGAACAAAACAATAATGTGCACAAACCAGCACCCCTCATTACAATACCTTTGCAGACCGCCCTGAACTCCTAACACGAACATAAGGATACCACAGGCCTCCCACGCAACACATTACCCACATCCACCCTCTGGGGAGATAATATATGCCCCACTAATACATGAGGGCCCAATGACACAACAACAAAATACTACAGGGCTCTCCGACACCTTCCTCACCTGATAACTAACATTATAGACGTACACCTCAATGCTAAGGTCCTGGATCTTCTGGAAAAGAGCCCATGAATCAGGGTCCAACTCCTGCAGGTTCTCAAAGAACCTCTCACAACAAGAACATTGGTAGATCCCGTCCAAACTGCCCTTGCTGCATAACCTGCATGAATTAGAGTCACTTGAGCTCAGGACACTGCTATCCAGCTACACCATTACCTTACCCTTTTTTGCACTTTTGGGGGGTGCAAAGTCACTCTGCCACTTTTGTCCCCCTTTTTGATGATACCTTATCTGCCTTGTAGACACACATTTCTTTAAATCCCATGCTGTGCACTGTTGCTGACATTGCCCGGCCCTCAATTACACACTCTGGTGGAGGTTTAAGATTCTCAAACTCATCACTATCGATGCCGCTCGCCTATGCACTTAGTGGGGCCTACAACATGGCCGAAGCCCATGCACCAATGATTGTGGACACTGGGCATGGCTGTAAGCCATGAACACTGGCCATAGGTCAAGTTATGGGGGGGATAGTGGACATTGGACCAGGGTGCAGGCTAGGCGCTGTGGAAAATGCCCTATCTGATGTAACTAGTGATGTCATCTGTGACATAATTAGTGATATTATCAGTGTTGTACTCTCTGTCATCATTGTGGTCATTCATTGCACAGCAGGGGATGGAAGTTAAGGTGGCTTTGCCTAAACTGTCTGCCGAATTTCAAAGGTTTCTTGAATTCAATTTTACCATAATTTCTATTTAACTAAGGTCTTTTTAAATGAATTTGAAAGATTTTGTTGCTATTTGTTGTTCCTCTTAACGGTTTCAAACTAAAGGTGTTTCCAGTGAATGTTAAAGGCTTTGTTGCTATGTATTTTTTAAATTAATTCTTATCACTTTAACTCCCTCTTAACTAATGTTTTGTCACTGAATTTCATAGGTTTTGTTATATTATAGTTTCTTTGGGGCCCACTAGTCATGGGCTTCAGCCATGACTTCTGACCACTGTACATGGTGCACCAATCGGTTTCTTTGGGGTCAAATCACCATAGCCTTCGGCTTTGGCCACCGTACATGTTGCACGAATAGGTTTCTTTAGGGCCCACTAGTCATGACCTTCGAACATAACAAGTTAGCATGGCCTAAGGCCATGGCCACTTTACATGCTGCACCAATACATTTCTTTGGGGCCCACTAGCCATGGTCTTTGCTTGTTGCCACTGCACATGTTGCACCAACAGGTTTCTTCTGACCCATTAGCCCTGGACTTTTGCCTTGGCTGCTGTCCATGTTGTACCAATAGTTTTCTATGGGGCTCAATATCCATGGCCTTTGCCTTTGGCCATTAGCCACGGCGTCACCCTTGGCCAATGTACATGCTATTCCCCACCTTCTAGCATGATTTGCAACACTTCTCTACACTTTTTCCCTTGTGTTTGTGTTCATCAGCGTTAGTGAATGTCTGACATAATCGCAGACTTTATGGACAGTGTCACATGACCATGTGCACACGGGTGGCATTATGATGTGTTTGTGAACGCGTCCGCACTTTGCGAATAGGTCTGCGCTTCGCGAACAGTTTGGAACTGCATTTTCAGCTGATCTAGGAACTTTGAAGCTCAAAATGTACCGGCACAGCTCCTACATCTATTCTTACTCATTATCCATTAACAAACTATTTATCTGACAAAATGGCATCACTTATTGCCATCCCTCCTCCCCAAGAGCCACCACCAGCTGGAGAACCTACACAACGAAAGAAGCGCAATACTTCAAAAGACAATGAAGAGGACCAGGAAGATGAGGTAGAGGAAGTGCCTACCTCTAGCACCCAGAAAGAATCATGGTTGTGGCAGTTCTTACCACTGTTGGGGATGTACTAAAGGATAAAATGATCAAAGTGATATGCACTGAGTACTCAGTCGTGGACACCCTGGGCAGTACTGCTGCGGGACCACCTACATGCATAGCCACACATAATCCAACCACTGCAATGCTATGAGAAAGGCTGTTCCTTTCTCAGGAAGTAGTAGGATGCCTTCCTCAACAAATACTATAACTACACAGCCTAGTTCTGTTGGACACAAAATCCCACCAGCTACCTTGCAAGTGATAAAAGAGGCTGTTGATCCATATCTTTCAAAGTTAACAGTACTCTTTATATACTGCAACACACCACTCTGCAGGGGGGAGCAACCTCAAAGTGCTTTTGGAGCTGTAATCAAGGAGCATGAGAAAAACTACACCCTACCTTAGATTTCACACACGTGCAACGTCTTCCCCTGTCCACCTTCGCGTGCATATCTGTGGTTGGTACAAACAGCGTTTTTTTACAAACAAAATTAAAAGGGATCAGCACAGGAACGGGAGAAATCCATGCACGTCTCAACTTCTCCTGGCTTGCAGGCCAGATTTGATGCAGAATTATGTCAGTGCTCCATCATTACTTGGGCCTTTCTCCAAAAACCTATCCGCCCTCCAAATTGTATACTGAACCTCTTACCACCTATAGTGGACACTATTCATGTTATTCTACTGGCCCTCACATGTCAGGTGGCTGGCCTGGTCCATCCCCAAGTCACTATCTATAACAATGTTGCAGTGTGGTGGGCTTCCCATTGGTTCTTGTCCATTGCTACCCACCCCTAGGATACTGAACTGTGGTTGGCTAGAGTTGATGCCCCTAGGCCTGGGATCTGCAAAGGTTCTCAGCTCTCGGTGTACCTTTTCAAGGTAATCAGAATGACTATGTGTCTGCATTGTAACTTGTGTTACTACCTTAGTCTTTGAGAGCAATCTTTTGCTCAGCGCAACACTTACCTCACATTGTGGCATATTAGTTGCATTCCTCTGTCCGGTAGCATGAGATCGGCTCCCTTTCCCAGCGCTGGTCGCTGTCCAATATCTGTGTAGGCCGGGTCAGGTGTTCAGAGACCATTACTGCAGATGGTGCCTTTGTCGTCCAAGGAGTGGAATGTCATCCGTATTTTGTGGCCTTGGCAGCTGGTCATGCTTCACACGTTTTGCTCTTTGTCCAGCCTGAATTCAGATCGGCTCTTACTGAGACGCCAGTGGCCTGCTGTCATTTTCCTACACTATTAAAATGTGGTTTCTACAATGTTTGTGCTATACTACGTTCTCCATAGGTTAGTCACACTTGGTTCTGTCAAGTCCCATAGCTCCTCCTGCAGTTCCATAGTGTTATTTGCATGTAAGCATCTGCAAGCTTTGTTCAGGAGCTCTTGCTTCTTGCAGTTTCTGCATTGCTGCGTTTAGCTAATGGCAAAAATAATAAAAGCAATGACAGTATGTATATGTGTATGTCCTTTAACTATAGAACTGTACGGTTATGTTCTTCATGCATTCAAAGGGTGTTTTTATGCCTTGGAGTGCAGATGGTATGTGTGCTTCATGTTTAACGCTGCTATGTCATGGTGTCTGTGATGTCACCAATCATGGTTTCTTGGTACTTTAATCAAGACTGGCAATGGAGGTGTCTTTGGATCATGATTTCTTGGTTATTTAATCAAGACTGTCAATTGACATATCTTTGCTTACTGCCTGTGGCTCTTCATCCACACTGGGGTAAATCTGTATTGATTTTGTGACATTTTGGTTTGAATCAGAATATTCTTCTGTAAAATATTAATGTTGGTGGATTCAAATGGAACTATAAAGTACTGAATGGAGAATTGAATTAAAGAAACATTGTTTTATGGAAAAGTTTGTTTTGTGAAAATGTTTGATTAAAGATATTTATGAAAATTATTTTAAAAATAACATATAGTTGCTGAAGGCAGCGACTGAAAATAGGAGGTCAGTTGACCCCATTAGAGTGCATAGGGGTTACCGGCTGGAGACAGCAGGGAAAGTGGTTGTAAGTTTATTTGAGTCTCCATGGGCCAGGAGACAATGCCCCCTTGCACGACGAACACAATTTAAATTACTCTGTTAATTTAAAAAATATCTCAAGTAACAAAGTTCAGTTTATGACCTAAAGGAGTGCCCCTCTATGTATGCTTATGTTGTTTTTCACTAATTTGATGTACCTTGGCCCGCCACATCAGAGGGAGCACACTCAACCCACACAATTCAAAATAGAGTTATAAAACTATGTCTTTCACGAAGATAGACTCTAGTACATCTAACAGAGCAGAGGTACTCAGCCGGGTCAGGTGTTCAGAGACCATTACTGCAGATAGTGCCTTTGTCGTCCAAGGAATGGAATGTCATCCGTATCTTGTGGCCTTGGCACCGGGTCCTGCTTCACATGTTTTGCTCTTTGTCCAGCCTGAATTCAGCTCGGCTCTTGCTGAGAAGCCAGTGGCCTGCTGTAATATTGTGAAGTATAAGTAACCTGGAAAAAGACTGCGCCAAATCTTTGCAGAGCAAATTTATTGCTCAAAAAGAAATTGCCCTTATAACTGATGACACGTGTTTCGGTCCTCCAAGGACCTTTTTCAAATCAGGGCTATTGATTTGTCTTAACATCATATAGTCATAAAACAAATGAAAACATAACAAAATAATCACATTGGTAGACATGTGTATATATCAAAAATAAAATGACAAAGTGAGATTGAATATGCATCCAAAAGAAGAGTGTAAGTACATGAAACAAATAAGTACATGGATGTCAAAAATAAAAAACCAGACAAAAATGGGATGGGGAATAAGGGGGCGGAGAAAGCAGGGGTGGGATTAGGAGAGAGGTAGATACAAAGCAATTGTTAGTTATAATGCATTTAAAGAAGTATAAGCATTTTTATATTCATTCGTGTTTGTTCATGTCAAAAAATGTATGAAAAACGTATTACCTTGTAGTCATGTAAAGTGCCCCTGTCACATAATGTGAAAAATAAGCTTCCATATATTGAACGGGTAAGTCCCTGTAATTGTAAAATAGATTCATAAACAAATTGTTGTATTACTTAATTATAGAATCTTGATAGTAAAAATGCACTTTGTACTAGGTTTCAAACTCGAAAATAAGTGTAGTGCACATTTAACGTGTGCCAAGATGCACGTATTCTTAGGTTTCATAGTCTGTTAAGTAAAAGTTGCACGTTCGCGTGCGAGAGAGTACACGTAATAATGTGTAATAATGTGTTTCCACATCTAATGACTCGAAATGCACTTGGCGTGATGAAAAATACACGTATTATTGGAGTGGCTGGTCTAATCGGTAAAATCTGCACATACGCGTGCGTGAAAATTACACGTAATTATAAGCTAACGGGATCCAAATAAGTTATAGCGACCGGTAAGTATAAACACACGTTCGCGTGCGCAAACTAATGGGTTTCCAAATGTAGTCCATAAAAGCGCATCTTAGCTAATCACGTGAAAGAGTAATCGCGTGAAAGCGTATTAGTGGGTTGCCAAGTACCATTGGCTGGAAGCGCACGATCGCGTGCGTGATATTACATATTATAGCGAGTAAGAGAGTCTATGCAAGTGACAAACGCACATTCACGTGCGCGAAACTACATGTATTTTAGGATGCGGCAGGCCATGAAAAGTCAGACACTCTCTTACCTGCTGTTCACAATTAAAGCGTCCGATCACAAAGTTGCTAAGCATCTCGAGGGGGCGCCATTAAGCGTCCTCTCTGTAATTATATATGTTGCTAAGGTAGCAGGAACCACAATCTGTCCTTCCTCCATGTTTATTCGCGTGCTCACTGGCGGCCATATTGTAATGGAGTCGAAGTGACATAAACAAGTATAGTGGGTTACAGTAAGTGAAATAGTAAGTTTAAATAGAGATCTGCAAATTAAGTATGTTAATATATTTGGAATGTAAGGGAAAAGGGAATTGAAATAAATTATTTGGTGTGGACATATCAATTGTTGTCATTCTACTCTAAGTCCTAATAATAATAAGCGGAGAGGTCTCAATGCATAGTGTGTATGAGATAGTAAGCATATTTACAAACACAGTAGTCACAGCTGAATTATTAGACCAACTCTTATAAAAAGGACACCATTTCATTATCTGTGTTGAGGCCAAGTACTGTGGAGTTAAATTTACAAATTATTTTCGCCTCTGTTTGTCTGAGTTTCTTTTCTCTGTCACCTCCACGTCTTCCAAGGGACACTCTCTGAAGACCAATGAACTGGATATCTGCTTTATTGTCCATTTGATGTTTCTCTTGCCAATGACAAGCAAAAGGAAGTCTACGGTCCTGGCTTCCAATTTTAGCAAGATGTTCACGCACCCTGGTCCTGAGTTCCCTGATGGTGCTCCCAATGTAGACCAGATTGCATACACATATTATCGCGTAAACCACATATTTCGTCCTACAGTTTATGGGTTGTTTGATTTTTAGAGTCTTGTTATTGCTGCTCTTGAAACAATCTGTTTTTTCATGTGCATGTTTGCACATGGTGCAGGTCCCACATTTCATAAAACCATTAGTGGATTGTAACCAATTGGATGTTCCCTCTGTTAGATCTGGTAAATCCGAAGGACTTAATTTGTTCTTTAGTGTATGTGCTCTCTTAAAAATGATTCTGGGTTTGTCGTCAATAAACTTCGAAATGTGGTCATCCAATTTCAAAAGATGCCAGTGTTTGGCCAAAATCTTTCTAACATGTTTGTGATCGTTGCCAAATTTTGTGATGAAACCTATAGTGGGTGACTCCAAAGTCTTGTTCCTTATAGCCAGAGTTTGTTCCTGCGTTAATTGCAAACTTTTATCCAAAGCCTTGGTAACGCATTTCTTTGAATATCCTCTTGACAGAAATCTTAATTGTAAAAGCCTGCAGTCTTTCTCAAAGTGTTTTTTGGTCTGACAGTTTCTTCTTGCTCTTATGAATTCTCCTGATGGTATGTTGAGAATCGTTGTTCGATGATGGCAACTGGTAGCATGTAAGGTAGAGTTGACCTTCGTAGGTTTACGAAATGTGCATGTTCTGATCTGGTTCTGTCCAATATATATTGTGAGGTCCAAAAAATCAATACTGTTTGCATCGCAGACACCAGTAAATTGAATACCCATTTTGTTAACATTGATTCTGTTTACGAAGGCTGTGAACTCCAATTCTGTGCTTTTCCATAGTATCAACACATCGTCAATATACCTTGACCAATATACATGTTCCTTCTGATAAGCTTTATCCTGGTAGATAACTGTATCCTCAAAAAGGCCCATGAAAAGGTTTGCTAGGGCTGGGGCATATTTAGTGCCCATAGCAACACCTCTAGTTTGCTTAAAAAAACATTGTTAAAGTTGAAGATGTTGCATTCTAAGGATAGCTCTAACATTTCCTTGATCATTGCAATTTGGTGGTACATTGAGGCTGACTCCTCCCTGAAGGTATAGTCAATAGTTTTCAAGGCCCATGAATGTTGAATCGATGTATGAAGTGCTTTCACATCCATGGTTGCTAAAAGGCAGTCTTTCTCCCAGTTCCAAGATTGAAGCTTCGTGATAACATCCGTTGTGTCTTTAAGATATGCCTTTAGTTGTGTGGCCCTGGGTCTCAAAATGTTATCCAGTTACTGTAAGATATTCTCTGTTGTCCAACCTATCCCGCTGACAATAGGACGGACCTCTGGTATCAAGTCATATTGCTTGTGAATTTTCGGTAAGAAATACATTATTGGTATAGTTGGGTTTTTGATTATGAGAAAGCTCTTTTCATTGTCTGTGATAAGACCTTTGCGATGCCATTCAAGAATTTTCAGTTCCAATTTCTGTACAATCTCCTTTGTAGGGCTAGCTGACAGTTTTTCATAACAGCCTGGGGTGTTGAGGTGTCTATTAGCCATTTCCAAATAATTGTCCCGGTCCATAAAAACGATGTTTCCTCCCTTATCTGCTTCCTTGATTATTATTGAGCGGTCGGTTTCCAATTGGTGTAAAGCTTCTTGTTCTCTATGGGTGAGATTGGGTTTTGTTCTTGATTGCAAATTTCTCTGATCCATTTTATAGAGGTCTTGGGATACTGCCTTGTAGAAGGTGTCAATAACGTTGTCGGTTGCTAATTGGGGTACAGATTTAGAAGTTGGTTTCAGCTCCTTCATTGATACTGTACCAGGTTGCACATTAAAGTCTCTTAGTACATTTGTGATATCATAGTCCATTGGTTCTGCGATTTATCTAAGTAAGTGAATGTCTTCAATTTCTTTAATACTCAGTTCACTTGGAATAGCTTTTGGTTGATGTGTGTACAGGCCTGGTGCCTTGGTTGCAAAAAACGTTTTTAATTTCAATTTCCGAACGAACTTGAAAAGATCAATATGTAGATCTGTCTCGTTGTGGTTCGTTGAAGGAGCAAAAGAAAGTCCTCTATTCAGAAGCCTGTTCTCTTCTGGTGATATCGGTCTATGTGATAAGTTGAGAATCAGGTTAGGCCCTATTTCACTCTGTTCGCTTCTTTTGAAGTTGCTCTTGTAAGCCTTTTGTTTGTATTTTCTTGTGATTGTTGACTGGTTAGATCTTGAACCCCCCCTCCTTCCTCGCCTCCTGGCGTACTGGGTGTTGCTCCAGTGTTCTGTGGTAACTGAAAACGGACCTGTTTGGGTATGAGATTTCTGTTGCCTTTTTTGTACCTCTTAATTTGATTCATAAATCCCGAGGTTGATCTTCCACTTAAACTTCCTTTTCCCCCTGGTTTATCGGTTGTATTAGTTGGCTCATCTGTATTCTGTGTTTCACCTTCCGAGTCTGCATCCGAACTGGCTGATGATGTATTGGGTGTGCTGGTTTTGGACCCAAATTTTGTCGTTGAATTATATTTTGCCTGAAAGGTATAAACCCTATCATCTAGGTAATCTCTTTCATCCCGATAATGTTTCCTCAGTTTTCTCAGTTTCACTTCGTCTTGATAATTCTTTAGAATGTCGTGCATGGTGTTGTAGTTTTTCTCCTTTGTTGAATCTTGTGATTTTTTATCTGCGATTTCTTTTTTGTTTTTTTCAATAAGTTCTATCATCCTCTTGTGTTCCCGTGTTGCGTGTTCTATTAGGAGTTCCAACATCTTCTTCGAACTTCTATTAAGGTTGTGTTCCCACAACTCTGCTAGGTCATTGTCCAAATCATTATTGAAATTCGGGAAGATCAAAATGCATAGTCCTCTGGGAATTAATTTGTTTTTAGTATAATTTTCCAGGGAGACTATCTCCCAGTATTTATCGATTTCTTTTTTGGAAAGTCGTTCCAATTTGAAGAAAAGTGTTCTCAGATCCTCGTACTTCTGTACAGGGTTAAAGAATGCATGTTTATTACTGCCCCTAGGTGTAAAGAGGTTTTCCGTTTCCTCCTGTCTGTTCCTAAGGTATTCCACCATTGCACTCTGTGCGGTGTCTGCCGTTGACCACAACCAAAGTAAATAAGTCGCGTCTCACCAGGTATAAGGTTTAGCCAAGTATAAGACCCCTTGAAAGATAGTGTGAAGTATAATAACCTGGAAAAAGACTGCGCCAAATCTTTGCAGAGTAAAATTACTGCTGTAATATGCCTACACCATTAAAATGTGGTTTCTATAATGTTCGTGCTATACTACATTCTCCATAGGTTAGTCACACTTGGCTCTGTCAAGTCCCATAGGTGCTCCTGCAGTTCCATAGGGTTATTTGCATGAAAGCATCTGCAAGCTTTGTTCAGGAGCTCTTGCTTCTTGTGGTTTCTGCATTGCTGCGTTTAGCTAATGGCAAAAATAACAAATGGCAAAAATAATAAAAGAAATGACAGTATGTATATGTGTATGTCCTTTAACTATTGAACTGTACGCTTATGTTCTTCATGTATTCAAAGGGTGTTTTTATGCCTTGGAGTGCAGATGGTACGTGTGCTTCATGGTTAATGCTGCTAAATCGTGGTGTCTGTGACATCAGCAATCATGGTTTCTTGGCACTTTAATCAAGACTGTCAACTGAGGTGTCTTTGGATCATGATTTCTTGGCGCTTTAATCAATACTGTCAATTGAGGTGTCTTTGGTTATAGCCTGTGGCTCCTCATCCACACTGGGGTAAATTTGTACTGATTGTGTGACATTTTGGTTTGAATCAGAATATTCTTCTGTAAAATATTAATGTTGGTGGATTCAAATGGAACTATGAAGTACTGAATGGAGAATTGAATTAAAAAACATTGTTTTATGAAAAAGTTTGTTTTTTGAAAATGTTTGATTAAAGATATTTATGAAAATTATTTAAAAAATAACATATAGTTGCTGAAGGCAGCGACTGAAAATAGGAGGTCAGTTGACCCCACTAGAGTGCATAGGGGTTACCTGCTGGAGACAGCAGGGAAGGTGGTTGTACGTTTGAGTCTCTATGGGCCAGGAGACAATGCCCCCTTGCACCAGGAACACAATTAGGTGGCTACTTTCTTCTTTGTCTGCTGTCCCTACCAACCACAGCTCCTGCTGCACTATGATTGGCCTTTGTGTTACACTTAAGGGCCAATCCCGACGCCCGCAGGTGGACGCCGGCCCGCCTCCCCAAGGTCCACCTTCTAAGGCCCTGTTTGTTTCCCTGTTCGTTTTACCGGTGAGTCACTCCCTTTTCATTTTTCCTGCTCCGTATTTCCTCCCCTTGTCCCCCCTCTTTGCTCCTTCATTTCTCCGTGTTGCTCCCCTGTCCCCCCACCCCCTCCATGCTCCTTGTTGCTACCCTGTCCCCCATCCCTCCTCCATGCTCCGTGTTGCTCCCCTGTTCCCCCCACTCCCTGCTCCGTTGTTTCCCCTTTGTGTCTCCGATGGTCCCCTGTCCCCCCCACTCCCCCTCCATGCTCTGTTGTTTCCCCATTGTGTCACTGATGTTCCCCTGTCCCCCCTCCCCCTTCCATGCTCTGATGTTCCCCTGCCCCACCCCCTCTATGCACCGTGTTACTCCCCTGTCCCCCCACCCCCCTCCCTGCCCTGTGTTGCTACCCTGTCCCCCACCCCCCTCCATGCTCCGTGTTGCTCCCCTGTCCCCCCACCCCCCTCCATGCTCCGTGTTGCTCCCCTCATCCCCCCTCCCCACCTGAATTGTCCCCTTGCCCCTCTCCTCCTCTCTCCCTTCTCTTCTCATACCCCTCCATATCCCATGCCCCTCCCCTGTTATTTGTCTTTAGGACCCTCTTGCCCTCTCTCCCCTGTTTCTCCTTTGGTGTGGTCTCTCTCCCTCTCTGCACTCTGCTACCTCATATCCTTGCTTAGACATGCTTGATGGCTGCATGTCCTGCCCCCCCTTTATCACCCCTCTCCCCTCTTCCCCCCTCTTTCTGTCCCTCATGCAATTGGCACTTACTCCTTTCATGTGTCCCTTGACCTTTGATAGCAGCCTGTCTGTCCATCCTCCCGTTCCTCTTGTTTTACACTTGCACTACATCAATTGTCATCATGCATTAATGTTACTGCTTGTTTTTTCTCATGTTCTCCCCCCCCCCCTACATAAATGTTTCAGCACTTGCACTATCAGAAATGTCGCCAGGCCTAGTACAATAGTTATTTTCACATTCTGAATTGTTTCAAGGACTTGTAAGAATGTAATTTGTTTCTCCCATGTTCCCTCCCTCCTTGAAGCGCTTTGAAACACATTGTGTATTGGTGCTATACAAATAAACAATCAATCAATCAATCAATTTAAATTACTCTGTTAATTTAAAAAATATCTTAAGTAACAAAGTTCAGTTTATGACCTAAAGGAGTGCCCCTCTATGTATGCTTATGTTGTTTTTCACTAATTTGATGTACCTTGGCCATATCAGAGGGAGCACACTCAACCCACAAAATAGAAAATAGAGTTATAAAACTATGTCTTTCACGAAGATAGACTCTAGTACATCTAACAGAGCCGAGGTACTCGGCTTCAGTGAAGAGGAGGCCAAAAGAATCCTAGGATTGATTAAAAGCATAGGAGATTAACTGGTCTCATCAGACAAACCGGAAGTACTCATAAAACAACTGGAGTGGACTATCAGACGTGAAATCAATTTGAAACTGCACGCCATGACACTTTCTCAGTATTACAGAACACACAGAATAATGCGCGGATTATGAGTTCCCCTGGAACCTACCTTGTGTAAAGAGAATCAAAATGTTTTGAAGAGGTGGAGACATATCCTCAACAAATGCTTGTTAGATCTGATACTCCTGACAATAGAGGAATTAGCCCACAATCTAACCTTGTTAGAGGAAGAAATTACCAACATCAAAGCAAGCCTTTGTAAATACCTAATGAAGGAACAAATAGAACAGATATTTATTTATTTCATGATAATATACTTTTAGCCACAAGTCTTTGTATATGCATATAATAACACAATGTTTAAAAACATAGTATAAAATAGCTTTATGGTAGTTGCCAAAAAACTGGGGACCCTGCCACGATACTTGGTGAAGTTCCCAGACTGGAAAATCAGGAACAACTTTTTGAGAACCTGACTTAACCTTGTCCATACAAGGGAAATCCTAGTTAACAAGGTGGAAAGGGGAAGTAGCAGTTAAATTGTGCAGAACATCCTCTAACACGGAAAAACAAAATCTGAAACATCTTTTGATGGAATGCAAGGGCACCTGGCAATTAAGATTGTCTTAAAACATATCAAGCGGCTTCTCAGTGCTTTCATGTGCATCAGTTCTATAACAAACATCTTAAAATGTCAACAAACATACATAATACAGTTATATATATATTAAATTAATTTCATCCCTCATCATAAAATTCTGCCAAATCTCATTGATCATCGCGACATCTGTCTGATTATTATAATTTTTCAAGTGTTGTGTGCGTAATTTGCATAGGCTATCACATCCCAATATTAAATGGTGTATGACTCTATCATCTCGCCTCCACAAAGTCTAAACAGCCTCTTATCTCATACCAGATCTAGCACCTGGGGTCTCCAATGCTTCTGAAATATCACATTTTAAAAACAGGTATGTTTGAAAAGTATTCATACTCAGCTATGCAGTAATATATTTAGGTAATTTGGTCCTTAACATTCTAATTTGGCAATACTCTCTGCTGTGGGCTTTTGATGCCAAATCGGTTACATTTTGTTCACAGCTTATTTCTTCCAATTTCTTTTTCAGCCAATTTTTCAAACCAATTTTGCAAATAGGGCGGATTAAGCCTCTACTCTCTTCGGTACTGAGACCTTTTAGCACACCCATAGTACCAGTATATAGGATGCCCATACATTTTTCACCTCAAATTCCAAGTAAATATATTCAACATATATACTTTGTGGTAGTCTCATTAGTTTCCTTAACATTTTTGCTTCAAATGATACCAAGCACTTTACATATTTATGGCCCCATATCACAGTTTCATATAGCAACAGGGCTCGGATTTTTGCATTTTATATTGTCAGAATAGCGGATACCGAGTATCCTCCATTCTTCCCAATAAACACACTCAGTGCATTAACTGACAATAAACAGCGTGATTTTAGTGCTGTCCAATGGGATTTCCAGTTCAGTTTCTCATCTCAGATATTGGAAGAGACGAATTCGAAATTGTCAAAATACAAAAAAGAATTAAAAGTTGAAAAAGTCTGAAAATTTAGAAGGGACACGCAGGACTATAAATTGGATACCTAGAAATCCACAACGTCCCAAACCAAATATACCTAATCCTGAGACTACCTCTTCTGACACATTCAGCACAGAATTGGAAGTGATACCTTCAGCAGATCAGATCTAGGAACAGGACCATCCGGTCAGATACAGGGAAGACATTGCGCCTCATTATGAGTGTGTCAGAAAGGCAACAACGGCGCTGTTAGTGCTACCGGTGCCGTTGTTACCTCTCCACCACACTACGAGTTCTGCTCGCCGGTGCCGGACTGCATGCCTGGTCTGACCAGGCGTGCATATCGGCACCCACGAGCAGAACTCAGGATTGCACCAGCACCATTATAAACGGTGCCGGTGCAACCATGCTCCCGACCCCCATTCCGCCCTATGGGGCAGAATGGAAATCGGGAGGCCGGCCATAACGGCACCTGCGAATGGGCAATTACTGGGTCCGCCAAACTCGGCATGACCCGGTTACTGCCCATTCGCGGGTGACAGAAAAAAAACAACTCCGGCGGCAGCCGTGCCCTTAGTAAGGGCACGGCTACCGCCAGAGTTATAGTGAGGGCCATTGCCTTTTTTAGAACTAAACCAACTAGAATGGGACAAAAGAAGAAACCCTCAGAGAAAAACTACGAAAAAGATTTAGTAATTAACATTTCATCAGATGTTCTCTCAAAATCCGAACTGAAAGTACTACAAAAAGGATTATCCTTTGTACCACAGTACAGCAGCACCTTTCTCAAAGACAAGATTTACTTTTTTAAACTAATGCGGAAATTGAAACTGAAGGTCTTCTATGACTCGAAGGAAAAGGAATCAGAAGAAGTTGCCGGGGAACAATTCCAATATCTGGAAATGAGTCCAAAGAGCACCTTCTGTTCCATGGTACAGAACCACGTTCTTAAGGTTTTTGAAAAAAAAAGCACTGGAAGACCTCAAGAAATTGACAAACAAACAAAAGAACACCTTACATTGAAAGGATTACTGGACAACCAGTAGACAAGGGAGGGGCTCTTGTACTTATGAATAAGGCTGACTATCTAATAGAAGAAGAGAGACAATTTAAGGATCGAGAAACCTATCAGGAAATATCCTTTGACCCAACAGAGAAGGTACAGCCACTCATTAAAGAGTTCCTTGACCAGGCTGAGAGTGAGAACATCTTAACGGAGCGCACGAGGAGAGTTCTACAGACTACACATCCTATGAAGCCAGTTTTTTTACATCTTGCCCAAAATACATAAGAGCCTAATCAATCCACCAGGCCGGCCCATCATAGCAGCCATGGGAAGTGTTTTAGCACCACTGGCTAAATATCTGGATAAGTTCATTTAGCCTATGATTCAAAATAGTGCCACATATATCAAGGGCACGATGGATTTTCTAAATTGAATGAATTGGAATTCAGGGTGGACAGGACATTCCCTTCACAATGGTTGTGACATCACTTTATACCAATACCATCCATGAAACTGGAATTGAAGCCATGGAATGGCTTCTGATGCAAGTTAATTCTTGCGGCAGTGATAAGGTCTTCATCTTTAAATTATTGAAACTAGTACTTATGAATAACTTTTTCAAGTTCGAGGACAAATACTACCTGCAGGTATCCAGTACGAGCATGGGGGCACGAGCATGGGGGCAGCTATGGCCTGTAGGGTATTTTGTGTAGATTTAGGGCCCAGCGGTATTTTCTTACCGCCAAAAACAAAAATAATTTAGCAATAATCACTCCTTGCATTTAGATTGGGTTTGGTATTATAATGGTATAGTGGCTATGCATTATTTCAGTACACAGATACATTTGGTTGGTATACATTTCATTGTGGTATAGTGATGAGCATGATTTTCTGTTCTACTTGTGGTCACCAATATACAAAACCCCCTTCTTCTTGCTTGGTCTGTTTGTGTGATCACTAGAGAGACCTTGGCCCTACATTTTATGGATACCACAATTTTCACATATAGCATTCACCAACCCCTGTGGTATTATCACTAATTTATTTACATTAGTGAAATTATGTTTCCATGGAGTATTCACAATAACATGTGGTATTATCACTAATTTATTTACATTAGTGAGACTATGTTTCCATGGAGTATTCTCAATAACATGTGGTATTATCACTAATTTATTTACATTAGTGAGACTATGTTTCCATAGGCCTCTCTCTGATGATTCATATACGCTCAGCAGATTATTGCATTATATTCCACTCAGAAGCCACACACACATACCCTGAGTGGAATCACGCACACAGCTATTTATAATTGCTCATAACATTACTTCATCTGCATAGGAAGTTTGGCACATATATTACCTAATAACCTCCCCTTTTATTATGTGCTATGGGCTAAATGCACAAGAGAAAGACAGAAGCAAAAAAAGAAACCTTTACACAGGCTGTGATTTATAACAGTTTCATTTCAAAATAATACATTACCATCTTTGCGAGGCAGTCTTTTCTAGAATAAACAGAAGTGAAACAAGTGCAAAAATATAAGGCATTTCATTATCTTTTGCAACAATAAAAAGAACAGTCATTTAGATGGCGACATTATAAAGTGGCATTTAAACACAGGAGAATTCCCTATCACTACACTACCTGTCTAATACTAGATCATCCATCCGGCAGTCACAGCAATCTCACTCCATTTGTATATTTACCAGCTATTTGTAGCTTTTCAGCACGCAAAGTCTCCTGGCTTGTTGTCTTTGAGCAGTGACCCAGGGCTCTTTTTTTCTTTCTTTAAAGCACCCAGCGAGAACATGCAGTTCTCAAGCCGGTGCCAAGTGACTAGGAAACCCCAGTCTCTGAAGGTCAGTGGTCCAGCTCCTCACAGCAGCAGAACTAAGGCGACCTCACTGCAACTCCGCAAAATGTCTTCTCCCTCTCCTTCTCCCCGAGCTGCTTCAAGAAACATCTGTTACAGCCCCTAAGGTGTCGGGTCACCAATCAAAATACACAATAGTCTACCCTCCTTCCTCAACATTGGCTCACTTTTACAGTAAGCATCTGTATCTAACTGATTTCCTGCTATTCGAATTTTTTTTCCTGCAAAGACCGTGAACAGAGCAAAGAGAGAGAAAAAAAAATATATGAACACACGTTTACAATGAATCTCAGCCTGCCTCATTTTGCACATGGAGAACACATTGTAATGTTAAGGAGTTAAAATCGTGTTAGTATTTGTTAATCAAGTTAATTAATTAAGTATCTAATGTTTCTCCTGTAATTGAGGCATTTCAGGTGAGAATAAAAAATGGTGTTCTTTTAACATAGATAACCTGTCTTCATATACCTGTCCATATATTACCCTGGCAACACATGGCTTGCTGTACCACCTTACAGCAATAATGTGATCCCCTGCATTGGCGCTGCACTCCAAAACACGCTAAATTATACTGCAGGCCCCATGCTATGCTAACACCTACATGTTATATTTAGAAACCCAACATGTATTAAACTCCAAAAAATGGATTAAACACCTCACGATGTATGTTAGATATATCGATGATATCTTTGGTATTTGGAGGGGATCAGAGATGAAACTGGAGGAATTCTTCCACATGATGAACCAGATGCATCCATGGATAAAATTCACCTCCGAATACAGCAAATCGAACATTGACTTTCTGGACATGGAAATCGACAGCACAACCAAAGGATTGAATACAAGAATCTTTACGAAACCTACCAAAAGAAATAGTCTGTTAGCAGCCACAAACTTCCATCCAAATCGAACCATTGATAGTGTCTCGATAAGTCAATTCTTGAGATACAGGAGAAATATCTCAGAAGAGGAGGAATACAGGAAACAAGCTGAAACTCTAAAAACTAAGTTTCTACAGAGAGGCTACAAACACGATTGTATATTAGAAATATCAGAAAAAGTAGCCGAAATCCAACGAGAATCCCGGCTGAAGCCAAAAGGAATTGAAACTGAAAAATCACAGTTTTACGTCACTACCCACTCTTTACAGAGCGATAAGATCAAAACAATCATTAAAAAGAATTGCTAGTTATTGAAAATGGATCCTATCTTAAACAGGGCGTTGCCAGAAACATCCACATTTGCTTTTAGGAACAGCCAAGCACTCCGTAACACACTGGTTAGAGCAGAGATGCCCCAGAAAATGAATCATAAAACTATCAACAAGGGCACTATACCGTGCCTTAATTGTCAACATTGCGATAATATAGTTAAAGGAAATGTAATCAGACTACCTTATTTGGGGGAAACGATACAGTTCAACCATTCATGTACATGTGATTCCACCAATGTGATTTATGCTCAGAAGTGCCCATGTGGGTTGTTCTATGTTGGTATGACCACAAGGAAGATCAAAACAAGATGGACAGAACACAAATCTAACATAAGGACAAAGAGCTTCAAATCCCCAGTTTCTACTCATTTTCTTGAAGCAAGGCACAATATAGCGCAAATGAAATGCGTGATCCTAGACTAAGTATTCATAGGAAATAGAAGAGGGGATATTAACAAAAAGCTCCTACAGAAGGAGATTGACTGGATAGAAAGACTGGATTCACTCTCACCAAGGGGGATGAATTGTGAGTTTGACCTAATGTGTTAACTATAACTCTCGTATTGATTTTTTACTCTGCTAGTTTATCATTCATGAAGTAACCTATGGTGTACTTATTCCTTGTTGATTTGCATTATCAATATGAGATAACCAAGAGAGTGGGAGCTGACTCCACCTAGGAGCCGGACAGGCTAAATTACAGAACTATCATCTCATTGGAAATAGCTAATCTATGGTTAATCAGACACATGGATGTGACATTTACAGGCCTTTCTTAAGGATTTTTTACAAACCTAGGAAATGCATAAACTAGCTACTGACTAGTTTAGGGTAAGTCCTCTATACCCTGAGGTATCAAGTGTAGGCATATAGTCAATTTACTGTTAACATCTCCGGTAGAGGCACTTCTTTGGTAATGAATCGAGATTACGTTTTTTCTATTTTTGGATTATATGTGATTGTGCATGGGGAGGGGACAAGAGGGTGCTATTGGTTATAGCATCTGTCCGTGGTCCGCTTTCCATGCTTAAACATGTAAATAAAGTCTGCATGAAACCTCTTTGTTCAAAGGCACCACCCCAAATACAAACACTCTAATTTCTGAGCATTTACATAAAGATATAGTGACAAGATACAGTAGGATTGAGATCGAGCCTCATATGTTTAATCAGAGAAACTTCCACTAGCAAGATGGTGGAGAATCTGAACCAAATGCCGGTACGCATGCGTAAACTGAATGCTTATAGAATCAAGCGAGTGTTGTGTGGGCTTCTTTGCTGTTGGATCTCGCTCGGAGCAGTGACTGTGTAGCGGCTGACTACTGTTAGTACTTGCATTGAAACGGAATCATACCTGAACTAAATAATATGCCCAGCATGTGACTAAATACATTTGGTTGCCTTGGATACAACATGGAGAGTCAGAATGGGGACTAATAGTATGCCATACGCGTACTGTAGAAGCTGTTGGGTACGCCGCATTATTATTGTTATAGTCTATTACGTAAATATGAAATCTGGCATTCAGGACAAAATATTTAAACATATTTACAATAGATACACTTTGTATATTAACCTAGGACAGAGTTCCGTGTGATATACATTAGAATGATCTTGTGCATATGGGAATGAATATATAATCAGGATTCAGAGACATTGGTAGAGTGATTTGATGATATTGTGCCACTTAGCATAACACTGATATGAAGCTCTATACTACCCCATTTGAGTACCACATCGCATGAGGGAAGAATAAAGGCGCAGCAGAGGAACTATATGAAAACGAAAAGGTGGGAATGACGAGATACCTTTGGAGGTTAGTATTTGGAGTCACTTTAAAGAGGTTAACGTTACTACTCCACTTACGCAGGTAGAAGAATGTCACTTATAGTGTGACTATAGCTATAATTTTTACATTTGATTTAGGTTACCACTTTTTGTCAGATGAGAACCTTTGTGAAACTAACATAGCAAATCGATGAACTAGAGTAGGAGTGGCAGAAGCAATTGGAGGTTAGTCCTAATAGATTTACCCATTAGAAGAAGTTGAGTAATTATCCCAACATTAAATGTATTCAAATATTATTACAAATTGTAGGTACACAGATGTATGTGGAACAATATCTTGAGACAGGACACTATGTTATTTAAGCCCTGATGATGGATGGAATATCCGAAAGGCGTTGTCTACTTGATGAATGACTGAACTATGCTTGTAAACTGACTTAATGCAAGTAATATTTTGAGTTGAGTCGACTTGATTGTGTGAAATTTTGGCTTGGATCAGAATATTCTTCTGTAAAATATTAATGCTGGTGGATTCAAATGGAACTATAAGGTGCTGTATGGAGAATTGTATTGAACATTGTTTTATGGAAAAGTTTGTTTTGCGACACTGTTAGATTAATGATATTTATGAAAATTATAAAAAAAAATAACATATTATAATTGCTGAAAGCAGCGACTGAAAATAGGAGGCCAGTTGACCCCATTACAGTGCATAGGGGTTACCTGCTGGAGAAAGCAGGGAAGGTGGCTGTAAATGTGTACTGCACCTGGTCTGTAGGACTGGTTGTGGGTGTACGGCTGGCTGAGGGAGTATCTCTCGACATATTTGTCAACCATTGGTCCATTGGGAATTTATCCATAATCAAATGGGTGATTGCAGTGTTTCCTGGCCTTCTTTTGTGTAATGAATTTCGTAGGAGGGGGAGAAGGCAGAGGAGGAGGCAGGCTTCCCCATCCCTCTTCAGTACCACCTCATGTCGACCTGTCGACCACATCCTTATATGACAGTCCTGTTGCTGTGGGCTGCCATATTTGCGTTATTCCTCCAAGGTGTCCACAAATGACCAGTGCATGTAGAAACACACTACTTCGGGGTTACACCAAACCCACCTCCCTTCATAGTACTTTGGGTCAGATGGATTGTCCAGCTTCATGGATTTAGTAGGAAATAGTTGGCACTGTGTGTTTTCTCTTTGAGCTTGTCCCTCTCTGCTACAATTTCGTCCTTTTTTCCTTCTATGTTCACATCCATCAGGATCTGCATTCCGATATCCTCTTCTGCAGATTACTTGCATCTTGCCACGCAGATTTTGATCCTGTACATACATGCTGCTCCCAACAGGAGAGCTCCCGCCATCACCTTCAGTCTGTCTGACAGCCATGATCTCATCCATGACCATATGTATGCTAGCCAGCTCTTGTCCTTTCCAGTTCATCGTGCCTCATCTTCCATTTTTGCTTGCATCTGTGCCAGATGCGCCACTGGATCCAATAGAGTTCCGATATCTTTGTCGTTGGCATGCATGAATGTGCAACAGGAACTCCCTATCATTGCACAAACTCCTCCTTCCAGAACCGTGAGGAGATCCAGAACATATATTTTCTGGAGCGTCACCAACCTTATTGCTCTGAGATCTTCCTTTATTGCATTAAACCCATTCACTGTAGGGTTAATCATTACCATCAACTCTCAGCGAGTGATGTGTAACCACTTGGCATTTGTGTATGTCTGCGCAGACGGTATTATTAATGTGAAGAAAATTTGTGTCCTGCTGAATAGCCTGTCCTCTCATGGGATCTAATCTAGTGCTGTTTCTGTAGGATAGAGGTTCAGAAGCGGCTGTGTGTGTCAGTGTTACGGTGGAGAGACACTCTATAGTGCGGCTTGACACTCGATCGTCAGGTCTTTGATGGTTCCTGTCTCCTGCTCCGGGTCCTTTCCTCTAGCACTCCAGTACAAGGAATACGAGGAGGAAAGAAGGAACCGAGGAAGACTCTGCATGTTATTATCGAGATTTGAGACCCTCAAACCCCCCCGAGGCTGCTGCGCCTGTCAGGTAAACAGAACCTGAGGTGAACAGCGGGGTGAGCGGTGTTCGGTGTGCCTCAGTTGTGCCTCGGTGCACCCCGGTGTGCCCCGGCATGAGCCCAGTGGAGCTTAACAGTGGAACTGAGAAGTGCTGTGGTCCGCTGAGCTCCGGTGCCCACTTTCCTTCACTGCCCCGCTGTCCCCCGGTGCTCCGGAGGCTCTGGTGTTGGTGTCGCAGGCAGTAAAGGGGGCTAAAGGGCAAGGCTACCAGGACTGCGAGCGGGGACTGTGGTTTTTTTTCTCTGAACCGCTCGCTTTTTATCAAATCAATTAAAAACCACTGGTTAAATAAAAATTAACCAGTAGCGGAAGTCTAGGAGGGAGCACAAGAGTTGGAGTCAAGGGCTGCTGAGAACAGCGCAACACCCGACACTCGA
Organism: Ambystoma mexicanum; assembly: GCF_040938575.1. NCBI lineage: Eukaryota > Metazoa > Chordata > Amphibia > Caudata > Ambystomatidae > Ambystoma > Ambystoma mexicanum. The sequence goes on from NC_090930.1 coordinate 488,767,507, forward strand.
GACTAGTACCCACACTCACCACCCTCTCACGAGCCCTGCCAGCCAGCCGCAGAGCTTATTACAACTTGTCTCCACAGACGGAGCTCACTACAACTTGCCTCTGGATCACCTCTAAAGCTACCGAGATAGTGCAGAGTTGCACACTCACATACAGATACTAATGCCGGTTCCCGAGTAGTACGGGGCAGTACATTACACATACCGCCAGCCCACATCACCTACATCATTCAATACACTCACCAGAAGAGTCATAATAGTCAGGAAACCTAAAAAAAGTACTTAAAAGGGCTAGACCAAGAGACGTTCTGACCACGAACGACACTGTGGGCACAGTTCACTCTAAAGATGCACCTAATTAAGCTGCGCAGTAAGGCTCTGATGGACAATAACAGAAGCCCTGAGTAGGATGGTTCCTATGTTGAAGCGCTGGCCGCCCAGGGCGAAGTGATGCTGTAAAGGGTCACAAACAGCCCACTACTGACCACAACAACTCAGACCAGATCACAAGTGCACGCACAACAGCCCCAAAGTATGCCCTGGGGAGAGCATAGCAATGAAGAGGGCACTTCAATCATTGCCCACTCATGGAAACAGGGCCTGGAACACAAAAACACAATGAAAAAAAACAGAGGAAAATTAATGATCACTTTGCTAAAAAATGACCAGGAGCCTGAATGACCTAGAGGGAGACTCAGATCATATCATCCCTCAGGGGTGTGCGCTCACTCAAGGGGCACAGGAATCAGAGACACAGAGAAGAGGTGCAAGCCAGAACACCCATTTAGTAGAGAAAGAGGCACTGCAAAACAATGCCCAAAACAATACACAATTGCAGGAGAGCTCACCCACCAAGGGAGAGCTTCGACGTGATCAAGCAAGGGGAGAGTCACATTCAAATGACCCAAAGAACTTATTGCACACGACTGGAAATTTGGTCAGTCAACAGACAAATGCAGCAACACTCTCAGCGCTGAACTTCGTCCTAAATTCCCTGGTTACAGTTTTTGAGCATCTTAAAACAGAGGTCCAATTACAAGCAGGGACCCTTCTTGAACTGACCAAAGAGACAGCAAATTGTGAGTCATCGATAGTGGGAATCACTAACACAATTAACTCAATACTGATTCCCACCTTAAATGACTCAAGACTGGAGATAGCCAAACAGGGACTGGACATCTCAGCAATTCAAATCTTGTTTGGCACGAAGACGAAAGCAGAAGAGGACCAGAGATTCTGAAACAGCTACATTCTTGGAAAGCACAGGGCGTGAGAGCGGGAGAGTGGGAGGGAATCGAAGAGTTAACAAATGCTTTCGATGATACCCCCCTCTCTGAATTGGCTTTAGAGAAATTTAGAAGATTAGCAAATGTGGTAGAAGGGGTGGAACGCAGGAGCAGGAAGAGCAATCCCCAAAGTGGACAGAGGCAGGCCTACAGCACTCTTGAGGCAGGAGGAAACTTAATAAAAGAGCAGCAAAGCAGAAGAGCATGACTGCTTTCTTAATACCCCCCAGTCTATTCTGACATATCCCCAAGCAGAAGAAATGACTGGAAAGGACAAAGCAAGTAGTCCAGAAGAGATCAGGAGAGATACAAGAGATGTCTCCTCAGCAAGAAACTCAGAAGAAAAGTCAAGCAAGAAGCAAAGTCCTGTGAAGTGCACCCCCCGGGAGATACGACACAAGTGATTGAGATCACTGGTGTGAGTTGGGCCTACAAACAGACCCACAAGAAAGGTTTATGGAAGACCCAAAAGCGACGACAGGAGGAGATGGCAAGGATCCCAACACACAAACTGGGGGTCCCACAACAGGAGTTGCCAGCAAGCTCCAGTCTGTTACATTGACCACAGGGCCACCATGGACCCCAATCTTCCTGAAGAAAAGCAATTCTGCTGTATCGTCGAAAATAGCCACTGGTACAGGAGACAGGAGAAATCCCAAGGACGAAACTAGCTCCAATATTCCTAAAACATTTGGGCCTGAACCAAGTCAAACACGCCATGGAGGAAAAAGTCAGGACTGGAGAGGGGAAGACCTCTGCCTTATCTGGGAATGCAAAAGGCACAGGGAAATCAACATCGCTAATGGTCACAGATCTGAAGGAATGCACTGCCCAAAATAATCTGGGGAAATATACCCCCACCTCTGAATGTGTGGAGGATGGAGCATCTGAATATTCAGTCCCAAGAGTATGGCTTAAGTCAGTAGGAAAGAATGCACAGTATAACTCGCTCTGCATAAGTGTGATACTAGCACACTTTAAAAGGGTGACACACCTCTACATAGTTCACTCAAAGTACATAGAATTAGTGAAATTCCCTGATATCCATGGCCCACGTACAGTGGAAGTAGGCCTAACATCAAGAAAAGCACAGACTGCCATCTTGAACGCAGCCAGTGATTTCGAGAAGCCTCAGCACCAGCGGGAACAAATAAAGGAAAATACTCAGCTCAGTATCACTCACATGAGCCACCAGGTGGGGCGAAGACCCACATGAAAATGGCATTCCACCCTCAAGAGAAAAAAGAAGACAGACAAGAAAACAGTGCGCTTACCCTTCTTTTAGAAAGTACTGCAGAACCTGGGACTAGGGAAACAATCCCTTTAGGCAGAATGGTATAGGCCTAATAAGCTGGAACACGTGGGGCCCCAGAAACCTTTCTATCCAAAACAATGAAGGGCTGCTTATTTAACAAAGCGGACATTGTAATTCCCCAGGAAACCTGGTTAGTCGACCCATTGAGGATTGAAGGCTATGCAGTCTACACAGTACCAGCCCAACAAAAGGCAAAAGGGAACCCTCAGGAGGCCTACTTATGTCATTTAAAAACTCATTAAGTAGCTAAATACTTCCAACTAACAGCAAAGGCATTCAAGCCTGTAAACATACGCTAAGATCTTATAAGCCAGATTTCCAGGGGATGGTTGTTAATGTTTACTGGAACTCTGCCTGGCTCAACCGACAGGCTTTCTTATGCTTATTATCATCATTGCTTGAAAACATCGAACTTAACCATGGGGGAGCCCACATAATTTTAGCAAGGGACCTGAACACACAGTGTATCAAGGTCCCAAAGCTGCAGGAAGGATTGACCTATGCTGGGGTTTCGAGGAAAGGCAAACAAGGGGTGGAGTTCATGGACTCTTGGGGGCTTGAAAATGATCAATGAAGCAGACCCGGGGGACATTCCACCGCAAACGATGTGGGCGCGAGGAAGGTCCTTGTCCACATTAGACTATATATTTGTTGCAGCAGGGCTCGTCACACGTAATTTATCTCTGAAGATCAGTCCTGAAGGAGGGAGCGACCATTCCTGGCTAGAGTTGGCAATTCTAGACATTAGTACCAACTTGGCAGACAAGCAATCACAGGACATGGTTATCAGTAAGGGAAAAGTGTGCCTCCCTAAGTACAGGAGGGAAGGCAGAAAGTTGAATAATATCTTACTGGCAGTTCCAGTTGAGGTTTTGCAGGTAAACTGCAAACCAGCCACATTTATAAAGTTCATCTGGTCTGTTAGTCCGCCGAGTACAGGTGGCCCAGTGAGGCGCCTGCACCTCTGCCACGTTTTCGATGAGGAAACCTGGCTCCACAAGAAAGCACTTCAGCAGAAGCTGAGGAGACTAAGGAAATCAAATCTGGGCTCAGAATCAGTTAAAACAGAAGCCAAAAAACTAACATCATCTTAAAAGCACTGATCAATTGGTAGAAAGATGCTGCGCCTCCAAAAAGATGGAGAGGAGATGCTGAAGACACTATGCAAAGACAACTCTAGAAATGTCTGGGCAATTATTAACCAGACAGAGAAAAGCACCACTAATGCTCATTGCAATCTGGTCACAGAGGCTAAATTGAGTACCTGACCAAAAACTTTGAAAATCTGAACAAAACTCAAGAGGCTTGCATAAAGAAGTTACATGGCATTTGACATTTGACGAAGAAGATACAGTGGAACTGATAGTTAATTCATCCTCGTCGAAGGCAGCAGGTCCAAATGGGCTGAGATACAATGTCCTAAAGTACAATAAAGTTGTCTGGACAAGACTACTATACTGGTTTTTTAACAAGAACTTGGAGTGTCGAAAGTTTCCCCCCTCTTGGAAAACATCAACAATCATCCCATTCTTCAAGGGGGGTAATAGGTTACAACCGGAGAACTATTGCCCAATTGTCCTCCTGGACATTGAAAGTAAATTGTTCATGAAACTGATACTGAGAGAACTGGAAAAATGGGCAGAGGGGCACAAGTCCTGTCTAAATTTCAAACAGGGCTCAGGAGGGGTCTGTCAACGGCCCTCAAAGGGCTGACCCTTAACCTGATCAGTGAAAACACAAGAGGAAAGGGAGAACTTCAGCTATATGGGGCCTTGGTGAACTTCCAAGGGCAAACGACAAGGTCATCAGGGAACGCCTTTGGTCCAAACTCTTAAAACTGGGGGCACCAGAAGGTCTGCTAACAATGCTAGGGGAGCTGCACAAGGATACCACTTTGAGAGTCCGTCTGGACGAGGAGGGACATCTGTCAGACTCTATACGAGTAGAGAAAGGTGTCAGACAGGGGTGCCTAGGAGCATTGTTCTTTTTCAATATGTACTCTGGCTGATTTGGGTCCCTACCTTCGATCGTTGGCTCTGGCCAGCCCAAGGATCAATATGGCTAAGGTCCATTGGTTGGTCTATGCTGACGACATTGTCCTGGTGGACAACCCGGCTGTGGGGCTACAACATCTTTTAAACAAGTTGGGTGAATATGCCAAGGAGAACGGGCTTACCATAAACCCCAGGAAATCCTCTTATTGGGTTCTGGAGGGCAAGGTCATTCCCAGAGATGAGGAAGTGGTGTACCTAGGATACATACTGTATGTTTCCCCCTCAGTAGCTAAGATGGAACATAATGTACAGCATAAAATTGACCAATTGGTACCCCAAATGACAAAGATCTTTTTTAAATTTTGAAAATGTTCAATCCTGCCATCAATAAAATCTTACACAGTGAAAGTCACATCAGTGATTTTGTATGGCCTTGAAGCAAAACCTCAACTGTGGGACACCAACTGGTGCAAACTAGAGGGGTCAGTATCGAAAAGAGTGTTCGTTCTCCCAGCAAGCCTCCGAATGTCCAGCCTAAGATTCGAATTGGGCCTAAAATCGCTAAAGACAATTGAAACGATGGATTGGATAGTAAAAATCGAAAGTATCCAAAGCTCAGCCACACAGAACAGCTTTATGGTAGTTGACAAAAAACTGGGGACCCTGCCACGATACTTGGTGAAGTTCCCAGACTGGAAAATCAGGAACAACTTTTTGAGAACCTGACTTAACCTTGTCCATACAAGGGAAATCCTAGTTAACAAGGTGGAAAGGGGAAGTAGCAGTTAAATTGTGCAGAACATCCTCTAACACGGAAAACCAAAATCTGAAACATCTTTTGATGGAATGCAAGGGCACCTGGCAATTAAGATTGTCTCTCCTTGGTAAATTTATGGCCAGAGAGGAGGGCATAGCCTCAGGCATGCTTTGGGACAGAATGATCTTGGGCCACGACACAGCGCTAACCATAGCTGTGGTTTAGATTCTGGAAGGAAGCAACCCTTTGAGCTGACATCGCCCTCAAAACACATCAACTGCCGCAGGGGGACACATACATCCATCTAAGCCCTTCTTCTTTCTTTTCCCTTGGCGCCCCCCAGTAAGACTTTGATATCCTGCAGGAGGTCTACATGGCAGGATGGCTGATTGGTATATTATCTATTTTCAAGCTCGCAACATCATTTCTGTCAAGACAAGATGGGGAAATAGGAAAAAAGAGTGAAATGTTTAATTTGGTTTGCAACACTATTGTTCTTACTCTTCACAATAGTAGTACATTTTTATATTGATTGTTTTTTTACTCTTATTTGTATCAATTCTCCCTATGTTTTTCCATTTTTCTTTTTCTTTCTTTCTCACCTTTTTTTTTCATTCTGCTTGGTTTTACTACAAGTTGAACTAATAATACTAGCTATTTTGCATAAGGTTTTGCATAACCAAACACAAATTAAAAAAATGCTTCTGAGAAGTAATTCCTTCCTCTCTTCACTCTGCTCAACCCTTCATGTTTCTCTGCCTTCTCTGCCTTGGCCCGTGGGACTGGACTAGTGTCAGTGCCTTGCTCCCCTCGCCATCACTTCGTCCTGCCATCCATTGTTAGTGTACACTCGTCCATACACTAGTATCTGTGGTTTTTCCCAGCATCCAGGCACACTTCCGATCTCCTTCACTCTTGTCCAGGGACATGGCAGTTCCTTCAATGTGATAGTCTTTGTTTCTCCCTTCTCAGGTCCATCAGTTATGTACTGTATAGTTTCATCTAGCTGCCAATAATTGTTCATCATGTCTAATGTCTTTATATAGTTATCTTCACATGGGAATGTTCCTTTGGACATCCATCTGAATGTTTCTGACTTCCCTTGAAATCTTCCTTGTGTTTGCACCATCGTGAGATACAGCAGGCATTGTGCTCTTGCTGCTGTTATTTCAGTTGCTATGAATGTTCTAGAAGCCCTCATTGCGAAGGGGATTAAAGAGCAGACATAACAGCTCTCCCTGGTGGTTTCCTTACCTACTTTTGTCATATATTTGTACCATATGTTGTTAGACACTCAAGCAGTGTCGGTGAGATACATGTCTACTCGCTTCATGTCTGTGTCAAGACTGCGCCTACTTATCCTTACCTTATCTGCAGTGTTCTCTCGTCCACCTGACATGGTCGTCCCACCTGCTCAGGTCGGGGGAATGTTAGTAGAGAGTACAGAGGTAGCCGTAAAAACAACATATAATTGCCAGAATATGAATCCCATCAACCCACTGGGAATTAATAGATACAACATAGCAATAATGTTGTTTATTGTTCCCTTCATTTCCACTTACGCTGCTTGATCCTTCCAGCCCGGTGATACAGTTGCCTGCCTGAAATGCGCAAGGAAGTGCGTTACTTTGTTAGTGTTGTAAGTGCCCTTAAGCCCCGTGGACCAAATAATCACTGATGGTGAAGGCAAACACCTCCTCCCAGACCTTTCTTACTGATGGGTCTCTTAATGTGGCCAGCACTGGGGGCTCACCATGCTCAAGTTGTGGATATGTTTGAGCCAAGTTCTATACGAAGACAAGATAATATACTCCAGGGGATCGTACTCTGAATCGTTTGGGTCTCCTTGCAGCATGGACAAATTGGTTGAAGAAAGTGTCTGGGTGACGGGCGGATGGTTACATGGGTGAAAACAGACAGTACAGCCCCCACAGCATTCATGCAGCTCCTGCATGTGCAGAAAAGGAAAATAACAAACAGACATATCGTTAATCAATTTATACAAGTGTTCCAGTTGCTGCTTCTGCTGCTTGGGATCATGTGACCATGGGATGTCCGGGTCTCCCTAGCCATGTAAGTTCAGAATGTACTAGTAGCCCATCTAGGTGCTGAATGTTGGCCCTGTCGGTGATGAGACTTTGTTGCCAGGTGAGGCCACTGCTTTGTAGGGCTTGATGTCCTGCAGGTGGTTTCAGACCGCCTTTCCGACTAACTTGACAGCACTGTCGACCACCTGCTCTACCACGTGAGCTCCGGTAAACCTAGGCGCATTCCAGCGCCGGATGAAGTTTCTCAAGAGCATAATATCACCCATTTTCACAGTCTTGAGGTGCGTTGTCGCAGTCAATCTCTTTGCTGTCTTCTGGGCCCCCCTGGATTTGCTGTATCTGGTGAAATAAATGAAGCACTAGCCACCAGAAATGTAATGTACATTTCCTGTCCTAACACATCTGCACTACTCTCACAGTCTTTGAGTGCACTTGTGGGAGGAGCCAAGGAAGGATGCATGCGCCTTCCCGTCACCAGCTCACGTGGTATTAAATGGTGGTTGGACCCTGGTTTATTGCGCAGTGCAAACAGTGCGAGAGGCAAACAGTGCAACCAATTTTTCTTGGTGCCTGGCTGGGTCATGGCTATGCACTCCTTTAGGAGTCCATTCTGGCGTTCACACATCCCATCTGCTTGCAAGTGGTACGCACAGGTGAATTTATGCTGAATGCCTAGCAGGGTTGTGATGTGCTCAAACATTTCATTGGCTAAGTGAGGGCCGTTGTCAGACCGCAGGACCTTACACATGCCCCACCTCAGGAAAACCTCCCTGACCAAGAACTTGGCTGCTCTAAGGGTGTAAGCATGTGAACAGGGACCTGCCTCGATCCACCTAGAGCAGGGGTGCACAACTGATTTTGACAGAGGGCCGAAAGTACCTTACATGAAAGTACCTTTGGGCAGGGCAGTCGGCGGGGCGTGGCAGGAGGCTTTTTCAACCCCCAATTTGTATTAAACACATTGAAAAAGAATATGTTTTTGAGGGGTAATGATTTTTATTTGCATTTCAAACTTACATTTTGTACTACACATTTTCCATTGTTATAATTTATTTCTATTTAGTTATTGTATATCATTTGTTTAATTAAATTATATATATTTTATTGACCCTTGATTGGACATTCCATTATTTTGGACTGCTATAGTTTGCTGTTTGGGTTGACCAAGAGGAGTATGGCCTTCGTTGAGTCAGGTTTCCTCAAAAAGCAAAGGATGTACATCTCCTAACTGTGCCTGTTTTAGCTTTATAATTGGGTTCACTCTTGGAGTGCAACACTATGCCCCATGGCTCCCACCCCCAACCAAACACTATGCCCCATGGCCCCCTCACCCCCAACCAAACACTATGCCCCATGGCTCCCTCAACCCCCAACCAAACACTATGCCCCATGGCCCCCTCGCCCCCAACCAAACACTATGCCTCATGGCCCCATCACACCCAACCAAACAATAGGCCCCATGGCTCCCACCCCCAACCAAACACTGTCTCATGGCCCCCTGACCCCCAACCAAACACTATTCCCGATGGCCCCCTCACCCCCAACCAAACACTATGCCCCATGGCTCCCACCCCCCAACAACACACTATGCCCCATGGCCCCCTCACCCCCAACCAAACACGATGCCCCATTGCTCCCTCAACCCCCAACCAAACACTATGCCCCATGGCCCCCTCACCCCCAACCAAACACTATGCCCCATGGCCCCCACCCCTCAAGCAAACACTATGCCCCATGTCCCTCACCCCAACCAAACACTATGCCCCATGGCTTCCACCCCCAACCAAACACTATGCCCCATGGCCCCCTGTCCCCAACCAAACACTATGCCCCATGGCTCCCTCAACCCCCAACCAAACACTATGCCCCATGGCCCCCTCACCCCCAACCAAACACTAAGCCCCATGGCCCCCTCACCCCCAACCAACGCTATGCCCCATGTCCCCCTCACCCTCAACCAAACACTATGCCCCATGGCCCCTCACCCCCAACCAAACACTATGCCCCATGGCTCCCATCCCCAACCAAACACTATGCCCCATGACTCCCACCCCCAACCAAACACTATGCCCCATGGCTCCCTCACCCTCAACCAAACACTATGGCAGATGGAAAAAGAACACCTTTTTGGAGGTGTACCGTTTTATTTGTATTTAAAACTTACATTTTGTACTATACATTTCTCCAAATCATACAGGATGAAACAGTGAACCAGCCATACTTGATCAGTGAGAAACATTGCAGCGTTTCTCAGCTGTCAGTTTCTGGATCTCGGGCTCCAGTGAGGTTGTTCCTACTCTCAGGATCGCATGGAGATGTTGGTCAGTTAGTCTTGTCCTTAGGCTGGATTTATGTAGTTTCATTTGTGAAAAAACATGCTCACAAATGTAAATACTGCTAAACATAGATACCATCTTTAATGCTTCCCGTGACAGATTGGGGAATTGAGCAGTGGCCAGAGACTGATAGAAGACTAATAAAGGCATCTCTCTATGCTTATTTTTTTTAATTTATAATATATACAGAAATACAGAAACATATAACATATCAACATGCAAAACTACAGAAAAAGAATGCATGAAAACAAAAAACCTAAAAGAAATTGTTAAACATGTTCCAGATCTTCTCATATGAAGACAATTTACATTTCAATTTGTAAATCAACTTTTCTGTCCTTGACAGGCAATGCATTTCCTGGATCCATTCCTTGAAGGAAGGAGGGACTCGACCTTTCCACCCACAGAGAATCAGCCTCTTGGCCACAATGAATGCCAAAAAAATCCACTTTTTGTGGGCGAAGCTGACATCATCCAACTCAGAATCATCACCCAGGACTACCGTCCTAAAATCAAGGACAGACCCTCCACCAGTAATCCTGACACACACATCACAGACCTTACTCCAAATATCACTGACCCTTACACAGCTCCAAAGCATGTGTTCCAGCGACCCAACTTCCTGAACGCAACCCCAACAGTCTTAACTGTCAGACATGTGTTTCTATGCTTATTTTTGAGGGCACTACAGCACTGAAGTTCAATAATTTCCAGTTGCAGTTCAGGTTGCACACTGTCAACATCAGCTGAGAAAGGGTCTGCAAAAAGTTTAAAAGAGGCTCGCTGGAATTTGAATTGTGAGAAACGATTCTCAAAAACATTTTGCAGTTCCTTCAGGACCTTAACATGCCGATACTATCCTGCATACTTGTCATGGGGGAAAACATCTGCACATGCGGGGTAGTGTACCAGCATCCCTTTCTCCAGTTGGTCTGTCAGAAGCCTTAACTTTATTTCAAAGGCACAAACTGCCTCAAACAGATACGATATGAGATTTTGGCTTCCTTGCAACTTTAAATTTAAATCATTGAAATGGCCTGTCAGGTCAGTCAGAAAAGCAAAGTCAGCTACCCAGTCAATATCTTGACAGAAGTGTCCATTCCCTTTTCATCAAGGAATGCTTTTATTTTGTGCCATAAAGCAAAGAATCGCTTCAGCACATTGCCACGACTAAGCCATCGAACATCGGTGTGATATAGGACATCACCATAATCTGCCTTTACCTCTTCTAAAAACGCCTGAAACAATCTGTGATTTAAAGTGCGTGCATGGACAAAATTAACCGTTTTCACAACAAAGTCCATCACTTCAGTGAATTCAGTTTCCTGGTGGATGATGCAGTGATACTTTTTTAAATGGAAAGCCTTCTAGCTAATAAACCCATTTTGCTCCCCAACCATGGCTGGCACCCCATCAGTCGTCACACCTACCAAAGCATCCCATGGCAAATTTAAATCATCGATGACTTTTTGAAAGGCATTAAAAATGTCAGCACCAGTAGTCCTGCCATGCAAAGATACCAGGGAAGCCAGTTTCTGAAATACTTTGCATTGATTATCGACCCCCCAAATGAAAATTAAGAGTTGGGCTGTGTCACTTGCATCTGTGCTCTCATCAAGGGCAGCTGAAAAGAACTTGACATCCTTACACCGCATTTTCAGTTGGCTGTAACAATTGTCAGCCATGTCTACAATATGCCGCTGGATACTCATACGTGAAAGGGGAACATTTGTAAAAGCATCTTTTTTTTCTTTACACACTGCCTCACAAATCTCCATTAGGCAGTCTTTAACGAAATCCCCATCTGTGAAAGGATGTGCTGACCTTGAAATAAGCTGTGCAACCTTATAACTCGCAAAGGTGGCCCATTCAGATTCTTTTTTTTCTGGGCAAAAACACCCTGTTGCTTAGTCAGCTGTGTTTTTAGCTCCCCAGCTTTCTTAATTCTCGCTTCCCCCTGCAAATCCTTATATTGTGAATGTTTTGTTTCACAATGGCGACGGATATTGTATTCCTTGGGGACTGCTATGCATTCGAGACAAATGAGACACGAGTGCACGTTAGGTTTGGACTCAATGAAAAAAAACTTCTCAGTCCATTCATCCTTAAATTGACGGTGCTCCTGGTCAATCGTCTTTTTTTTTACTGCACTGAACATTGGCAGGGACATCTTTGGATAAAGATACGAACTCCACTGTTATGCTCCCACTACGATGGTCCAAGTCTAGAGTATATACAATTTATATACTTTTTTGAGAAGCCTAGAAGCGACAAAAGAACAAGAGCAGATAAGGAACATAGCCTTGCCAGCATACCTTTTCATGCACTTATTGATGGATACTTTCAGGAATAGCGGGCTGCATAGCATATCAAACTGCTATGTTTAAGGTGGAAATTGAGGACATTCTTTAAAAAAAACATTTCAAAGCACAAGCTGTTGCCAAATTATGAGCTTTTGAAAGGAATTATCACAGGATGACCAATAACTTTAGTGAACATACAAAGAAACTGATCTCAGTTTCTTCCTGGCCAGGGCAAAACTGACAGGAGCTCTACCATATTGCGCCAGAGAAATAGGTTCCTCTGGGAGTACTACCAGTTTGAATATTGCAAGCCATTTCCTTCCACAAAATCTGGATCAAATAACTCAAACTGTCCACTTGAATGTATGATTCGTAGTGTGCAGCAAGTGTCCTTTTGCAGTTAAGCTTGCTCTCAAAGAGCAGTTCCCTTCTCTAATCAATTTCATTGTGCATCTATCCCCCTGAACAATGCTTGATGGGGTTGTCGAAAGGTAACAATTACCCACACTCAATGGGTCTCAAACACTTGATCGAGGTTTAGTTGCAAAATTACAGGAGCAGACATCATCCAGGACCATACTAGAAAAGGCTGCAGCCTGTTTTGAAAGCTTTAGGAATGTACAAATAAACCACACCCACTGCTGACCCTTGACACTCTGGCCTAACATCTCTAATGATATGATATTTTATTTATATAACGCCTATACACAATGTGTTTCAAAGCGCTTCTCGACAAGGGAGGGAACAAGGGAAAATACAAAGCATTCTTACAGGCCATGAACAACAAGAATGCGAAATTAACTATCGTACCCGGTCTAGCGACATTTCAGATAGTGCAAGTTCTAATACACAGATAGGAAGGAAATGGGAACAGACAGGCGACTACCGAACTAGGCCTGACAACATTTCTGGTAGAGCAGGAGAATTACACAAGGTGAGGGAGAGGGGAGGAGAAAGGAGGGAGAGGAACAAAACAAGCTATTATCGTAATAGGCCTGGAGACATTTCAGATAGTGCTGGAGAGGGAGAGGGGATAGTAAGTGGGGGTGGGGGGCAAACATTTCTTACTATCATACTAGGTCCAGAGACAATTCTGGACCTAGGAGTATTATCTTTCGGGGACTGTAGCTAATGCCAAAGAGCATCACTAAATGAGCCGTCGCTATCGGACATTTACAGGGTGTTTGAGTTAGACCTGTAGACAGACACCCACCAATCATTTCTCCCCAGCTAACATTCCAATGGAACCTGGGCAATGTGGAGTGGCAGGGTAGAAATGTTTGGCCTCCATTTGACTTTGCCAGCACCCATCGCACAACCAAGTGGGACAGCATTGGGATTCATGTACTGATGCAGAAATCTTCAGCCTTCAGGACCCTGAATCTGGAACATCCCAATGGCATCAAATTCCGCCAACATTCACATGCAACAATGGGTGGTTATTGAATGAATGTTTTACTATGTTATATACCGTTATTGATAAGTGCCATCCCTAATAATGCAGACTTTTCCAGCTGCATTGGTTAGCTTCTGACTTGTGTTGGCCTCTAAGCCCAAATCTCGAAATTCTAAGGATCAAATGAGCATGGCACCGGAACTTGCTTTGTGTCCACGAGAGAGTTTGGTAGAACAGGAATTTGGCCTGCTCCACTTTTGATAGTAATCTATTGCAAATAAAGTAGTCTCTCTTGTGAATACAGTTCCTCTTCAATTGGTTTAGTTTGCTTTGTATGAAGAGATGCGCCCATTCCCCATCAGGGGCGCCCATCCCCAATCAGGCACGAACTGGAACCCCCCACCCCACAACTCAGCACACACACTCAAACATACACCCATACAGACCCGAACTCCCCACCCCAGCACACACACTAAAGCATGCACCCATACAGACCCGAACCCCCAACTCAGCACACACACTCAAGCATGCACCCATACAGACCCAAAACCTCCACCCCCCAAATCAGCAAACACTCTCAAACATGCACCCATACAGACCCAAACCCCACACCCCCCAACTCAGCACACACACTCTCAAGAATGCACCCATACAGTCCCGAACCCCCCATCCCCAACTCAGCACACACACTCAAACATGCACCCATACAGACTCAAACCCCCACCCCCCAACTCAGCACACAAACTCTCAAGCATGCACTCATACAGACCCGAGCCCCCACCCTCCAAATCAGCACACACTCAAACATGCACCAATACAGACCCGAACCCCTGACCACCCAACTCCAAACCCCCCACCCCCCAACTCAGCACACACACTCAAACATGCACCCATACAGACCCAAACCCCCCAACCCCCAACTCAGCATACAAACTCTCAAGCATGCACCCATACAGATACAGACCCGAACCCCCACCACCCAAATCAGCAAACTCTCAAGCATGCACCCATACAGACCCGAACCCCCACACCCAAATCAGCACACACACTCAAGCATGCACTCAAACAGACCTGAACCCCCCCACCCCCCAAATCAGCACACACTCAAACATGCACCCATACAGACCCGAACCCCGCAACCCCCAACTCCGAACCCCCCACCCCCCAACTTGGCACACTCACTCAAACATGCACCCATACAGACCCGAACCCCCACCCCCCAACTCAACACACAAACTCTCAAGCATGCACCCATACAGACCCGAACCTCCGACCCCCCAAATCAGCACACTCTCAAACATGCACCCATACAGAGCCAAACCCCTCACCCCCCAAATCAGCACACTCTCAAACATGCACCCATACAGACCCAAACCCCCCCACCCTCCAAATCAGCACACTCTCAAACATGCACCCATACAGACCCGAACCCCCCACCCCACAAATCAGCACACACTCAAACATGCACCCACACAGACCGGGACCCCCCAACCCCCAACTCCGAACCCCCCACCCCCCAACTCAGCACACACTCAAACATGCACCCATACAGACCCAAACCCCCCATCCCCCAACTCAGCACACAAACTCTCAAGCATGCACCCATACAGACCCAACCCCCACCCCCCAAATCAGCACACTCTCAAACATGCACCCATACAGACCCGAACCTCCCACCCCAAACCCAGCACACACACTCAAACATACACCCATACAGACCCGAACCCCACACCCCCCAACTTCGAACCCCCCACCCCCCAAATCAGCACACTCTCAAACATGCACCCATACAGACCTGAACCCCCACCCCCCAACTCAGCACACACACTCAAACATGCACCCATACAGACCCAAACCCCACACACCCCAACTCCGAACCCCCCACCCCCCAATTCAGCACACTCTCAAGCATGCACCCATACAGACCAGAACCCCCCACCCCCCAAATCAGCATACAAACTAGCAAGCATGCACACATACAGACCCTGCATCTCAACATACACTGCACTTACACTCCAAAACAAACATTCATGCACACCCGACACCCCCCCAACCCCGCATCTGAACAAACACTGCACAAACATACAAAAACAAACATTCATGCACATCCGACACCCCCCACCCCCGCATCTCAACATACACAACACAAACATTCAAAAACAAACATTCATGCACACCCGACACCCCCCCCACCCCCGCATCTCAACATACACAACACAAACATTCAAAAACAAACATTCATGCAGATCCGACACCCCCCACCCTCGCATCTCAACATACACAACACAAACATTTAAAAACAAATATTCATGCACACCCGACACCCCCCACCCCCGCATCTCAACATACACAACACAATCATTCAAAAATAAACATTCATGCACATCCGACACCCTCCACCCCACATCTCAACATACACAACACAAACATTCAAAAACAAACATTCATGCACATCCCACACCCCCCCCAACCCTGCATCTCAACATACAAAAAACAAACATACAAAAACAAACATTCATGCACACCCGACATCCCTCCACCCTCCATCTCAACATACACAACACAAACATTCAAAAACAAACATTCATGCACGTCCAACACCCCCAAGCCCCTGCATCTCAACATACACAAAACAAACATACAAAAACAAACATTCATGCACACCCGACACTCCCCCACCCCTCCATCTCAACATACACAACACAAACATACAGCAAAACAGACCCGACACACAAACACAAACACACAGACCACTTACCGGAGACGTGCTGGAAGGCAGGTAAACTGGAACGCTGGCCAGGTAACTGGAGTCGTACTACGGCTGGCGTGGCAAGGCTGAAATGCCTTCCAGCATCAAGCCTTATGGACCACACAAGCCGTAGTGCTGGCACTCCATTGGTGCAGCACACACGCACTACGTGGCTCGTAGGAGCGACGTGGTGCTTGTGTGCTGAGCCAATGAGGGTCAGTGTTTTGTCTGACCCGGTAGACAACAAAGACTTTCCTAAGGGAGGGCGGCCGATGCTGCTTGCGGGCCGCACTCCATTAGGAATGTCTTTGTGCCTCGCGGGCTGGACAAAATGCCATGGCGGGCCGCAACTGCCTGCGGCCCATATGTTGTGCGCCCATGACCTAGAGAATGGGAAGACAACCACTATCATGTAGTGGTATCCTTGGCAGACTTTGATCATGTCCATGTAATCTATATGTAAATGCAGAAATGGGCCTACTGGTTTGGTATGGATTCTCTCCCAACACTCAAGGTATACCCTGCTGTAAACTACTAACAGGTCAAGCAGTTACTCACAAATTCGACCACATGTTCATTTAAATTGGGGCAGAACCATGTTTCTCCATTGTATGTAGCAATGACCTCCTTCCCTGTGTGCGTTGAATAGTGCAATTGTACTAACACTGTCTTCAATAATGTTAGTGGCATGACCACTTTCCCTGTGTTGTTCTGTCGCGATAAGGCATCTGTCAGAGACATTGAGCACCCTCTCCTCACCCATAGCTTTTTCTCCGGCTTGGGCAAAGCTCCCTGCAGCTCCATAATCTGCGCCTCAGGTAATACATTATAACCCTCCTTCAGTACCATGTTTCTCACCCCTCCCTGTGTCTTCTGTCTCTCTCTCTCTCACAGTTCCCACAATTCCCCAAAATACAGTGCACATTTTGCCTCAAAATCTGCTGCTTCATTTCCTCTTGAGATAGGGTCTTCCTCTTTTGTGTGTGCTTGGCACTTCACTATTGCTACCTTTGTTGGTTAGGCAATCACCTTGATCAATCTGTTCAATAATAGCGCATGCTGCACTGGGGTCCTGTCTGCTCTCCTGAACCCTCTCATGTGCCATCGTGCCAGTACTGAGGGTACTGTTGATGTCACGTAGGCGGAGTCCGAATAGATTTTCATCTCCTTCTCTACGCTGCTTTGCAGTGCTAATATGAGAGCTACTGGTTTTGCTGCTTGTGCTGAATAATGGGATGGTAGTTGCACACTTGAAACCACCTCACTTGTCACATCCTACTTCAGTCTTACCACTGCAGTCCCAGTATGTCTGATCCCATCAGTTTGATCAATTGTCGAAGAACCATCAACGTAGAGCACGTCTCCCCAATCAAGTGCGTCTTCCTCTGCCTTGCGTATCTCACTGAACATCTCTATGTTCTTTGTGCATTTGTGTGCATAGTCTCCTGCCTGGAGAGCATCTGCCAAAAAGGTTGCTTAGTTTACAGTCTTGCACCTTACTATCTTCAATCCTACATTTCATAGTATCATCTCATACCTTGATGCTCTCTGTGTGGTCAGTGTGCTCTTTGGCTTCTACAGTATCGCAAAGAGGGCGTGCCCCACGTAAAGAGTGGTGGTGCACCCCATTGTTACTGCTGCAGACTTCTCCAATGTAAAGGCGGCAGCTGCCAAAGCTTGTTCGTATGGATAATGTCCTCTCATCACTGGGTCAAGTTGTCCACTGTAGTATGCTATTGGCTTCTCGCCCATGCGTGTCTTTTGTGTCAGTTCTACCTTTCTCATCATAGTACTTGCAGTGTGTGAGAATAGAATAGGAAAAATTACCCTTTGTAGTCGTGCATCTCTAACACTGGGACAGTGCTTATTGCCTGCTTCAGTTCCTCAAAGGCCTCAGTCATCTCTGGGGTCCATGTCAGTGTCTTTGTTCACTTCTGTGCCTCATTCAGGGCGCACAATACTATCCTTGTGCATGTGCTGTAGTCGAAGACCCATGCACTGCAATAGTTGCATAACCCCAAGAACTGTTGCATTTCCCTCACTGTGGTGGGCTGAGATGTTTTGCGTATAGTCTCTGCTCTCTGTGGGGTGATCTGTCAGCCATACTGGGATATCGTCTGTCCAATGCATGGCTCCTCCTCCTGGCATTACTGTAACCTGTTCTTGTTCACCTTGTATCCTTTGGAAGCTAACACTGTCAGCATGTGCACTGAGTCCTTCCTGCACTGTTCTTCTGTCTCACTGTAAATCAAAATGTTGTCTACATACTATAAAACTGTGCTTTCTGTCTGTATGTTGCTTAGGTCCACCTGGATTACTCTGTTAAAGATAGTTGGTGACTTGCAGTACCCCTGTGGGAGACAAATATGTTTCCATTGCCTCTACTTCTATGGGCACTATTCTTCCTTTGGGCTCATCCAATAGTGTTTCTGGCCTGAACAGGTACTCGTTTGGAACTTGCCACACTTTCCCCACAATGCCTGGAAGCCATGCAATGGCAATGTCAGTCCCATACTGGAACATCTCTGGGTCCACTGACACCCGCCTCTTTACCGTGCTTCCACAATATACTTGGACAATCTGCCTTACATTTAGCATGTGTATGACTGGTGTTGAGCACGCTATGCCTTTGTCTGTGAATGAGATGGTCATGTTTAGCCTGCTCATGATTTTACAGGTGCCTGTCGAGAGTAAAGTAAAGGCAGTGATAAATTGTGATCTCCTATAGATAGTGAGATATTATCTGTAAAAGGAACCACTTCCCGAGACCCAGAGAATCCTTGAGTGTTCATGGCAATGCCTGACAACGTAAATGCTCCTTCCCGAATGCATGACCTAGTCGCCGGTGTGGCCGGTGTCAACCAGAAAGGAAAATGTTTTGTCACCTATCGCCAACCCTATGCAAGGTTCCTTGGCAGGGTTAGGTGTGATCGACAGGATGGGACACATCAACTTCGCCTGTGGTTTGTACTATTGAGGGTATAGGGACAACCCATTTCCTGTAAAGGGGTTGTTCGCTATCATGGTATCTCCCCCCAGTCATCGTACGGGTACTGTCGCTAATGTGTCCACATTTGCTGGTGCTTCATCATTCTGTATCTGTGCTAGTTGTTCTGTGCTCCCTTGAATCTGTGGTGCTTGTAGATACTGTGGTACTGGTGCTGGCATCTGTGGTACCTGCATCTGTGCTGGTGGTGTTTGTGGTATTTGTTGATATGTACCCTGCACCTGCCCTTGCAGTTGTTGGTCCTGTACATAAGAATCATCCTGATCCCCTTGATATGGCTGCTGGCCCTGCCCTCCCCAATTATGTTGCATCCCCATGGACCTGCATACCCTTGAAATGTGTCCTATCTGCCCACAGGTCTAGCACTGTGAGGGCTCCCTCTCTAGGCCTTGGAAAACCTCTGGAAACTCCCCTGGGTTCTGCTGCATCTGTTGCCCATATCCTTGAAACCCTCCTGGACACCCCCCTTGGTTGTGATTCATCTGTGGTCCGAAGCCATACCCCCTTTGTAGGCCCGCTTCCTCAGAACCCTTGCTGTGGTCCACCCCACCCCATAAAACCTCCTCCCTTGGGCAGTGTGAACTGTTGTCGCTGCTGATCCTGCTGTTGCTGTTGTGCCTGTGGGGTGGGGCTGGTTATGACTGCACCTTCCATTGCATACTTTGATAGCTTTCTCTGCACTAGTTTAATTTCATCTGCCTTCCTGTCCTCTGCTTTTTGCTTAACCTTCTCCTGTCATAGTTTACAATGATGCACTATCGTGAGCTGTGTCTCTGGCCATACTTTTGCTTCCATCCCTACCAATTTCCTCAAACTCTTCTGAACTTGCTCTGGTAGTCACTGCACTAATATGTGGTAGAATATTGCTACTGTTTTGTCCCAAGGCTCTCGAGTTTTGTGGCGCCAAAGCTCTTGAATCTTCCAAATGAACTGCACAGGATCTTCAGCTTCCCTCATTTTGCGTGATGTAATCGCCCCTATGTCTGATGTGTCTGGGTATTGTGTTCTCAATGTTTGCTATACTGCTGCCCTGCAGTTTTCAAATGGCAACCCATTGTGTGCTGTGTTCTGTGTCGTCACCCCGGGAACCCTGCCCTCTTCCACATGTCATCGGCTGTGTCCCATAATATTGATACTAACGGTCCCTTTATGTTCCCCACTGCCAGCCTATTACCAGCTGTCATTTTCTCCATCTTGTAAATCCACTTCCCAGCCCCCACACTCAACGATGGTAGTCTGCACTTCACATTATCCTTGTCTGTGTGCTTCCAAGGCACATACTGAGGTCTCACCCTCCTCTCTCCAATAAGGGCAGCTGGATGTATGCTGTTTCCTCCTCATGTGTTCTTCTAGTCAGTCTAATTTGTCGATCCTCCCTCTCTCTCTTACTACCTGCGCATACATCTACTGGTTCCAATATGGGCTCTAGCCTGTTGTCGTCATGCAATCTAGCCAATCGTCCTCTTGAACAAGCTATGGCTGCCTCCTCCCTTCTTCCTCGTGGGTGATCCATTAGTCTGTTGATATAGGTGCTTGTGAGGTACAAAAGTAATCTGCCTTTTGTACCTGCTCCTCTGAGTGGCCTCCTCCCTCTCCCTGTGTATGCGTCCTAATCTCCCATGACACCCGTTTGTCGGTCCCCATCCCTGCTGACTGGGCTTGAAACTGCTCCACCCTTTCATCCCCACTGTATTTGTCCTTGATTTCAGACCCCATGTCCATGTTGCTACATAAATCATCTATAAAACTCGGTCTCCTCGATGTCAAGTGTGTGTTTAGCTTCATGCTGCGATCAATGTCTCTCAAGTCATACTTGCTAACTCCTGACCAGGCCCCTAGTCCTGCTCCTCCTCCCTCAGTTGCATCCCTGCCACGAGGGTTTGTACAGTCTGGCTCTGTCCGTCTGTCCTCCTCAAATCTATTTTTTCCCCTATCTTGTGCTACTTGTGTCTTTACTGCTCTTATTGCTCGCTCGCCCTCCTCCCTGTGCGATCGTTCCCTTGCCAGTCTGTCCAAATGTAACTTCCTCTCTTCCTTCTCTGCTAACTTGTATTTTTCTTGCTCTGTTATCTCTCTCTGTCTTTCTGCCTTCTTTAGCTCCCTTTCCCTTTTCTCCCTGATCTCTCTTTCCGCCCTCTTCCGTTCCTCGAGATCTCTCTCGTTCCTTTCTTCCCGCTCCCTCTCATGCATTCCTTCTCATTCTCCCTGCGTTGTTCCCTATCCTCCCTTTCCAACTTCTCCTCGCTCCTTCTTTCTCTGTCCTCGCTCTCTAACATCACTTCCCTATCCTTGTCCCTCCTGTCTTCCTTATCCATTATCTCTGCCCAATCTGTTGTGTCTCTGTTCCTCTTCAGGCCTTCTATCACCTCGGTTACCCCTTCTACCTCTCCATTTGTCTTCCCTTGAAGCTTCAAGAGTACCTGTGCAGCTATCCATTCATTCGTGGTTATGCCCTCAAGCCCCTCCTTCGCTCCCTGATGCACCTCACTACTCACCTCAGTAGCTGGCTTCCCTGCACCTTTCGCTTCTCCTCCTTTATGTATGGTGGTGGCTTATATGTCAGATTTGAATACCTCTCTGCTGCCCTTAGTTCCGTCATTGGATACATTCCCTGTTCATGATCTGTATCATCGGATGCTACACTTGGAGGGACAAGGAGAGGCGCGGAGGGATGGGCCTTCCTACTGGCTTAGCATCCACTGAAGCCTTGTGTCATCCCCTTCGCCCTCCTGGAACACCTGCCTCAACTAGAATATGGTCATCCGCTGTGTACATTTCTTCCTATAACACTTTATGTGTGTCAATAGTGATTGCTGCATATCTTTGGGGAAACTTCCACAAGGTGGCCATGGCTTTTTTTCCTCTGTGACTTTGGGCAATTCTGTGCTATACATACAGATCTTTTCTCTATAAGGCGGGAGTGTCTCACACAGGTGCTGAAGGGGCGTATCCCCCTGCATTTGCCCTGATACATTTCGGTACCTTTACCTGACCTCATGTCGAGGGTTTCGATGCTGGTATGGGAGAAAAACACAATGCAATAATAATACTTTTCAGTTTCTACAAGCCTCTCTGGCTCCACAATTTATCAGGATGCTCTGCGCAATGCCCCACCTTCACAACCGCTGCCTCCTCAGGCACACCCACAATCTTGTGCGCTCCGCCAGTTGTTCATCTCGTCCGCCAATCCCAATTTTCCAATACTAGCTCCTCACCATCTCAAGTACTCCTTGTCCTATGTGCAAACCTACGGGTGTTGTCACCAAGCTACCAGAACAACATAGAAAAATCAAATATCGCTTGCACACTGTAAAAGCCCGTTACTCCCAAACCACACAAAACCCCACAGCTGTCTTCCTGCACTCCAGGCAGAGTATACCAATATTCTCTTGTGATCGTACTGCATTCCCTGCGTCACCTAGCATGCGAAACGCCTCACTCCAGGAGACTTAACCAGTTGACTCACCTTACGCAATCTAGGCCAGCTCCCTTTCTAACCCACATGGGGATACCATCCTCTATGACTCAAGCTAAAACGCAGACCCACAGGAGTACCACTAATTACATATCTTTTGTCATTCAAGCCCTCAATTCAATAGTCTAGATTATTTACCAGAACCTTTTACCTCTAAGACCAAATGTGCCCTAAACATAGAAAAAGGACTTCTATCGCCACTCCTGTTCCTACTCACTTGACACTACTTAACAATATTTGGACAATACTCAATGTTATTAAACAATACTCCACAATACTCAATACCATCCCTCATACCCACAGTTGCTTTAGACTGGGTCAATAGTTACTCTGTGATTTTGCTAGCGCTGCTCGGCTGCTGGCTGCCGTCAAGGCGCTTGCCTCCCCATCTTAGTCTGCCTGGACAACTCGCTGACTTTGGGCAAGATTATTCACAAGGGGCTCCTGACGACCTGTACACAGGCACGCATTTTCCCATCTTCTCGAAATATGCGAGGGTCCTGCAGCCTCTCAAGTTTGGCAGCGAAGGAGACAATCTGGCGCCGGGCTGGTGCATCCAACCATCCTCTGTTACCAACTTATAGGGACAAACTCCCAGGTATGCCAGGGGGCCACTAGGAGTGCGCAGACTCTTGGAAGGCCCAACATCTTCCACAGGATAAACGGACGACTCAGTCAACGGCAAGTTCAAACTGCGGTTTATTGCAAACAAAACCAACAGGGATCAACGCAGGAACAGGAGAAATCCATGCACGTCTCAACTTCTCTTGGCTCGCAGGCCAGTTTTCATGCAACATAACATCACTGCTCCGTCATTACTTGGGCCCTCCTAATTGGATACTGAACATCTTACTATCTATAGTGGACAATATACATGTTATTCTACTGGCGCTCGCATGCCAGATGGCTGGCCTGGTATGATATGATAGGTCATTTATAAAGCACTTAATACCCAGAGGTTTCTAAGCACGAACGGGGGGATCAAACCTGTTTTGCTCTCTGTCGTTCTGCTTCCAAGGCAAGCACATTGCCGCTGAGCTATCCATCCCCAAGTCACTATCTATAGCAATTTTGCAGTATGGTGGGCTTACCATTGACTTTTGTCCATTGCTAGCCACCCCTAGGATACTGAACTGTGGTTGGCTAGAGCTGATGTCCCCAGGCCTGGGATCTGCAAAGGTTCTCAGCTCTCAGTGTACCTTTTCAACGTAATAAGAATGACTATGGGCCTCATCACGACTTGAGCGGTAATGCCGGCGCTATTAGCGCCGGCGCTATCTGCCCTATCGCCGAACTCCCCGGCGCTAATAGCGCCGGATCACGAGTTCGGCGGTAATGTTAATCCCCATTCCCCATTGAGCCCATTCAGGAATGCCCCATTCCCCATTGGGATCAATGGGGAAATTTCGTGCTAATACCGCCAGCAGATTTCCCGCCAGCAGTATGAGCGCGAATTTTCGGCGGATTTCCCCCCATCTCAGAGCTGGGGCAATATCCGCCGAAGTCCTGATTTGGCGGACCCTTAAATCCGGCGGTAATAGCGCTACTGCCGGATTTAAGGGTTACCGCCAAAGTCGTGATGAGGCCCTATGTGTCTGCATTGTAACTTGTGTGTACCACCTTAGTCTATGAGAGTTTTCTTTTGCTCAGTGCAACACTTGCGTCACATTGTAGCATATTAGTTACATTCCTCTGTCTGATAGCCTGAGATTGGCTCCCTTTCCCAGCGCTGCTCGCTGTCCATTGTCTGCATCGGCTGGTTCACGTGTTCAGAGACCATGATTTGGAGCTGTGCAGCTCTGAATTATGAGTAATTATTCACATTTACTGCAGCTGGTGCCTTTCTCGTCCATGGAATGGAATGTCATCCATATCTTGTGGCCTTGGCAGCAGGTCCTGCTTCACACGTTTTGCTCTTTGTCCAGCCTGAATTAAGCTCAGCTCGGGTCTTGCTGAGAGGCCTGTGGTCTGCTATAATTTTCCTAAACCATTATAATGCGGCTTCTACAATATTTCTGCTATACTACATTCTCTATAGGTTAGTCACACGTGGTTCTGTCAGGTCCCATAGGTGCTCCTGCAGTTCCTTAGGGTTATTCGCATGTAAGAATCTGCAAGCTTTGTTAAGAATCCCTTGCTTCTTGGGGTTTCTGCATGGTGTGTTTAGCTAATGGCAAAAATAATAAAAGCAATGACAGTATGTATATGTGTCTGTCCTCTAACTATAGAACTGTACACTCGTGTTCTTCATGTATTCGTGTGTGTGCTTATGCCTCGGAGTGCAGATGGCACGTGTGCTTCATGTCTAACGATGCTAAGTTGTGGTGTCTCTAACGACATCAGCAATCATGGTTTCTTGGCACTTTCATCAAGACTGTCAATTGAGGTGTCTTTGGTTATAGCCTGGGGCTCCTCGGTCACTCTAGGGTAAATTTGTACTGCACCTGGTCTTTAGGGCTGGTTGTGTGTACGGCTGGCTGAGGGGGTATCTCTTGACATATTTGTCAACCATTGGTCCGTTGAGAATTCATCCAAAATAGAATGGGTGATTGCAGTGTTTCCTGGCCTTCTTTCGTGTCATGAATTTCATTGCAGGGGGAAGAGTGGGTTGGGCTTCCCCATCCCTCTTCAGTCTGAGGGTGTAAATCTTTTTTGTGAAGATGGAGTTAATTTAACAGAAGTTGGAAATGCGATTTTTCTTACAATGTTAGAAATGCAGTGAAACAGTTCCTGTAAGAAAATTGGAAGGGAAGATGTACAGGGTACAGTACTACTGTACATGAAAGCAAGACAAGGAAAAAAAAGGTCTTTGTTAACAAATAAAAAAAAATAAACAGTTCTTTTCAGAGCCAACACTAAAGACTAAATAACTGAAATTAAGTTAAAACTCCCCACCACCTTTCGATTTGACGTTCCGTCAGCGGACACCATGGTAGTCTGCAGACACAGCACATGTCATCTGGTTTAAGGATGCCTGGCATGGAAAGAGAGCTGTGGAGACTGCGGACAGTTGTGTGTTTCTGTGGATATTGGGGGATCAGCCAATCAGGTTTCCTCGGTGTGGTGTACAGGAAGATAGGGTAGCAGGAGTTTTTTTTGGTGAGAGCAGTGAAGATGGCTATGTCTTTGTGTTTGATGAGGCACAGTGTATGGATTTTAGGGGACTGTTGGATCCATTGGCTGAAGGTCTGTTCTGAGCACTGTGGATTAGCTGAACATTTTGGATTCCATGAATTTGAAGTGTTATGATATAGAGTGCAAGGAATGAAGTGGGCTGAACTACTCCCGTTTCGTAACCGAAACACCCAGGGAATTTGCCAGTTATTACAACAAACTTGCATGACGAGTACCAGCAAGGACCTAAAGAAAGTTTTGGAAATCTGTCTTGTGTTTTATTTTTCCAAAGTGTCAGAATGTAAGTGAACTAGCGTTATAAATTTGGTTTTTGGGTAGTGGGCCTGGCCCTCAGCAAATGCAAATGTGAACTCTGATTTGCTTATTGGGGGATGTGGCATGGCCAAAGCCCATGCCCCATAAATTTGGAGACTGGCCATGACTGGAAGCCATGAGTACTGGCCATTGGTCACATTATTATGGTATCATGGACACTGAGCTAGGATGCAGGGTGGGTGCAGTGAATAGTAGGGGTGGTTTGCTGGAGCTGGGGTCATGGTTCAGCCTCATGCCGTAAACAATTTAAT
Source organism: Ambystoma mexicanum (assembly GCF_040938575.1). Classification (NCBI taxonomy): domain Eukaryota; kingdom Metazoa; phylum Chordata; class Amphibia; order Caudata; family Ambystomatidae; genus Ambystoma; species Ambystoma mexicanum. Next base: position 488,793,871 of record NC_090930.1, read on the forward strand.
GATGATTTGTATCCACAGCATGTGCTGCTGATAACAATTGACGTATGAGTTGCAAAAGATATGTTTGTTAAAGGAGGTTTATAGTTCTTTCATATATATTAAAAGAGGAATTATATACAGTGATGTAACATCATGAAATATTTTCACTTATGAAAACCTATTAAATTGACAGAAAAAACTTTGTTAAAGGGAAGTTGTGGTTAAGATGCATCCTAACCTTAGGACTCCCCCACCCCAGCACTTAGCCAGTCGCCTCCCAACTTGACATCCCTTAGCACTTCGCTACTGGGCTCCCATTAGCACTTGCCCATCTGTACTTACCCTTCTATTTATGCACTTCTCTCCTTGCACAATGCATATGTGCATTTATTAAGTGGCAGTTGGTGTGTGGAAGTTTAATATGTTGATAGGGTTATATGTAGAGGCTTTGTAAGTGATTGGTGGATGGATGTCTGACTGTTCGAAGGTAGGCAATGAGGGATTGTTACAAATATAAAAGTAAAAAGGTAATAAGAGCTGTCCTCTGCTATGGTGTGCACATGCCATCCGGGTATTTTAATGAGGCATGGCTTGAAAAGGGGACTGCGGATACCGCCAATAGTTATAAAGGTCCATGGAGTAAGTTCCTTATTGTATACTAGAGAAAAGTATTTGGGACAGAAAATTGTTTCTGTTCTTTACCATTTTTTCTCTAGTATACAATTATCTATTATTACCATTAGCATAATACAAAATGCTAATGGAAATGTTGGCAAATCTTATTAAGTCTAACTACTTTACTGAGGATTGCAAAGTAGAGGAGTCTGTAAGATTATTTTATTTAGTTCTATTTTTTAACTGTGAAAGGTGGTTCCTAAACAAACCTTTTTTGTGTGCTGTTTCTTGATTTTATTTTTTTGTTTTTTGTTGGAGATGCCAGGAAGTAAGGTGCGGGAGGGAAGTAAGAGAAGGGAATCCAACCACAGATAAGGAGGGGTATGTGCATAGGGCAAGATTTTGGGTGTGCATTAAATGTAAGGTAGGGTGCAGTGTTTCTCATGCTTCTTGATTAAAGCCTCAAATGCACTTCGGAACGTCTCCCCCCTGTAGAGTGCTGTGTTGCAGTATATACAAAGTACTGTTGTCTTGGAAAGTTATGGATCAACAGCCTATTTTATGGCTTGCAAGGTAGCTGGTGGGAAGAGAGCCTACAACTTCCTGAGAAAGGAACAGCCTTTTTAAGAGCATCCCAGCGGTTGGATTTGGTGTGGCATCGCATGGAGGAGGTCCTATAGCAGTACTGCCTAGGTTGACCACGACTGAGTACAATGTTGCACTCAGTGCATTTAAACCTTGTAGTCTTAGCCTTCGGTACATCCCCAAGAATGGTAAGAAACTGCCACACACACCCATGATTCTCTCTGGGTGCTGAAGCTAGGCATTTCCTCTATCTCATCTTCCTGGTCCTCTTGATTGTTTTATGCATGATTGCGCTTTTTCTGTTGTGGAGGCCCTGAAGGTGGTGGTGGCTCCTAGGGAGGAGGGATGGCCATGCCTGAGGCCATTTTTGAAGTTAAATAGTAGTTGTGCTAATATTGTTCCAAGCATGTGCTTTCTCCTGGATTGCGGATGGAACATCAGTAAGAATAGTTGTAGGACCTGTGCAAGGGTCAATTTTGCAGTTCAAACTGTTCGCGAAGCACGGACCCATTCGCTAAGCATGGACGCATTCGCAAAGACATCATCACACTTTGTGCCCGTGCATGGTCACGTGACACTGTCTGTAAAGTATGTGGTGATGTCAGATGTCCGAAAAACGTTGGTGAACAGGAAACAGTGCTAAAAAGTTGCAGAAAGTTAATAGAAGTGTTAATAATGTTGTTATGAGGTGGGGAATGGCACAATTTTACTTTCAATGTTCTAGGTTGGCTGAAAATGATGATATATTCGGTGTAAGTATGGCATTAGGAAGTTGTAGCACGTTAGGGTGCACTATAAAAACCTATTAAATTATTACATTTACAGAAATAACTTTGTTAAAGGGACGTTATGGTTAAGTTGCAGTAATAAAAACACATAGAATTCATTGAAAACAATTTGCTAAAGGGACGTTATGGTTAACTCCACTCTTCTCTGTTCCTCCTCTCTCCTCTTTCCTTCTTGCCTGTTCTCTCCTCTCTCCTCTTTATCTTCTCCTCTATCTTCTCCTTTCAACTCCCCTCTCCCTCTCCTCTCACTCTCTCATTCAGCCCTTTCTCTCCCCGACAATACTAAATGTATTCTCACAACCATTCTTCCACACATAGCTCCACTCTTCCCAACTTTGTAGGACCTTCTATAACAATCAACACCACTTATGTAACAGTCTCCAGCAGCACCAACATCTTATAAGCACTGCACTTTACCTTCCATCCTGCTTTTGGTCTCTTCTCCTCCGGACCTCACCCGAACACCTTTTACTTTGCTGTGCTTCTGCAGTCCTCTTAAACCCACCTTTTCCAGTTCCATTTCTTGCCTCCATCCTCCATTGGTTATGCCATCACCTAACTCTGGGCCAAGTCTCCATCTATTATTTTCCCATCAGCATTGGGTTATCACATGGAGATTCCTTAAACAATGTTTAGCTATCCTTCCCATGCAAGAAATTTGAGTTAGTCTCTTTTGCTGGTGGATGGTGTTAGTTTGGCGTGCTGTTCATCTGTTTGTCACAGAGAGTCATATTTGGTTTGTGAGATTCTAGTGTTGTTGAGTGCAGGTGCTTTCCAGATTGAATCTAGATAGTCGGTTTCTTTGTATGGTCCATTGTGCACTTGTATGGTTGCTACGCATTCTGGTCCTTGGACTTTTGAAAAGGCTCAAAAATAATTCTGGCCAGCTAATTTCTCAGGAGGCATTGTGTGATTGAAAATGGTCACAAGAAGTAAACAAATGGCACATGTAGGGAATTCAGAAACTGGTGGCATCCAAGCTCCCTCACCCCAGCTCTGGGGTAGAACTGGCTGTGGCTAATGCCCTGGTAAGCCTCCTATCCCAGTTCAGGAGGGATCCCGGTTCCCCAAGACAGGGTCAAAAACCCTTACCCCGTCACACCTCATAATCTCCCTTTCGTTAGATGTAAAACCCCTCTCTTTCTCAGCCCTTTAATCTCCCTAATTCTCACTCTTTGTGTGCTATCTCTCCCATAATCTCTCCCACTCTTCCTCAATCTTCTTCTGTGTTTGCACTGTGCTTTGTTGTGTTATGTTAATAAGATTTATTAAGCGCACATACGCCCGAATCATCATGGCACTGAGCATGAGTAGACGTTTAAATTTGTAATTTTATCAGACTTTAAAATAAAACGGTTTTGCGTAGCTGCGAAAGACAAGATGGACACATGCTTTGTTTCACTCTCACACATATGTGAACATGAAACGTTTATGACAATTTGCTAGATTAAATATATAACTCCAAGACAATTCTCTGCACAGAATCTGAAACTGGCATGACAATTCTCTTTGAGCCGTGTGAGACTTTGTCATAGTTGGGAGTGAATAATGTGGCATTATAATATGCCTAACACGAGCACATTGAAAACTGTGAATGCACTACTGAAAGTGGAAGGACATAGGGCCTGATCACGACCTCAGCGGTAACCCTTAAATCCGGCGGTAGCGCTATTACCGCCGGATTTAAGGGTCTGCCGAATCAGGGCTTCGGCGGATTTCGCCCCAGCTCTTGGCTGGGGGGAAATCTGCCGAAAATTCGTGCTATTACCGCCGGCGGGAAATCCGCCGGCGGTAAGAGCGCAAATTTTCCCCATTGAGGGCCTCATCACGACTTGGGCGGTAACGGTAACGCTATTAGCACGCCGGATCACGAGTTCGGCGGTAATGTCAATCCCCATTCCCCATTGGGCTCAATGGGGAAATTTCGCGGTATTACCGCCGGCGGAAGTCCTGCTTTGGCGGACCCTTAAATCCGGCGGTAATAGCGCTACCGCCGGATTTAAGGGTTACCGCCAAAGTCGTGATGAGACCCTGAGCCTAGTGGGGAATGGGGCATTCCCGAATGAGCTCAATGGGGAATGGGGACTTCCAAGTCTGCCCAACTCGTTATCCCGCGCTATTAGCGCCGGGGGTTATGGCGGTCGCATTAATAGCCCCCGCGCTAATAGCGTTAGCGTTACCGCCGAGGTTGTGATCAGGCCCATAATCTGAAGTAAATGCAAATATTGTGTTTTATTTTTCTTGGGCAGTATATAAACCTTCCTGATGATGTGCCTAACTATGCCATTGTGGTATTGGCATGGCAATGTGGAAGTTAAGAGGCATTTTGTGGCATGATCTTCTAACCCCTAGCGTATTTGGGAGCAAGGTGGCATCTTTAAACAGTGGCAATGCCTGGTTGGCACATTGTGCATCACATTAGTTGCACCCAGGAATACCTGAACATATTTATACTCATGGACACAAACATGCATGATTTCGGTAGTAGCCATTTTGTGGAAGTATGGTGGCATATTGTGGCAGCAACTTGGTGTGCAATAGCGATTCTGACTCGGATTCAAATTTTCTGATGATTTTGTTTGTTTAATTAGCAAATGTTTCCATTCCCAGGGAAAAGATTTTTTATAATGATCTTTTCAATGAAAGGTCGATTTAGAAAGACTGCTCTGTGACTGCTCAGAGAGGTCTTTCTAAATCTGTCACACCCCTGCCACACTCAAGTGCGCGCAGGCTGATAGGCTCTGCGGGACCAGGAAGTGGAGGGCAAGAAGAACGGGTAAGTGTGTTTGAGTGCACGTGCTTGTGTGTTGGTGTGTGTGTTGTATGTATGTTGATGAATCAACTTCCGGGGCACCAGTGGTCCAGGGATGAATATTGGTTTCTAAACCATCAATCAGCCCCACACCTCTAGTACACCAGAAGTGATCCGAACAGATTGGAAGCACAAGTAAATTATGAACTTCCTTGTCCAATTTTGGTAACGTGGATGGAACGACTCGCTAATCTAAGCAAGGTCGTGGATCGTAGTTTAATTACAACACAGCGAAAATACAATTATTACACAACGATAAAAGGGACTGTCCAGTCAAAGTTGTATGAAAATATCTTCTTTATTATTACTACAACAGACAGTTCTAGCCCTACAAAATACAACCCACCCTGTTAAGGAACACAGATGACAGATAGTTCCATGAAAGAAAGGAATGCACTCTGGATACTGACAGGAGGGTAGTTGATAAAGTAATCAATCTTACTGTTCAAGGTTATTTGGCTCCAGCACCAAGGGGGCAAAGGGTTGTAACTATCTCTAGGGGCTTTTGGAGAAGGAGCAGGGGGGCGGAACCACAATGTACCTGGTTCTGAAGAAGTGCTTGGTGCTCAACAGCATCAAGGCGCTTCTATGGCGCCTTGCAGTTCCCGAGACAGAGTTAGTTGCGGGAGACACTGCGGGTATCCAGTGGCAGGCAGTTCAGCAAGCAAGGCTAGATAGATGGCTGCAGGCTGACCGGAGTGGCAGCTCAGGCCAAGAATCGTTGTTTCTGTGCTGGTTGGTGGATCTGGAATGCCCATCAAGGTGTCTCGAACTGCTCTGGTGACTGCGGTGTGACAGCAGTCTGCGGTGCAGCCGGATGCAGTTCGAGGACTCAACTGTCTAAAAAATGTCCCTAAAATATGGACACTGGATGATGCTGATGTGGCACTCCTCCTAGCTTCTTCGCAGGACATGTGTTGTTCTTTCAAGGCAGATGTCCCAATGCTCAGGGGACTGTTTGCAGGCAATGGCACTGTCCTTTGCCCAGAGACTCTCCGGCACTTCCCAGCTAGGAAGCTTGCTGGGAGAAACTAGCAGGGCATGCTGTGTGCTGGCTGGGTACCAGTTTTGGAGCTGCTGGATGGGTCCTTTGAGTACAGCATTTCCCTCTGTTCCCTGGAAAATGTTTAGGGGAGGGATCTTGATTCCCTCTTGGAACACCTGGCCTTCCTTAACTGTCGGAAATGTAAGGTAGACTGTACCTTCAGCCCAGCTCCAAATGAGACCTCCTTCTTACTTCTTTCAAAGTCGTTGGATGATCTGTCAAGTTAGGGGTTCAGCCCTCTCATAAAGCCAAATTGACCCCAGTGATTGGAGCAGGCTAACCCAACTTAACTAATTATGGGTCCCTGGCAGCAATCTTCTGTTATGCATGAGGTCAGGACAAGAGAGCTCTGCAACAGGACAGATATGGGCTGACAAAATATATCTAAGTCCCACCCACCTCTGTGTCTGTTGTAGATCAAAGTGTCTCTCTGGTTAACTGAGCCATCTGTGACTCCAGATTAAAGCACAGGTCTCCCTTGAAGTTTGTGATGGGAGCAAACTTCCTGTCTCCTCTAAATCATATCCTTTGTCCCTCTGAAAGGGGTCCACTCTGCAGGGACACCTGCGGTAACTGATGGACCCAGACAGGCCATTCACTGCCTTTAATACAAAGAGGTGGGAACTATCTTCAAGCTGACACATTGCATACCAAAGGGGTGTTAGCCCCATTTTCCTGTTGTCTTGTTTGGCAACCAAGCCCGATCAGGCTTGCCTCAATTATCTCTCGTTAGTATGCACTTCCACCAGTGGCATTAACACAACAGGTAAGCAAATCCATGGAGCCTCCGATATGTAAATTAGGCTGCCCATGGCTGGAGGAAGGTGTGCCTTCCCCCTTCTTGAGATGCTTTGATGTACCCGTGGCTGTCACATTCTGGCTGAATATGACTGGCTCTTTTTAAAAGATGTCCAGAGTTTATTTGCAATGTTTATTTCTACTGATCACTTCCAGTTTTTACTGTAGTTAAATACCGAAATTGTAGAGAAATCGCTGAATGTGCCTCATCGGAGGACTATAAACAACTTCCCCAATCGTTCTAGTTCTGCAAGGTGAAATACAGGGAACGGTGTAAGAAATGAGAAGGCTGAGTGAGAATACAGTGCTGTCCTAGGTCTCTGGCTTGACCGGGCCCCAGTTATTTAAGTGTTACACTCTTTTGCCCTGTTAATTAGATTGTTTGACGGAGTGGTTTAAACATAAATTAAGGATTATGATTTTTACTAAATTCCACTGTAATTGGTTTAATATTTCTCGGGATACTCCGATAAAAACAAAGATATTTTATTAATCACCAGCCATGTTTTAAGGGCGGGAGTGGGTTTTGAAACACCGTTGATCATTGCTGTCTTCCATCCAAGACAGAGGCATTGCCGATGAGCTATCCTTCCAACCCCGGGCGTGCATGCAGGGATCCAGTCCTAAAAACAAATGTGGGGGGACTCTTTAACATACTAACTAAATGTGGCATCACCAGAAATTAGCATATTAAGGTACTGTCTAAAAAAAAGTGGGGGGACTCTTGAAAAAAGTGGGGGGACTCCGTCCACCAACGTATAGCCTCAACTTGTGCACTGCGTGCATGTGTATTGGAACTGACTTACTTTGTACTGTATTAAAAATCAGAATTTAGCCCACAAATGCTAAAGACTTGTGCATCTTATTTGTTAGATTTCTTTTGTTTGCACTCCATATTTGTACTACTTATGTATTTTGATGTAAACTGGGCTAACTTGTACACGATCAGTCAGCAAGTCACAAGTGACACTACTAAAGGCATGATTTTGAACTGGGGGACAGAACCAAAATAGTGCGTGTTAGGACGTTTACCAGCAAGTTTCTGCCTCGCTATCAAACAGACCAGTGAACACGGCATCAACTATCTGTATTTAAATGAGAATGAAGTGTTCAGATCTAAAAGGCAGCAGAATATCCCCACACATACAGTAGGGTGCTACAGAGTCCAGCCCCACAACTCTTAGCACACCCAGCAGTTGTGAGTATACCTCCACACACCGAGACATGACCCTCCTCCAATGTGCACAACCCTGAGGGCATGATGCCCCACGATGCCAACTCCTCCCACACATAGGGCACTCCAGTGTCACCACTCTTAACACATTGTGCAGTGGTGAGGATGCCTCCACACACCTAGAGATGATCCTCCTCCAATGTGCACACCCCTGAGGGCGTGAGGCCTGTAAGTGATTTCAATCCGGCATACACCCAAGTCACACCCAGCGTGTAGTGCGCAATTGAAACCCTTATTTATTTTTATCTATAAGTTCAATATTCTGAACGATATACCACTCATATCACACCCTTCTCCTGAGACCCCCCGGTCACACTGAACCAGGAATCAGGCTAGTTTACAAAGGTAAATATGTATTTATGTAATTAAAATGTAATCACAATATATTTTAATAGGTAACAACAATCACCAATGGGGTGATAGAACACTAAATAATATCTTTAACGCACTAGGAATCAAGTAATGAGCACAAAAACAAATGCAGCACAGACAAGAATACTTTTGAGTTGGTTTGTTATAGATGGCACTATGGTTAGAGGTTCCCCCTACAACCCCCTCAACCCCCCCAATAGGCAATGGGCCGCATTACGACCCAGGCGCTAATGGGTTAACGGCGCCGTAAAAGGCTGCGGCGCCGTTAACCTATTAGCGCCTAATTACGAGGTCCATTTGCGGGACCCGACCTTAACGGCTGGTTTTACCAGCCGCTAAAGTAGGAACCCGCAAAGGGACCTTGGTGCTAAGTACAGTGCTGCAATTTGCAGCACCGTACTTAGCGCCTTCCCCATTCCCATTGAGCCCTATGGATCAAAAATGGGAATGGGGAAGGGCCATGGCGGCATGGGGAATTACCGCACCGCCAACCTCGGAATGGGGTGGTAATTCCCCATTCCGCCATGGCGGACTCCGGCATCGACCATGGTGCTAATAGCACCATGGCCTTCCGCCAGGGTCGTAATGAGGCCCAATGTAAAGGGATGGGAGGAGAGAGTAGGTATTCAGGAAAAGCACAAATCAAACAGAATATCAGTCCCACCTTCTCCCTTCAAACACAAGAGAAAAACGGAATTGACTTTTCAGCTGTCAGAATGGCTTTCAAATTGTCTTTGGAATTGACTGAGCAAAACACCAAATGTGGTCAAAAATACTTAAATTATTATAAATTCCGATGGGAGCCATTTTGAACAGTTGCAAACAATCACAAGCAATGATTTAGTCCAAAGAAAACATTTGAAATCGCAAAGTCCGAGTATGAAATACACGTGTAAAATTTCTCTGAATGTAAAATCGCGGCAAAATGTTCCGTGCGTGGTATTCGCTATAACGGAAGAATCGCACTGTTTGCAATGCTTTTTGGTTCTATGGATAGCTAAGGATGTTAGGTACAAGTAGGAGTTGAAATTTTGTTTCTATCTTAAAAACCGAGGGAGTTATAAAGGTTTTAGTAAAGGTAGTTTTTTGTAAAATAGGCGCGAGTATGGAAAACAGAAATTCAGGCTTAGAAAAGACAGATAGGTTTTCTTATGCTATATTAAAGACTACAAAAAGGAGAATGTCACACAGGAAGGTAATTCACAGCCGCTCATAACAGTTCATGTGTGATACTCTAGTTTCTGTTTGGTTTGGGAATTACTTTTCTTAATCAATCAATAAGAAGTTAGGGTTTAGGAACACAGATGAGAATAGAGTCAACGCAAAGATAGTTCTAGCAACACGATGGTTCTGAATTAGAGAGGGGATGGGTTTGAGATTGGGATCATACAATGCAGATATATTATGGGTCACTGTTCTTCCTATTAATACGCAGGTCCAACGGCAAACAGGCACCTCTGGAGGGATTAGGGTCAGTGGCGCACTTCTGGTCAAGTTTGGACTGCACCTCAGACTGAATTTGGAAGGGCCCCTTCTGGTGACTGGATGCGGTAGATAGCCGGATACAAGTTTTCAGCGGGTAAGCCTAATGGTAGCCAGCCAAGCTGAATGAAATGAAGTCCCTTCAGGTTTGGGATTTTTGCAATTGGGTCAGGCTAGCAATAATTTTGCAATGCTAGAGTCTGGATTCTGCAAAGAAATCTGAATATCTCAAACAATTATGGAGTCAGCTACAAAAGGAAGGGTTCTGCAATAAGGTGCTGCGTGGACATCCGGATGGGTTCTGGAAGCAGGGTGTTCTCGAAGCAATCTGTGGAGTCCCTATGTGTAGTGCCCTTTCTATATTTATCCATTACAAATTTTATGGCATAGGCAGAACTTCAAAACACACACCCCTATCTGTGAGTGGCTACAGGCATGTGCTTCGTTTTGGTTGGCAGCTTAAACAGGGCTGTCATTTTATGACAGGATTTCGGAACTCCCACCTGGATTTTTTACCCACAACATACTTTTGCACAAATGTACATTCCTTCCATTACGTACCCTCACCAAATTAGACACATATTTTTCACATTTGATTGTCTACATTTACATCCAATTTCCATATTTGTGAGAGCCATTAGTCTTCATGTTCTCAAGGGAGTGTCAATCAGAGATGTCAGTTTTCCCAGGTAAGGCCCTGTCAGATCAGAATTCAAATGTGGATTGGCTTCAGACTGGGCTCCTATACATTAAAATATTTCAGTTCACTTATAAAATATAAGTACAGAGTATAAAGGATTTAACTATTTTAAAAGAATTAGCCCTTCACCAACATACTTGAAAGAGTGGATTTTCAGGACAAAGAAATACATTTAAGCCAAGTTTTACAGCCAATTTCTTTAGGCAGCTGTGATGCCTGGATTCCTCCGACTGCCTTGAGGATCCATGATTCCAGCACACTCTCCTTTCAATAATTAACTGGGGAAAATAACTGAATTTAGTGCCAAAACAGCACTTTGAAGGTTGCCCTTGATTAGGAAACTGTATTTAGGGGCATTTTCAGATTTTAGCCATTCTGTGGGCTTGTTTCCAGTGACAGATGACAGCAGTGATTCCTGCTTTTATGCCACTTTGCCGGTGTATTTGGCAGGGCATGCAGCTCTTTTGGTGGTTTATGAACTCTGCGCAATTTTGTAGACATAGTGCGCACAGGGGTTATTGCCTCCGTTCTTGGCACCATTCTTGGCAATTTTCTTCCCCCATTGGCAAAGGGGTGCAGTGCGGCCCAGTGGCGTGGATAAAAATACTCCACAGGCCCCATGATTCCAACTCCTCCCACGCATAGGGCACTCCAGCTCCACCACTATTAGCACACCCCGCAGTGGTGAGGATGCCTCCACACACCCTCAATGTGCACACCCCTGAGGGCATGAGGCCCCACAATTCCTACTCCTCCAACACATAGGGCACTCCAGCCCCACTGCTCTTAGCTCACCCTGCAGTGGTGAGGATGCCTCCACACACCCAGAGATGACCCTCCTCCCTCAATGTGCACACCCCTGAGGGTGTGAGGCTCCACAATTCCTACTCCTCCAACGCATAGGGCTCCTCAGCCCCACCACTCTTAGCACACTTTGCATTGGCAAGAATACCTCTTCTGCCTCTATATACAGTGGTGAGATAGGTCCACATCCCTGGATTTTTGAACTCTTGGCTGGGGACATGAGATCCTGCCAACCTGGCACCATGTTACAATGACCACTCTTGATTTTTCACCAAACAATTATTTTTTTGAAAAGTTAAAATTGTGGCTAAACTGTTTTGAAAGAAACAAAAGATCTCGTTTTTGTGTGATTGATCTGAAGTGATACGGTGCAGGTGGTGGAATTGGGGGCACAGGGTTTGTCGGCACCACACCTTGGAAAGGTCATTGCATTGTTGGCCACCTACTTCACGATGCCTGTTGGCATATGCCCACTTTGCACCCTTGCATCCAGCCCTATAGTGTAGTATACCTGACTGACCGGATGCTTTTTCCCAAAGCTGCACCCCTGTCATTCCATCGGCTGTTATGTGCATTTTTCTAAATGCACATCCCTCTTTTTATTTACTGGTAATGTCTGTAAACCGCCCACCCCCACGTTTCCCTTTCTGCCTCTTTAGAATGAACACATGCAGTCTCAGCCCTACCCCCTCCCTGAAGTGGGTTTTACATGGTGTTATTTGGGGGCTAGAGGGGGCGGAGGTCCGCTGGTTGGTTCCATCCACGCATTGCTCTGTACAACTTGTGTTCTTGCATACTGCTTGCCGGGGGAGCCGGCGAGAGGTGGGCGGCGTAGTGGTTTGAGTCGGTGGGGGTGAAGGGAGGGATTGCGCGATCGCGGGAGAAGAATGGAGACACAGCGATTAGGGGTGGTGATGAGGAGTGCTGGTGAGAATGCACAGCTGAGCGTGGCAGAGGGAAATAGAGAACAGTGATGCTTTCAAGCTGGATGGACCAGTGCGAGAGTGAGACAATAAGGAACTAGGGTGAGTGAGATGAGGGGAGGGAGGGTGTGGAAGAAATGAGTGGAGATTATGAGCATGGCCGACGGACATGTGTCAATGCCTGTGGGGGCCCATTTCAACATGTTTGTGGGCACCATGGCCAACAGCTTGGAAAAACACTCTGAGGCACTGAAGGGGTGCTTTGATTATAATTTAGAATGGACGTACAAAGGAATGTAGTGGGGGGGTTAAAATCTGCAGATTATCACAGGTCAGGCAGCCAGCATGAGAGCATTCTGAAATATGGGGAAGGGGGCAGTTGCAAAGTGAGGGTAGGAATGAGTGAACTCTACACTCATTCCTACCCCCAGCTCCAGCTCTAACACCTCTCCAGAGCGAATCCTATGTGCCTTTATATTTTGTTTAAATGAAGAAGTCTCTTGGAAAGAACTATCGAAATGGTGGGAAATAAAAACAATGAAGATGCATATGGAAGCGGGGAGGATTCCCCGTGGATTAAGAATATGTATCTTTCCATCATTTGGGGAGATTAATAAATGCCTATAGGAATGTATGAGGAAATACATGGAACAAAATGATTTTCTTTAAGGAGATTAATAAATGCCTAGGGAGATTAATAAATGCCTAAAGGATGAAGAATGTATGAGGAAATACATGGAACATACTGATTTTCTTTAAGGAGATTAACAAATGCCCAAAGGATGAATAATGTATGAAGAAATACATTGACTATTGTTTTATCTGAGGATCGCACCAGGAGTACCAACACTTTTCTTCTTTTGGTTCATATATTGTTTCAGCCACAATACAGGCACTCCAAGTGCAGACCCTGGACACTTCTTCATTTAAACAAAATATAAAGACACATAGGATTCGCTCTGGAGAGGTGTTAGAGCTGAATTTGGCTGAACACAGGGTTTCACAATACTATTAAAGGCTACCACTCGAGCAGAACCAGTGCAACAACTAGAAATGACGGACGTAGTTGAAAAAAGAGATGCAGAAGTGGAAGAGCTCTTTTTAAGACACAGACAAACAATAGGGGAAGCTACATCATCCCAAACCTCAACTCATTGAGGAATCTTTTTGAAAAACTGGAAGCAGCTTCCAAGAAAGAACTATCGAAATGGTGGGAAATAAAAACAATGAAGATGTATATGGAAGTGGGGAGGATTCCCCGTGGATTAAGAATATGTATCTTTCCATCGTTTGGGGAGATTAATAAATGACTATAAGAATGTATGAGGAAATACATGGAACAAACTGATTTTCTTTAAGGAGATTAATAAATGCCCAGGGAGATTAATAAATGCCTAAAGGATGAAGAATGTATGAAGAAATACATGGAATAAATTGATTTTCTTAGTAACATTGACTATTGTTTCATCTGAGGAATGCACCAGGAGTACCAACACTTTTCACCTTTTATACTTGCCAGCGTAGTTATTGGAAATTCTCCAGTCTTGGATTATTTTTCCAGGGTGATACATTTTTGGGAAAAAGGCCAATATGTATTTGTCTTGTGCACTTTCTTCTAGGGGGAAAGGTCCATTGAAAGCGCCAACAGTGGCCAGATTTATCAGTTCATGTGTTGGATATGTTGGCCTTTCCCGTGTCCATTGCCAATGTGGAAAGGTCATTTTCACAAATCAAAGTCTTCATGGGAAGAAAAGAAAGGGCATGGATGGGCAAAGAGCCCCTGAAAAAGTATTACATGATTTACTACAATAAATTTGTCTTGTAGAAATGTTACATAATACTGGATTAACATGAGTGTTCAAAACATGTTGCGCTGTGAGATATTACCCTACTTATACCAGCAATGAAACAAACACATATTTCTATGTTTACACTTGAAAAAAACAGTTATCCACGATTTTCTGAAGGGGGCAAACAGGAAAACACTGATAAACACTGATTGTGAACATGTTTGAAAATGCTGGAAAAGCACACCCGAAAGTAAACAAAAAATGAACCCCTAAAAAAGGAATCCCTAAGCATAATTTTCCTGCAGCTGCCTACAAAATGAATTTACACCTGTTGGTCTGTGGCTTACTAACCTTATCACCTTGCCTCTTATTGCAATCTTATTTCAGGCCTATTTACATCTTTGAGTGTTGCTACAGCTCGTCTCAGCTCTAGAGCTCTCAACCTACCTGCTTAGCAGAATAGTCTTTTACATTCCTCCATCCTGCTCCTCGTCATTGCCTAGTTCTAATCTCAGTCCCTTCTGCATTCATTCTGATTGCCTGTCAGATTTTTCTGCCTCCGAGCTCCTCTTGGTAGCCTAAAGGTCCAGTGCTCCATGATCTCCTGTCTTCCAGAGCCCACTCATCATTTTCCCTTTTCCTGCATGCTGGCTAATCCAGCATGACACCTCTCCTTCTGGACAACCACAATACCTGTGCCAGATTTACTCAACCTTGGGCATCTTTCTTTTTTCTGGTCCATCAGTGTCCAGGCAACCTAGCATCTCTGTAGAGGCAGCATGCTCTGAACCTCAATGTGTATGCTATAGAAAAGAGGATTAGAACGGTCTTTGTCTCTCTTCATTACAGTAGAACTAGGCTCTCCTTTTTGCCAGACTCTCTTTAAATTGCTGAAAAGCATAACTCACTCCCAAGACCCCTACCACTCCAGGATTGACTCCTCAGCAAGTAGGCACTGTGCCACCTTCTCTGCTGCATCATCTTGCAATCCTCTTGCCAGTCCATTGGAACTCTGCATTCCATTTGCTTAGTGGAGCTCTGGGTGGATCAGACCTGTATATTCTGGAGGGCATGGCTGAGCGCCGATACGGATGGCAGCCTGAACTGCGCGCTCCTGCTCTGGTGTCTTTTATTCTATATTTAACTACTTACATTTTGTATAACTAACCTTTAATGAGGCTGCGCCACCATTCTACATGTCCCTGGTGGTCCATGGCATCTCCATGAAGTGCAGCGCCAAATCGCCTTTCACCAATGAAGACTTCCATGGGCGGCAGAGTCCTGTGATGAGTTTACCCAATGTCTATTGTCAGCTGGTTGAGAGATCTACTGCGAGGGAGACGCTCACTCGCCGGTAACATGTTTCAATCACAACACGTGTTTTTTCATTGAAAATGTACTGTTATACAGACGCGTATGGAATTAATATATGATATACTATCCTGGAAGCCTATTTTTTTTAGGTTTTAAGCGCTTTAGATCAAAATGTTTGCACCCCTTACACTAGAAGACTTTAATTCATACAACTTTCACAGAAACTAAGGAACTTTACATAGATAAATCCTAAAATAAATATCCAATATTCATTATTAATTGTTGGATATATTGTTGCACGACCTGCATTGGTGGCAGATAGGGTTGGCCTAACTTCACTACCACCTATTCCTTGTGTGGCCTCTATACCTCATTCAGTGGGTGCTAATCATCACTACGCACCCAATGTATAATGACATCTAAAAAAAAAGCCAACCAAAAGACATACCAGCATCCACCTCTAACACTCTTAAGAGGCAGAAGAGTGAATCACCACCACCTAAAGAAGAATCCATAAATCCGAAAATGCAAGCTGTTCTCTGTGAAATCAGGGCATTGAAACCTTTCATGGAGGACACAAATATGAAATTACAGCAACTCAATGATTAATGGTCTGCTTTTGATCCAAGAATCACGGAGGTTGAGAGGCGTGTTAGTGATGCAGAGGATGTTGTCTGCAAAGTTGAAATGTTGGAAAGCTCTGTCAAGCTTTTGCAAAAACAAACAGAAAATCTTGAAAACCGGTAATAGGAGAAACAATCTTCGTATTGTTGGCCTCTTGGAAGGCACTGAGGAGATACAACAAGCATATTTCTATGCTCATCAATCTCCTGGATCTACGAACATCGACACAACTTAATATCCAAAGAGCTCATCGGATTGGTCCTGTCAACAACATACAGCCCTCCAATAGTCCCCACAGAACTCTTATTTTTGCACTACTGGATTAGACACAAGTAACACTTATAATGGAGAAAGTTAAGCTATTAAAGCAACTTTTATGAAATGGCAGAAAGATATTCATCTCCCAGGATGTTTCAAATGCTACAAGTGCTAAGAGGAAAGAACGACTAGCCTTTAGACTGGCATTAAACAAATAAATGCCAGATATGGCATCATACATCCAGCTACTCTAAAAGTCACCCTAAAAGGCCGAATGTCCAATTTTCACAATCCAATTGACTTGAGACACTTTATTAAAAATTATAAAAAAGGATGAGATGGACATCTCAAGACCAACTACTTGAATGTTCAACTGATAAGAGCACAATAATTATAATTTATCACATTATTACTCCACTGGAGTGGGGTGTGGGGGAGGATGTCACCTCTGTAGCCCTCTAACTACCCATCTTTTTTCAGTTTTTCTTCAACATGGTTTGGTGTGGCTGTTTTTGGTTTGCCACAAGCTTTTTTAAGGTTGTTATATCTCATATATATCCATGTTGACTTTGTTTGTCTGCCATACCCCTCATGTATCCTCCCCTTTACATTCTCACCCTATGCGCAGCTACATACATTTCCATTTATGGATGGTCTCCTTATAATTATCCCAGTTATTGCTGCTTTGACTGTTGTTACTCCAATAATAATTTGTACTATGCCATAATACTGTCATATTTATATTACTCTGTTCTAAGTTATGACTATTAATATAACATCTTGGAATGTGAAAGGATTACACCATCCTATTAAGAGACAGAAAAAATTGTCACACCTTAAAGGGATGGTTCGCCCAAAAAATTTTATTTAAAAAATAGATAGGCAATTTAAAAAAAAAACGATTGGCATTTTTTTTTCAAGTCCCTATGTAAATATTTGAGCAATTCAAGCTCAAAATTTGCAAAAGCAAGCACATGGGCGCATCCATTTTGTGAAATGGATGCCCGCCTGTGCTGGCTTTTGCCTTTGCGGCACTAACGAAGGAAAAGCCAGCCAGCTGTAGTAAACAAAAGCTACCACTGGGTGGCTTTTCCTTCATTGGTGCCGGGACTCGGAGGACGCAGACCGGAGACTACAGGCAGAAAAGCTGCAGCTGCATCCCGGTAAGTGCTATTTTTTTTTTTTTTTAAATAAGCACTAGCTGCAGTTTGTTTTCTAAGTTTTCCGGGCTGGAGGAGCCCAGAAAACTTAGAAATAAAACTGCAGCTTTAAAAACTTTGTATTTATGTTTGCGGTCGCTTTTGAAGCGACCGCAAACATAATACAACGTTATTGTGTTTGAAAACGCGGCGGTTTTTCTTTCCGTCCGAGCCTGAGAAACTTAGAAAGAAAAACTGAAGCATTTTCAAACACAACCGCGTTGTGTTTCTGCCTAAATCTGCTTTGCCATTTGGGGCTCTGGGGCATTTGGGGCTCTAGGGCTTCCCATGGGGAGCCCTAGAGCCCCAAATGGGAAAGCAGATTTAGACAGAAACACTGCGGCATTTAGCATTGCAGAAAACAACAGCGTAGTGTGTCTGCCTAAATCTGCTTTCCCTTTTGGGGCTCTGGGGCATTTGGGGCTCTAGGGCTTCCCATGGGGAGCCCGAGAGCCCCAAATGGGAAATCAGCTGTAGGCAGAAACACTGCAGCATGTAAACACAACCGTGTTGTGTTTCTGCCTGCCTTGGCTTTCACTTTGGGTCTCCGGTGCTCTCCTGGGGGAGCACCGGAGCTGGAGGAGCCTGAGAAACTTAGAAAGAAAAACCGCAGCGTTTTCAAACACAATAACGTTGTATTTATGTTTGTGGTCACTTCAAAAGCTACCGCAAACATAAATACAACATTTTTAAAGCTGCGGTTTTATTTCTAAGTTTTCCGGGCTCCTCCAGCCTGGAAAACTTAGAAAAATAAACGCAGCTAGTGTTTATTTTTATTAAAAAAATAGCACTTACCGAGATGCAGCTGCAGCTTATCTGCCTGTAGCCTCCGGTCCCTGTCCTCCGCGTACAGCACCAATGAAGGAAAAGCCACCCAGTGGTAGCTTTAGTTTACTACAGCTTGCTGGCTTTTCCTTCATTAGTGCCGCAAAAGCCAAAGCGAGCACAGCGGCGGGCATCCATTTCACAAAATGGATGCCCCCATGTGCTTTCTTTGAGCTTGATTTGCTAAGAATTTTACATAGGTACTTGGAAAAAAAAAATTGCCAATCGATTGTTTTTAATATTGCCTATCTATTTCTGAAATAAAAAATTTTGGGCGAACCATCCCTTTAATAGAACTAAACCGTCAATAACCTGTATTCAAGAAATTCATTTATCACAAGCAAAAGCTGCCAAACTTAAACGTTATTGGGTTGGACAAGTTTCCTCTAGCGCAGCCAAAGGTAAGAAGAATGGAGTAATAAATAACTCTGGTAAATAAGAGGTTTAAGTGCAAGGTTATAGCTAATGCATCTGATGACCTTGGAAGATGGATGCTTGTCAAATTGCTTATTGAATCTGTTGAATATATAATTCTAAATGTATATGGCCCTACATCGCCAGATACCCAATTTTTGACATACCTTACAAATCATGTTCTCCGCTCTAACCCAAACAACTTAATGATTTGTGGAGACTGTACCAAATTGTTGATCCATTTATTGATAGTAAATCTAATGTGCGTTTAAGAACACCAAATCCCATTCACAGTTCACTAACTTCATACATGATTTGTGCATTATTGACACCTGGCCTATTACTCACCCCTCCAATCTGGAGTATACTTTCTTTTCTAATCCTCTGTCATGATCCATACCCCTGACCCCCTTAGGTATAACAGCCCCCTGGCAGCAGTGGGGCTAAAGCCCTTCACACTGGCCCCAAGGGCCTTAAAACTCCATCCGAAACATTCATGGAGTCAGTCCTGGCGCCTTTGGCGCCAGGCTCATTATCAGGAATAAAGCAATACCAGTTTTGGACCTTAATCCAACATGGAGGCCTATTACACAGCTCAGTTCTTTAGAACTAAGCCATGCGGTCTAGTGTTTTGGGTGTGGCTGGGCCTGGAACTACTTGGCCTGGAACTACTTTACCTGGGTTTTTTAAACCACACCCAAACAGCAGAACACGATTTGCGTTATTCTACACGTTATTCTGCAGTGTAACGCTCACTGTGTCCAGCTCCTGCTCATCTGCTTCTCCGGCGGCCCGATCATGAAGCCCTAGATCCGGATTCCATTAATAACCTAGAAGAACAAGAACAGCATTAGTGAGCAAGAACACTTACCTGTGAAGTAACCGGTCTTCGCTTACCTCACCCATCTCTGGAGTTCACCG
The DNA here is from genome assembly GCF_040938575.1 of Ambystoma mexicanum. Taxonomy (NCBI): domain Eukaryota; kingdom Metazoa; phylum Chordata; class Amphibia; order Caudata; family Ambystomatidae; genus Ambystoma; species Ambystoma mexicanum. The sequence goes on from NC_090930.1 coordinate 488,813,353, forward strand.
CAACCTGCAAAGGTAAAGAAACAAGGACAGCATTAATAACAATTCTTACCTGGGCAAGCAGCGAGTCCTGGCAGCACCCTGTGCTTCTCTTACCTCGCCCATCTCTGGGTATCACTGCAATCTGCAAGGGAGAAGGAACAAGGTCAGCATTAACAATGTACATACCTGGTCAAGCAAAGCTTCGATCGCTCATCACTCCCGATCATCACTGCAACCTGTACAAAGAAAAGAGAACACAGGTTAGCAATTAACACCAATAAACAGCGCAGCGCTCCGCGCATCAATAACTGTGATCTTCGCCATCGGCACAGCAACTCTGAGATCACAACCATCCCTGTGATAACAAAAAGAGACATTGTTAGGGAACAGCATAGTGGAGCAAGACGCCGAGAAGACAGAGACAACGGAGGGAAAGAGACAGAATAAAGACGGAAAAGACATTATAACTCACCTGGAAGACAGCAAGCAGAGTCGGAGTCACAGCTGGTCTGGACCCGACATAAGGGCACACAGACCAGTGAAGCAACTAGGTCCATGGAACACCCGCACCAACCACGCGCTCCTGCACAGAGACGCAGGACGGAGAGTTCAACGCACAAAAACCTAAGGTGAGCAGTAACCCCAAGGGAGGGGATTTGGAACAGAGGGAGGTGGGAGTCCACCCATCACAGAACCAGTATTTTAACCCTCCATTCTCCTGTAATAGGCGCTACCCAATGTCTGGCACATAACCAAGCAGAGAGGGGTCTGGGATAGCACTTAGACCTCCATCCAGTATCGTGTGGCACCCCCATGGATACCAGGTGAGCGTAACATCCGCATAAAACTTTTTCTAGACTAGAATACATTTTTATATCGAATTCTATGACTAGGTCCCTATTAATTGCCAGTATTTAACCTATTACACTCTCCGATCATGCTCCTGTAAATATTCAACTTGCCTCGCCCAAAACACCATGTAAATCCAATAGATGGAGGTCCAACTTATCCCTTTTGATAGATGATTCATTCACATCCTATATAACTCAACAATACAACCTGTTCTTTGCTGAGAATAACAGCCAGGATACTTCTTAACCAATAATTTGGATTGCTACAAAGCAGTCCTTCGTGGCTCCATTTTTGGATTTGTTTATTGTCATCCACTTAAACAAGACACCGACAATATCCTTCAACAACTCAAAATTCAGGAGTCATAATTTACACACACCAACTCAGATGCTTTTTTAGGTAATGTTATTAAACTTAGAATACAATATAACAAAATCATTACACAGTATTCTTGTGTGAGCCTCCTAAAATACAAAGCAACCACATATCAAATTTCTAATCGGTCTAGTAAGTCTCTTGCATCATACCTGAAACTTAAAAAAGAAAAAGCAAGAATTGCTGTTATTAAAGATCAAACTGGTAATAGGACATTTTCAAATAAATAAATTATCAAGGTTTTCTCTGAATTCTATCAGAAATCGTTCTCATAAGAAGCCCCCCCCCACAATAATACTCATATTGAACATTTTCTTCAGCATATACCTCATACCACTTATCCAAAGATTGATCTGCAGATGTTTAGTACTCACATATCTTCCAATGAAATTCGAAAGCTATCAAAGATCTCAAAAAAGGAACAGCACCAGGGCCCAATGGCTTTCCTATTGAATTTTTTGCCCACTTTATGCAACTCTTAGTGCCCAAACTAAATGAGCTTTTCTCTCATTTCATTCTAAATAATAAAGCACAAGGCTCATTTTTGGAAGCTATGCAAATAGTCTTTCCAAAACCTAATAAAGATCCGGAATTACCTCAGAGCTACAGACCTATATCCCTCATCAACACATATTGCAAGAATTTTGCAAAACCTTTAGTGAACAGACTTCTCCCCCTATTACCTAAGCAGGTTAAACATGGCCAAGTGGGGTATATTAAAGGCAGGCTTTCTTCCTCAAACATTATACTCCTTTTAAATACACTAGACCATATCCGTGGATGCAAAGACTCATTTGCTGCAGTTTCCCTCGATGCAGAGAAAGCATTTGATGGCATAGAGTGGAATTATATGTTTGAAACCCTCAAGTGGCATGGTTATGATTCTAGTTGTATCTCCCTAATATTAATACTGTATTCCAATCCCGGAATCACCATTTTTATCAATGGGCAAATCTCCCCATATTTTCCTCTTTTTAAAGGCACACATCAAGGTTGTCCACTTTCCCCACTCCTATTTATTTTAGCGTTAGAGCCATTCCTGGAGAGTATTAGAAAAAATCAAAACATAACAGGAATACAGTGTGGTAATGCACAGATTAAAACAGCAGCCTATGCTGATGATATCTGGCTACTATTGAGAAACCCAGACCCCCCTCTACCATATCTTTTGAACAACATTTCACTATTCTCCTTAGCATCAGGATACAAACGGAATGCAGAAAAATCAGAAATCTTAGCCCTAAACGTACATTGTACTAAACATCATCCCTCACATCAGGCATGAGAGGGTGCCCAAATAGTTATCTATGTATTCACTCTATTAAGGAGATCATCAAACTTAACATCACATCTATAGTGTCAAGAATTAAAGGACTCACTAACTCCCGGTCTTCTCTATTTCTGTTCTGGTAGGGTAGATTGGAGTCTATCAAAATGATGTTATCTCCTTTTATTATGTACTTCTTATACATGCTACCATTACCTCTCCCATCCCAATTTTTCTAATCCATAGACTCACGTTTGACAGCATTTCTCTGGGGAACTAAGAAACAGAATATCTGTGTGTAAGCTTAAATATCCACGAGTATCTGGAGGAGTTGCTTTTCCCTGATTTTAAGAACAATCATATGGCCTTTGTCCTGAAGCAAGTACAATTATGGTTTATATGTGATCATCTATTGATGTGCTTCAGTGGCTATGCCTAGAGAGAGCTATGGTATCCCCTCTCACCCTAGCAGATTGTTATCTTATTAAAAAGAAAAACAGATTTATTAATTGCACAAGTATTATGTTTTCCTCTCTGTATCTTAGAATATATCTATTTCCACATATTCCAAACCCTTCCAAATATATCTCATCATACCTTTGGTTTAATTCACTGATTGAAATTAAAACGCGATCCATCTTCTTGAGGCAGTGGCTCTCTCTAGGCATCAAATATCTTAATCAGATTTTTGTGTATGGCATCCCAGTTACTTTTAATGAACTTGTAACTAAATGTTGTATCTTGACCTCATATATATGGCAATAATCATCTATCATTGATTATGATTATGGAAAATTATGATTCCCTCATATGTGATAATGGTTCCATGTCATTTCATCGTCGGATGTTTTTTCGCGGGCTTTTTTACAGCAGATTTGTTAATGAAAAAAACTCATTAAATGGGGGTCACCCCAACCGCATCCCATTTCTTTTTTTTTATATATCCCCAAACACCCACAACCAATATATATATTTTTCCAACCCCCCAAAAAAAATCCGATGAGTTTTTTCAGCAAAAAAATCACGGTAAAAAACCCTGCAAAAGAACATCGCACGATGAAAGGACGTTGTACCATGATAATATAGCTGCAGACGTCGAGAGACTACAATCAGTCCGTAGTTCCATCATGACTGCCTCACCTTTTCACAAAACTCTTTTACGAACCCCTTCAGCGGCCACCATGCAAAACTGCTTTCAGGTTTAGCAGCAAGACTGTGCTATACAAGACAATTAACTACAATGGCCTCCAGAATGGAAGCATATATTGAGAGTTACTACATCAGCGAGCCTATTACCAACCTTACTTTTCCTTCATCAAAGACCTTTCATCACTCCATTGTTACTCTTCAAGTGTGATGCCTCACAAGATGACAACTGTTGGAGTTGCCTTCAACCTTCAGGAATCTTTAAACATATGATATTTGAATGCAAATATGTTAAACCTTTTTGGCTGAGTGTGTGGAGTGTGCTTAAGAAGATATTTCATCTGCAATTTGACTTTTGTCCACAAGTACTCTTTATTGATAATGCTTTTTCTGCACCTACACTTACCTTGCACACAAGTAATGTGAACTTGTTACATATTTTCATGTTGTTAGCCATCAAAACTATATCATCCAACTGGTAACATTTGGTCAGACTTCCCCTCATGATATGGTGGAATTCAATATGTAATATACATAGATTAGAAAAATGTAATGCGTATACTCCCTACTACTATTAAAGCATGAACTAAAATGGAAAGTTTTTATAGAATGTTTGACTAGTGTCACTTCTGATTAACAAACATCCATTTAGTACAGTGTTTGCACATTATCCATATCCACCCTTTCCTTCTTTGTTGATCGCACCCTTCCTTTTGTATATGCTTGGTTGTATCCTGTTTTTTTTGTTGTTTGTGATGCATGTTTAAATCCTCCTGCCCCCACAAATCAAAAAATCCTTTGGGTTATTACCCCTTTTAGTCCTATATCCATGCAAATCTCTTACTTATCTCAACTGATAAATCTGGATTTTTGATTGTTAACTTACATGTTCTAATCAGTTGCTGTACTCTATTGTAATTCTGTCTATGCTTTGTATAGTTATTGTTAACAATAAACATATTTTAAGCAAAAAAGACCTGTATAGTCCTCGTTTCCAGCATGCCTCTTTTAAGACTCATCCTGATAGTATGCAAAAGTGCAGACACCTGAACAGGTGGAACTGAACACCACCATCCAGCAATTAGTGCACAGTCAGCAAAAGTTGAAGGTTATATAGTGGGCAATATTCCAATTCAACACAATGTTCAATGCAATGTTGACAATATAGAGGGGCAACAACGATCTGTTCACATGGACTCAGGGATAAGTTTTGAGGAATGCAGATACATATTCATCCCCCACCAACAACCAAAGAACATGTGAATGACATCACTATCCATATCGACCAAAAGGTTTATCATTGACCTTCTAAGAAGAAAAGAACTGAAGGAACCAATTTCTCCTGCAAGCTAAAAGACGTCCTGGATGAACCACTGGATCCACATTGCTCAAGGCAATAATTCCAGAGTCGATGGATATGGTTATTGGAGGAGGCCTTGGATTCGCTTGAGCATGAAAGGAAGTAATCACCAAAATCAAGAGAAACTGTATGTACTACAGTACATCCAGTCACTGCAGATGAGACTGTCCTATTTCACACTCATGGAAAGCCAGAGTTTGGAATTGAAGGCCACTCCACATCTTAATTTGAAAACATACTTTAGGTGTTTGCCATGGTCTGAATGAAACCATGTCCACCTTCAGTTGTACACATTCAGGCCAAAGTTCTAGGACAAAACAAAACGCCTGCATTAATGGACTTGGGCACTTTGATTTTGATTTATTACATGGATTTGAAATGTGCCTAGAAATACGCTAGTCCATTGTTTCTCATGGCCAAATGATCCACAAGCACAATTTCCCTCTGAGGGTCTTCTGTGATTCTCTTTCTCACGTACACATAGTTCAAGTTCATTAGCTTTTGTTTCAAGTGTTTGTAACTTCTACTGGGACTAGTAGCTCTGATTACATGACAAGTCCTTTTTTGCCTCCCTGTCTTCCTGTTCTCCCTGTTACCTTCACTGCTCCAGGGGAAAGTTGCCGGGACCCATATTGGCTTGGGAACTTCTCTTTTGTTCCTCTGTACTGTCGATTTAGTTTTGTCGCTGTCCTCTTTTTGCAGTTCTCTTTCTCCTTCACAGGGTCTTGGTACCTCTATGTGTAACCAGACCATTTGCTGTGGTGTGTGCTTGGTAGTGTCAGCATACTAGGATGGGTACTCTACCCACTCCTCGTGGTAATGCCACCATCAAGGTTTGGGCACCCATCACCCCTGTTTCTCTGTTCTTGCACATGCTGGGCTTCCAGCATCTACTGCCATTCAGATCCTGCCTGCTCATCGCAGGATTTGCACCTCTCTTTCACTCCACCTCTGTCAGGTGTCACCTGTCCAGGGTGAGGGGGGGGGGCTCCCCTGTCTGCTTATGCATTCCTCTCTCTCACCTTCATTCAGCGTGTACTCCTTCAACGTACTCGTCCCAGATAATTGTAGATCCTCATTTAAAGGGGCAATTTCCTTTTCTTCCTTATACTGGTGTAAGTTAGTTTTCTCTTCAGTCAAGCTTCGGGACTTGAAACCATTTGGCATATTAGATAGTCGCATGTATGCCATCACGTGAGATGGTTTAGGGAATTCCTCACATCAATGGGAATCCTTGTCACCTAAGGGCAAGTCTCTACCCGTGAGGTCCCACTTGCCTATACCCCTACGGAGGGTATTGCGGAGCAGGTTCACCCCCCTAACCTCAAATGGGGCTCTCCCTTGGGGAAAAGGGACAAATTCCCTCATTTTATCACAGTAGCCAATCACCTCTTGAGCACAGACTTATATGACCATAGCTCCCATGATGAAAATACAAGAGCACTGAGAAAGCATATAGTCTGTTCTAATCAATACTCCCATCTCGAAGTGATTCTAAGTATTTTTTTTTAGTTATTATTATTATTAAATTATAAAAAAAATGTAATTATTATTTACCGCCTGACACAGAATACTTCATTAATTGACAGGCACACTAGTGTGATGTCAGTAAACTGTGCGTACTTTGGAAACAAATGTTTGCTGCAAAGAAGTTATCTGATGAGAGAATGTCAAGAAATAATCGTATCCCAACTAGCAGCAGCAGGCGACAGGTTTCCCCAGATGACAAGGGCTTTGAAGATGACTTAACCTGTGGAAGCAGTGCAACTTCCACCACTGTCCCCTGTCATATTCATCCTCTACATGAACCCTCTGGGGAACTCAAATGCACCAGATTTCATGATATACCAATATGCATATGATAAACAACTTTGCCTGAAGATCAATTGCATCGATGTATGCACCATCTGTCCCTCATTCAAGCCTGATGTGAAGGACATATCTGAATCCCAACCATGAAAAGACTGAATCAACTCTCCAAGAAAACCCACAAAGCATAACCAAGTACAGAATTGTCTGACTGGCATGGATATTGATAGCTCCCCACCTTTATTATTATCTAGTTCAAAATCTCTGGACTTTACTATTGACTATGGCCTTTCATTCAAAACACCCATCGCCAAGAAGACCTAAGCAGCATGGTAACAGCGTTAACTCCTCTGCAAAGTCAACCCTTTCATCCATGCACCAAGTTTCAGAACAGCTTTCCAAGCCCCACCCATCTCCCACAATGGCCGACGGCAACGCTATACTCACAGGAGTTCCAGATGCCAGTTTGGCCCTTCTGAAAGCTGTCCAGTATTCTGAAGAAAGCCTCATCATCTGACTAGGAAAATTAATCATCCTATATCACCCCATCCTCAATTAACTTTGCTGGCCACCCCTGCAATCAAGATTGCTTGCATCACATACACAGCAGTCACTCAAAACACAACTCTACCTTGCTAGGAAGATCACCATCTCCAAAGGCGAGCACACCATCAGAAGCCAGCACACCATCAGAAGCCACAACATCAACAGACTGAAAACAGCGAGGGAAACCCCAAGAAACAGTCTTTTTTCTGCTATACACCATGTTTCTGGATCAAGTTACTAACTCAGATATGATTGGCCCGCTTCCACGGAACAGTTTAGGAAGGTCCTGAAGACCCCACTCTTTAAGAACATCGGACCAATTGCTCTTCACCTCACTCCACCCTATTAATCTCTTCTGGGGCTCAGCAGCTCTCCTGCCGCTCCTACTCACACCCAACAACTGTGCGACACCCAAACACTACTTGTAACTGCCAGGCACATCAGTATGTTTAGCAGTTCTTTGCTTCCCAGGTAAGTTTGTACTTTTTTATTTTTTTTTATTTACTTGTTCAATTGTTTTGCAATTTTTTAGAAGATTAAATCCTCTTTCACATCTTTAAAACTTTAAGTCCCTTGAAGTTTCACAAAAAAGAAGAAAAAGATTAAAAAAAAACATATTCTCATTAGATTCTTTAGAGACCTTTTTGGCTCCATTAGGATTTTTAAGAGTTCTTGCACTTTAGGGTATTGTTCTAACGAGGCGGTGGTGGGTCCAGGATGGGAATTACGCCAGAATGGTGAAATAAGGTGCAATCTTTCCACTATCTCAGGTTCCCACTGTTTTGTTGCCCAAGTCCAATTTTCGTATAAACGCCACCACTGCTATTACCCATTGTACTGTATCTCCACTTAGCAGACTAGACCGCCAGTTCTCTTCAGAATATGTTTTAAATTTTGAGAACACGTGGCCCAGGTGTTGTTCTCTTTGAGGTGAAACTGCTCCACATGACAGCAGCAAATGTCTCAAAGTCTCAGGATGGTCTGCTTTGAGACAATATCGACAGTCTGTATTGGACAAAAGCCCCCTTCTTTCCAGGATTACGTTCATAGGCAAGATGCTGAGCCTGATCCTTAGAAAGAAGTTTCTGTACATCTTGTTCGGGAACCTTTTCAAGTACTCAGGTAATTGATTCACTTTTCTTGGAACGATTGGTACATCTGCCATTGATTTGTATTTAATGGTTAGATCTAGTGTGTTGATCCAGTCAGATTACAGAAGTTTTATTTTCATTTTGTTCAGATTTATCCATAATTCCTCTTCTGAGCTGTTTATTCTTTCCAAGATTGCATTGTTGTTCTCTCCCCAGGTTTTAATGACAGTGTTTTTTCCTTTTTCTAGTTCCACTCGAATTATTGTGAATACTGTAGGGCGCGTTGGGGCTATGATTTTCCTGTATAGCATCAACGTATTTCGCTCTACAATGCTTTGTAAAGACGTCAAGCCCAATTCACGTTGAATGAGCGGCATGGGTGTAGAGGAGGGCCGATTTAAAATCCGACGCCAGAAGTAACCTTCCAAACTTAGCCATATATTCTGTGTTAGTTGAGGCAGTGCTTCTGTTCCGTAAGTTAGCGCAGGTACTACCTTGGCCTTGTAGAATTTGATTGCGGGGATAATTGAAAAGCAGCCATATTTTCTGTCTATCATTTTGGTCTGTGATGCCAAATTCCTGATCTTTTCAAATAGGGTCATCTGCATTTGGTGCTCCACCGAGCTGTTGTTAAAAAGGATACCAAAGTAGTTGAATTCTTTTACCCTTTCAATTTTGACTCCTTCCAGATACCATTGGAGATTGTCAGATTTTTTGGATGTCTTCTCCATGATTATTATTTTAGTTTTGTCCTTATTGATCTCTAGTTTGTTGTTACTGATGCATTCTGACAAGTTGTCTAGTTGCCGCTGGAGACCTATTGCAGTCTGATCAAGCAATAACATATCATCGGCGTACAGGAGACGCAATATTTTTGCATCTCCTAGAATTGGTGGGAATTATCGTATATTCTCATCAGAGTGTTGATAGTCACCCAGGTATGCATTAAAGAGGGTAGGAGCCAAGGGACACCCCTGCTTGACTCCTCTATGCGTAGGAACACTTTCCGAGAGGAGTCCTTCACCATTCAGCCTGATGTTCATGCTCGTGTCCGTGTAGAGGGCTTGGCTTGGTTCAATTATTGATTTCGGACACTGCCATTGGGCAAGCTTATGCCACAAGCGATCCCGGTCGACCTGGTCGAACGCCTAAACCAAGTCTATGAAGGCGTTGAAAATTCTTGGACTGCCATCTTTAATTTTCCCCTTTAAGGAGCTTAGTAGTAGAATATTAGCAGATGCACCAGTCTCCTTAACAAATCATGTTTGAAAAGGGTCCAAGCAAGCAGCTGTTCTCCCCCATTCTTGAAAGTTGTCTAAGCAAAAGGATCGAATACCTTTCCTATAACATCCAGGAGGGCTATAAGATGGTAATTCTTTGGACAATCATGCTCTCCTTTCTTAAAAATCGGGACAATTGTGTTACGCTTCCACGATGGAGGAACTGATTTCGTTAGCACACATCTCTTAAAGATCTCCGATGCTAAAGGCGCCCATTGGTCTTGGTGTTCCTTCAAGTAAATATTTCTGATCCCGTCGGGACCAGGGGCTCTGGATCTGTTCAATTTTGACAGTTTTTTCTTTATGAGTTCTTCCTCATATAGGATTTTCCATGGAGATTTCCAATCCGCTAGGTAGTTATTAACTGTTTTAGTTGAACCCGGGAAGAGATTCAGAAAATGTTAAGTCCAGGTTTCTTTGCTAACATTGTTTTGTAAGGCTTCTTGGTTTCCCGATGATATTTGTCTTATCAAAGACCAGAAATCTGTGGTTTTCCTACTACAGATGGCTTTAAGCATCTCTTCGGCGTCCGATTGGTAGAGTGTGCTTCTATGGAACAGCAGCCACTTCTTGTAAGTGTTTACAATTTTACTTGCCTTCGCTTTAGAGTTTTTGACACCACTTTTTAGCGCTTGTCTTTTCTCCTGTCATTATTTTCTTTTTCTCATCCACAGCTCATTGAAGTCATGAAGATGCTTGAGTACTTTGGTCTTTGAGCGGTCAATAGCATGATGGTAGTACATCAAAAGTGGTTGGTATTCCACCGCCTGGCATGTATTGACACACTGATCCATGATTGTTGATCCTTTGTAGTATTTAGTTAATGATGTTTTCATTGCTTCTGTTATTTTTAGGTGGATTCCGTTAGAACTCTTCTCTATGTCTGTTGTCATTAGAGCTCTCTTTTGTGCTGGTGCTTTCCATGTAGCTCTGAGTAAATTGTGGTCCCTCTTTGTTGTTTTTATAACTTGTAAATACGTGACTTGTGGGAGGAATTCCCTTGATGTAAAGATGTAATCAATAGTCGCTCTTTGTCCGTCTCTTTGCCAAGATGGTATTTGAACACCCATGTCTGGCGTACGCAGGTTATGTAGATCTCTAGAGGCCATTAATTTAGAACAAGCAAGTCCTCTGGTGTGTGCTGCTGAGTCTGTAGTTTTCCCACTTAAGCCTTCTTCGTTGTTTGGACAAATGGCATTTAGATCTCCACAGACTACTACATATGTTGCCTGAAAGCATGTGCGCGCTTCGTCAATGGCGTTTCCGACGAGCTTCAGAACATTTTTCTTACTTATGGCTTGCGGGTTCCAATATACGTTAATCACTGCGATCGATCGTTGTCCCGAAGTCTTCTTGGGCATTAACTTGGAAGTGGACTATTCAAGTTCCCTTTGTTCGTGCCAAGTTATCAAGGTTACCAGCATTAAATGGTGGATCACGATAATTTCCTTTAATTCCAGGCCAACACCAGTTCGAATAGCAGTTATGAGTCCCGAGGTAGGCCTGCCTTTTGCCCCCTTATCTGCTGGTGATATTGCTATTTCGTAGCCATCTAAATACGGTTTTCTCATTAGCCATGATTCTTGGAGGCAGACGATGTCAAACTTCCCCATATTACATCGCTTGATTTTGTTAGGTGTGAAAACCCTCTTGTGTTCCAAGACGCAAGGGCCAGGGTCCTAAAGTGATGGTCTTTAATTCCCCTGTCTTGCTTAAGTGATCCCGGGACGAGTTGCTATTTGTGATGGTCGGTGTTTAGAGCACTCGCCAGCCATGACCAGCCCTTGTTGTTGTTGTCTTGTGATAAATCCCATAGATACATACATACGTTTCTCAACACATCAGGAGTAACGATGACTCTAGTGTGAAAAATTATGTTTTGTGCATGTCTAGTGAATGAAATCGGTTCTATGTGAAATTTCTGATTTTTGAAGGCTGCACATACAAAAGACCGATTTATTTAGGTCAATTTTGTGAGGCCCTAAAAAATCCGAAATAGAATGGATTCAGGAGTTTTCATCCCCAAACCCTCCCTTCCTCCTGGCTTCCCTTCCCCCACTACCTCCTTTTTTCCGGCAAGCACACCCACTCAATCCCCAAGCACATTCAGACATACACACAAACATACAGTTACATTTACCCCCTGCTCTGCACTCCCCTTCACAAAAATTCCTTTTACACACACACACTCACCTCAGACTCCCACGACGACTCCTCTGGGTCCCGCCGTGCCTGTCAGCCCCTGCACGCTCTCGTGTGCATCGCAGGGGCTAACAGTTCGATTTCTGCTCACAGCAGTCTCCGAGCGGTCTTTCTAAATCGGTGTTTTTTAAAATAGATTATTAGTCATCGATTTCTTTCACTTAGTACCATAAAAATCAGCTTTTCTTTGTTTTTCAATGTCAGCTATACAGAGCAAAATGTTGTCCACTTTAGCAGACGGTTTGTGTTCCACTTGAGCTTCTATGATCACCATGAATTCCTGGATCTCAGGACGAGTGCATAACAGTTGATTCAGTGCTAGGTGGAAGTACGTTTTCATCAGAATTCATGAGACGGTCATGTACGTTTGTAAGCCTGCAAGCTAAAACCCACACATATACTTTAATGTCCTGGCAAATAAGTGCGATTGGGTGGTAATTGCAGATGTTAGTTAGATGCCAGATTTGTGAATTACATTGACGAGTGCTTCTCTGAGTCACTGCACTCTTATCCTGGTAGGAATCTAATAAGGGCTGAAGCTGAGGAGGCATGATGACTTTTCATCCCTTTGACAGCTGTAGGAATCTCGTCTATTTAAATAGGAACCGCCAGAGCGAGTGACTAGTGCTGCCTGTGATAGGGTTAAAAGATGTCAGTGTTCTAAGACCTTTTGAATTCCACGGTTGTTGGGAATGCCTCTTCTTTATATAGTGACTTATCCAATTCCATTAATTCACTCGTAAGCTCTTTGCTAATCGTTACCAAAGTGTCGTTTGGGATGCCTTGAGGTATTTATTGAACTCTTCCTGCTTTTGACTTTCAGTTTCCATTACACACATTACCAACACTGTTTATTCCCTTGACATTTGTTTCCTTGTCACCATTGACATCAATGTCTGCTCGTTTGGCCATGAGAGCCATATACTCCTACTGAGTAGTATGAAACGTGAAAAGGATTGTGAGGTGATACAGAGGCATTCTACGTTAGCATTTTATTTTTCCATTTTTGCAGTATTTATCTTGAAGATTGTATATTCTTGTGCTATCATCCTAACTATAATTCCCTAATCATGGATTTGAAAGCATCCCGCATGGGTACTACTGAGGTGTTGCTGTGGTTGTTGAAGTGGAAACATTCTGTAATCACCTCCTTATTTTTAAGAATTGCGTATGTGACAAGAGTGAGGCATCCAGAGGGCTTATATTGAAACTAGGGTGTGCCAATTCGCTGCATGTTTGTGGGATGGTAAACACACATACTGACAGCATTTCTGGTTTGATCACTCCTTGTAGCAGCTTTTTGATCAACTGATATATTTGTAGAAGTGTTTGTAGCTCAGTGAAAAGATGTGCTCTGCACATAGAGCACTGTGATACCAAGCTGGGGTGGAAAGCTTCTTTAAGTGGTATTCAAGTAGACAGGAATTCAGGTGTCAGGTAAGCACAACAGGTAATAGACATCCACCGGCATCCCCCTGAGTGAAGCAGCTCCCTTCTAACTGACACTCAGGGAACACTCAAACACTCACTCAACATTCCAGAGCAGGCATTCCACAGGCATTCCAAAGCACACAAGCTCACAGCACTGGGACATGGGAGAAGTCAAGACACAACACTCAGCGAGCACAAAAATAATCTGTGAGCAAGAACACTTGAACGTCTTTCTTGTGGACGAATCTAGCTGGGGTGTCTATTTTCAAATTTAATTCTCCACCCATGAAAGCAGATTATTTCAGAACTTTAGGACTCGGTCATAGTCTCTTTTCACAAAAATGGTTCATCAAGGGTATACAAAATGCATTATAGTTAGCTCTTGTTGTGAACAAACCTGCCACTTAGGTCTTGACTCGAATCTAAAATAGTAGCATTTCCTGACCTAGCCAGGAGGACAGCTATGCCATCTCCTCTGCTCTGAGACAAGAAGGCTACGGCTTGGTCTATGTAGCGGTCCATGAGTCTGCTAGTCGCAGTCTTAGATAACTGAGTTTCTTCTAAGAGTACATTTTCTGCACACTTCCATTTGTCGTAGTCTAAAATATTCCTCCTCTTGGTCAGATGCCTTAGATTGTTAGCTTTGGAGGTAGTAATGCTGTCTCAGGTGCGTCCACTGTCATTCATCCTTGTACTAGGCATAGGTAACACTGGAAACACTTGTGCATAGGCGCCACACAAATGTCTAATAAATAAAAAAAGTGTCCCAGTACAAGTTGGAGAAAGGATGGTTTTGAATATGATGCTTTTGGAAGATTTTATTCTGCCATGAATCGCACGATGAAAAGGGAAGGTAGGGAGAGAGGGGCACACAGGGAAATGAAACTATGAATGCATACAAAGAAGCCGTTTCTTGATGTCTGCCTGTCTGTTAGTTTGTGGACATGCTTTACTTGGGGCCAGTTGCTACCTTTGTGGAAAGTTGAGTGGAGAAATGCCGTTACACGCCATTGCCTCCAACTGAAGGTTGGGGAGGCTTCCTTTGAGACGGTGAAGCGAGCCAATGGTTGCCCTCAGTGTCTGCTGATATGTGTTTATCTGCTTAGTGTGCACCCATGCTATGTCCTCGACTCAACAGCCAGCAGTTGTGTAGATATCATTGTTGGTCCCTACCAAAAGTGATGGCTCTGTGGTCCCTTACTGAAGGCTGTGCAGTTGTCACAGGTGCAGTGAATACGTTTTCTGAAACAGCCACTTTTACTCCAGTAAAGTGTTGTCAAATATGGAGGGGGTTGCATATTTTGTTTGAAACTTTCATCCTCCATCGCTTACCACAGAAAACATCCTGAGCAAGGTTCACAAAACAGGTCGACATTTTGGGCAGCTGTTTGTAAGAGCGTGGGTGTGCCATGTTGGAAATCTTTGTGACCTTTTGCAGAATTAGCCAAATAATTCTGTCACTACCACTACACACTTCATTACAAGTAGTGTGATAACGATACAACATTCAGGATTACCGTATGTCCCCAATGTAGTAACATTAGACTGTAAAATAGGGAATAACTCAAAAGTCCATATAATTCTAAATCATGCGGACCCTTCCCTCTTCCGTTTGACTGGTGGTATTTCTGGTGGTATTTCAGGAGGAAAAACCTTGACCGTGTAAATAGGCCATCAGACTTTTACTTCTATCTTCTGTATGGTAAGCAATCACAGATTGTTCTATGTCGTGCCGCCCCAGATGTTAGTGCTGTATGCAAGACTTTTTATGAAAAACCACACAATGCTAGATACATGATTATGGAGATTTTGAACGACATGAAGCAGTTTTCCCGTTTCTTAAATGTCGTGTGTTGCCATTATGTGGGAGACCAGGTGAGATTGCCAAATCTTTCCTCTATGGAAAAGACATTTTTGTGGGCTTATAAAATCATGTGCCTCATCACTAGTTGGCCGGTAAATCTCCCGGAATACTGCCCCACGTAATTACTATTACCGCCACTTGGTCTGGTGGCATTACTGCCGGATTACAAGTGGCGTTGGTGGTGTAAGTCCCCATTTACTTGGAGTCCAATCAGCATTTCTGGTGAAAATAGGCAGAAAGTCTGCAGATATACCTGCAGCTCAGAGCTGGAGGTGATGCCTCCAACCTTCTGCCTAAGTCGTAGTTGGGCATGCGGTAATGAGGCGGTGAGGCTATTACCACCGCATCTTTGCCGCACTGCCCAACTCATGATGAGGCCCATGCATATTGGAGTGCTATCTTTGAAATTGTGGAAGACATGGCCTATGCGTGTCAGGGAGATTGCCATGAGACCAGCCAAGTCTTCAACTGCAGAATTTCGGGTGATCCACTCAATGTACCCATACAACCTCTGATGTGTTAAAGGACTGAATTCCTGTGCATGTCCCTCTCTGGGCGTAGAAAGCCCAGCAACAAATTCATGGCTTCTTCAGCCACACAATGTATTGGGATAGTAGAGCTGATGCCCCAAAATGGGGTCAGTAACAGAGCACCATATGAACTGGGGAACTTGATCATCAAGGACTGTCAAGTGGCAGCCAATGGATTCTCAATAGCATTAAACAAGGAAGTAATTGTCCCAGGTATGGCAGTTTATGTAATCGTGGGTCTGGGACAGCAGCCACAGGCACCCAAACTAGTAAATAAGGAATTTGTACTAGAAGTGCTGCTGCCTGATGTAATGGGGATGTGGGCGCAGGCTAGGCTGGGAAGACGAATGTGAGGGCAAGGCCCTAAACTGGGATGTGAGTGAAACATGTTTACAAGTGTACATGGAACTCTACATGGAGTCGTTTCAAAGTAGACCTGGCACCATCAGCTATGTCAGGGTGGCACAGCTGCTCTCATGCTGAATGCTGGCCCGATGCTGACAGTGGTGAGTGGGGAGCACTCTGTCCTCTGTGGTAATCGGGTGTCGGCTCAATCTGGCAATACCATTGAGATTGAGGGTGTAGGAGGAAAAGTTGCCCTAGTGCTAATACGGTGCAATTTTTCACTTGCAACTCTGAATGGTTTCTGTAATCTAGCCCCATATTTCAACAGTGATGATTTCTAGAAAAGCTCTGTACCTGTTTCACACAGAGCTAGTCACGGGATTTCTCCTCAGGAGTTTCACTGTAACCCCACCACCTGTTTCAGATTCTCGGCCTGAGCTTGTCCTCATGCGGAAAGGCTGGAACACGATCATGTATTGTCCTAGAAAACAGTGAGCAGCTGTTATTGCAATAAGCTCCCGAGGGCTTCCTCTCCTTGTATCCGCCTCAGTCCTCCACCCAAAGCGACCCGGTCAACAACGTCAGGAGAGCGGCTCTAACACAAACCATTCCAGACTGTTTCCATGTTTATCCAAGTAACAATGTTTGGAGATGTGTTGCACAAGTTACATTGTTTTTTTAATTAAAAACAAAGGCTTGTTGGAGAAAAACTAAAGTAACACATGTCAACACTTCCAGGTCAGGCCATTAACAAAGTATTCACAATATGGAAGCGCTGCTTTGATGGCCCCACTTTTTTGTCTTTTAATTCGTGGCATACATTTAACAGCATAAAGAAAGCCAATAATGTTGGCGTTTGCAGTTATTCACTGGATTTTACATTTTGCAGCATGCATTGCACGAATTAAAACAAAAACACCTGCCAATATTTTGCACCTTTCCCTATAACCAATACCCCTTTAACTGTCAGATGAAAGGAGCAACACAGCCACCATAGGCGGTTTTAAGCGCACAAGGGATCTCATGACAAAAGTACCTTGTGGGTTGATAGCCACGGTGAGCGTCACAGGTTGCAACCAGCCTGAGCTAGAGGGGTCTAGAGGTGAAGACGCCAAGAGAACAAAGAGAGCCAGCGAAAACAACGGGGAGAAAGCACCAACCAATGTCCTGTTACGTCACGGCCAGAGTGGTATAAGTGCGAGGCAAGTGGCTGCCCGCGTGTCACCTTTTTTGATGCCCTGCAAATATCATCCACCACACCCTAACTTGTATTCCTTTGCCAGTGAGTTTAAAGTGTTTATTTATGTCAAAGGATGGCGGACACATGGGTGACAAGTGAAGAAGAAATTACCTCAAAAAAGCCAATACAACTGACCAAAGGTCTCTCTTCGCCCCTTTGGAGGGCAGCCACAGCAGGGATAGAAGGTCAAGCCTGCAGCTTTCACTTCCCTCGATTAGATACACATGACACTCTTTACAGCTTGCACCCCGGGGTCACAACTTAAAGTGTGAGATGGCACAGGTAAGGTTACAGAGCGGGACATAATCGGATGCTGAAAATAAATGAGGCGTTTCTATCGATTAAGCTGGTTATTTCAGCATCCATGCTCGTCTACTGATAATACTGGAGTGGCCTGGTTCCAAGTAATCAGGTCAGGTCAGGTCCACGGTCAGCACGTGCATTCCATTATTCCTGTTCCTGAAGGTAAGTCCAGTAACATGTAAATAAGACATGAGCACGGCAATACTAGGCCATCCACACCTAACCAAGTTCTCCTTCCACCTGACGCTCAAGGAGCACTCCCCCAGACTCCACCGACATCCCACACCAGTATCTAAGCATTCCAGCAAGCAGACGACTACACATACTGGGGCCGATTGTGTTTTCAAAATATGTAATGAATTGTTGCCATGGTAAGATTGTGTACTTTAAGATGTGTAATGCTCAGTTATTCTGTCCAAATATTTCTGTATTTCTTGTTTAACGTAAACACAGACATATGACCAGAGATCACAGTTATCGCTAGGTGTATAATTAGCGATTTGGAAGCGATGTATGTTGGGATTGTATATTTGTGGATCTTAATGATCCCAAGTTTAACCCAGCCAGATCATATGGATCACAAAATGGATGGGGGCAGTGTCTGCAACACCATGAAAGTGGCGACTTATTTTAAACATGATACATACATGTTCGGTATAATAAACATATTTATTTGTAGATATTTATTTTATGTACAGGAAGGAAAGCTCTTTTGATCACAAAAGAACTTAAAATAGATAAGATTAGCCTTGGCGGGAAGCAGTGAGCTTCTTACATTGGCGTGAGTTGGAGTCACATTATGACCAGGTTGTGGGATGAGTAAATGGAAATAATTTCACTATGTGTGTTAAGAATCTCTTTTTGAACATAGAAAAAACTCAAAATGCCGCAAAGAAGGGAAGACATCATCCCAGCTCAACGAATATGCCTCTCATGCCCTAGTAGGATACAATTCAAATCCCTCCGTATCACCCTCCACACCTTCCATGTCAGGACAGGCGTGGCCAGTGGATGCTTTCCATGCTAGTGGCCATGTATCCATCAAGAACAAATTGATATAAGAATAGCCAGTAAGAAATAATTACTTCATCAATAAGGCCTTAAGAGCAGTGCCATGCTTAAATATAAAATGCCAAATATGAACTTCCTTTTACTTCCTGTCAACCAGGCTGTGAAACTCAATGCAAGTGAGAGGAAGATCAATTCGTTTTTTGGGAAACCTCAACCTGTATTAGATAAACTAGTATTCACCTCCTAAAGACCAGATCATTGGAAACTTTTTAACCTACTAGTCACCTCCCACTTGCAAACTAACACCCACCAAAACCACTCAGATGAATATGCAATGACATGGAACCTCAAAAGTCAGACCACTTGGATGGTAACAGCAAAGTGACCTTTCCTGATATTGCATTCAAATACTGACCAGAGCACCAAACCTGCAAACCAAAGTACACACGGGTCTCATTTATTTCCACTCACCGACAAGAATAGATGGATCCCATTCTGGCTCACCAAGAAGTGACATCCACCTGATCACAAAGCTCAAATCAATGCCAACTTGGAGGTCGACTCATTTGGGTCACTCTCCTAGCTTCTCTGCCTCATCAGGCTTAATAAACCATCACTACCCCTTAATAAACATACATTGCTACCCAAAATAACAAGAACAACTCATACCAAAAAATAACAACAGACAGGACTTCTAGTTTCAACCAAACGACACACCAGAACTCTTTCCATTCAGCTAAGCATTAGAAGTCCAATAACAGGACTCATCAAAATTCGAAAATACTATCTCTTCCACAGCCATTTATTTCACCTTTATACCACACTTAGACTACACATATGGACTCACATACATGCAGCAAGTTAATCAAAACATCGCCCCAACCACATTAACATTTCTGAATCCAATCACAGCTCATTGGATGGAACCCTACATCTTTAGATCCCATGCACACCCCTACAGATGAATGGCTCTTCCCGTGTCCAACCACTGTGACCTTTTAGATTTTGGTATTCTCCTCTGGATAAAACTATTCAAGAGTCACTGCCACAAACCACAAAGAACCATATTGACCCTCAGGATTTTGATATCTCTGGCCTGTACCCTGCAACAGATTAGTCTTAACACCTGCCTTTTCCTCTGCCCCACTTGCATCCTCCTGTAATTTACGAAGAATTATGCGCCACAAGGCTACATAATAAATAGCAGATGGATGCTTCATAAGACCACCTAACATTACATTTCATAGTGAGGTGGCTTTACAATCCTAATAATGATTGTTTATTGTATTGGCCATGCCATTTTCTCTTAAATTGATTAGAGAATTTTTTGCCGTTCACACACTGAGGGTGAATTGAGGCTGAGAAGGTTTAAGATGTGAGCAAACACGTCTAGACATGAGTGGACCTATGCTTTTAAAGAGCCTGCAAGCCCTCTTGAATATTTTTGTAAGGTGTGCTTGGTGACAATTTTAGGCTATGCCCCTATTTGGTATGAAATCACCTGTGCTAAGAGGAGATGTGATGGCCTCTGGTGTACTCTTCTCCAATTTCCTGACAAGATCCCTAGTAGTACGAACATTTAATATAGATGATTTCGATTTTAGCATCCAAAATGGATCAAGTGTGTGCTCAGGCCAAAGTAACTGTATCTGAGAATGGACCTTTATAATAGCATCGGAAATACAAATTAAGTCTAATGCTGAGAGACTTATACTTGGCCTCAAGCATGGGGAACACATCTCCCCAGCCCTAAAATCTCTCCACTAGTTCCCGGTAGCTCCACTAGCTAAAGCTGTTGCCAACCATTGCATTTCAATAAATTAATAGATCAGAAAGTTCTAACTGCTACCTAAAAACTGAACAAGGCCTAAAAGAAGTCTCACACTATGGATGATGCCCTACAAATCAACAATAAATAAATGAATGGATAACTTAAGAAATTAATGACTCACTGAGCTGGATATGAGATGAGTGGTGAAAACAGCTCCAAACTAAAGTTATTTAGGGGATTCTAGTCAGATTTGTCCCTCAGCCCAGAGATCATACACAACTAGACACCTGCTCAACTCAACTCACTGGATGAACTTTCTCCAGAGATATTGTCAAGGTATTACCCAATTTGATCATTTTTAATTGATCGAATGGTACCTCTGACTGAATTCGGCCAGTACCATCTGATCAATTAAAATCGATCAAATTGGGTAATCACTACCGAACATGGGGAGTGGGGATTGCGCAGGTGTCCCAATTCTGAAAATTCTGCCACGGCCAAATCACACAGATACTTTGTCAATACTAGAGAGATCTGGTTAACTGAATTCATGAAGTCCCAATAGGCTGCAGGCTATGATGGGTGCCGTGCTGAATTTTGTATTAAAGTCTTCAACCTTCAGATATTATATTCTGACTGGAACCTTTTGAAAATTATGTTTGAGAATAAGTAATGACCCCTAACCTGCAACAAAGTCATATTTATCTATATTTATAAACGTGAACATTTCTGGGTTTGTGGGGGGGGTTTGTGGCTTGGTGAAGCATTGTTCCTTATACAATTCCACACCGTTTCACCAATCTGCACCAAATTTTGCATAGTTACCTGTTAGGATCCTCTAGACATTACAGGCTACATGGCATTTGGACACCCCACCCCTTTCCCCGAATTTCGAGAAAACTCAAAATGTGTTTGTGGCTTGGTGAAGCATTGTTCCTTATACAATTCCAAACCTTTTCACCAATCTGCACCAAATTTTGCATAGTTACCTTTTTGGACCCTCCAGACATTACTGACTACATGACATCTGGACACCCCACCCATTTCCCCGGATTTCAGCACAAGTAAAAAAGTGTGGCTTGGCGAAGCTTTGTTCCTTATACAATTCCACACTTTTTCACCAATCTGCAAAATGTTTTGCATAGTTACTTGTTAGGACCCTTCGGACATTACTGGCTACATAACAGCCACATTACTGGCTACATAACATTTGGTCACCCTACCCCTTTCCCTGGATTTCTGCACCTTCACACATAACACAGTTGCTTGAAATCCGCAAAACATCAATGTGGTCTTAGAAGAACCGATCCCCAACCATAGAACGCACGGTTTCTGGGACATTTCCACTGCAATGAACTGCACCACGCCAGGTTAAGGAAACAGGTGGAGAGAGAGCACAGCAGATCCTAATATGAAACAGCACACCAACTCTCACCTCCCCCCAACGTCTGCTCCGGGCTAGGTCAGCCAGCCACACACGCCCATTCTCAGTGCAGTTTACTTCAGAGTGCAAAGCACATCAAGTGATAAGCAAATTGGAACAGCGACCTAGAGGACTAGTGATTTTCAACAATTGATGAGAGTGTTATCATGTCAATCCACAGAACCTGTTCAGAGAATGGGCTCTTTTTGGTAGTTTTAAAATAAAAATGGAACATTTAAGATAGTTGTGGGTTCCTATAAATGAATATCACTTTTAAACAAGGACATCCAACTATTCCTAAAATTCACATTCTTTATATCTAGATGTGATGTCGGTATACACCCCCATCAGACACAATCAGGGTATTGTAGCAGTTAAAATATTTTCTTACACCAGATCAGCTAGCCTGCTAGAGCATAACAGCATGCTTTGCATCAGGCTAGATTTTACACTCAAGAACAATATGTTTCTCTTTGAGGGGGGCCTATATGTGGAATGGCACTGGGAAAAGATTTGCTGTGTCATTCACTAACCTATGTATGTGCATGTTTTACAAGAAACACGCATGCCTTGATAACAACCAATTTACAGACAGTATCATACTGTATGCTAGATACGTAGATGGGTTTTTTATTGTATTAGAAGAACCAAATACTTTGCTTACTAAATTCATTAAGAATTACAACCACAATACCTACAACACAGAATACATCACACATGTAAGAAAGACAGTGGTTACCTTCCTTGACTTGAACATTTTTAATCAGGAAAGTAACATACACAGTACACTATTTGGAATACCTACAACAAACAACTCAATCTATGACAGGTAGCACCAACCCCAAAGACACTGTCAGGTGTATCCTTTATGGCAGATTTCGTTGCCCCAAACAAAATTTTAGCTTGGGCAGTGGACACCAAACCCAGTCTATTTTCTTGCACGTGAGATTTCACCAAAGACAGTTTGAACCAAGGAAAAAGGGCAAGTTAAGGACAGAGCAGGCACAGTTGACCAGGCTTCAATTCTGGCACCTCAACCCAAATCCAACTCTAGTAAAATCAATGAAATAAGATTCACAACTACCTGCTCAATCAAAGTGGAAACATGTGTTCCATTCTTAAATCAAAATTGCCACTTGATAACTATGGATACAGATCTCAAACCCTGTGTAGTTAATTAGCTCAGGAACAAACTGGGTCCCAGTGAAGGGATCGTGGAGAAACGTAATCAGTTTACCTGGCCTCCCAGGGTTTTTCACTTGTATTATTTACAGCAATTGCCAGCATGACATTAACAAAACTTTGGAATTGCAATCAGATCAGATATGGACCTTTATCATCAAGCAACATATTGCAAGTCTGTCTAAATACATGCATTGTTATGCCCCTGCCAATTAGTGTACAACAAGGACATACCCTTGTCCAGGGTAACCATGAACTCTAACTGAAGCACGAGGAAGCATGGTGCATACTACCACTTTGAGGTTTAAAAACGTATTTTGATTTAATTACCCCTAACATGATCCTACCCCATCGTTTACCTTAATTCCTCTTTTGCGTTTCCCCCCTCACCTTCTTCACTTCCCACTCTTATCTCCCACTATGGGACGATTGCTGTCTCTGTTTAATCCCACTGTGGGCTATTTCATTCAATCCTTTTATGACTGTTCTGTCAGAACCAATGTTACTTTTTGGCCCTGATGATTTTCATTGCTGATTGACATATACAATGCTGAAACTGAAAGCGTGTGTCTTATTTTGATCAGTGATCCGTTTATTTATTTGTTACGTATTTTGTGTTTTACCTTTTTGTGAGCAAGTCCTGTTTATTTTTCTTCGGGCTGCTTACTGTAGCTCTTTACTATATCCACACCACTTCAGGCCTGATTACTAATTGGCGGGTAGTGGTAAAACATCCAGTAATAACACTACCCGTTGATTTAGCACACCGACTAATTCTGAGTTTGGTTTTCCGAGCATGCAGTAATTCTTATGTGGTAAATACCAAACTCCATGGAGTCGTATGGGACACCAACATGAGGAATAACAGAAAGATACGTATGACTTGAAATCATGCAGACGTGTCTGAGCACCCACTGATTACCACATGCGGTAATGGTAAATGCGATGCGTTTGACAGATATTACCAGACACAATACTGCCAAACTCATAATCAGGACGTTAGTCTTTCTTCTTTCTTTTGCACGATCTACACATACCTATTGCTGTTCATTCTTTTTTTCTGTCTCCATTCTTTGACAGAATTCTGGGACTTGTATTCACCATGTTATTACGTGTGTTCACTTATTTGATAATGGCACAGGGGAAGCCATGCACATGATACACATTAGATTCCCATTAAATAGTCATCTCCAAACCTTGTGGCACGCAACCACTTTCATGTTGTGACTAGACCATCCGCATTAAAGAATTGATTGATGTCTAAATGTCCATCCCTACCCAATGACCAGGCTGAAGGTCAAGATATCATCCCTGCTGAATTGTATACATTATTCGACTTTCAGCTAGCCACTTTCTTATTAGTACTTTTTGAAAAATATCTAAGAATAACCAGAGCCCACTATCCTGCAAGAAAGCCATATTAACAAGAAAAAGAGAAAACCTAAAACAGTTCAAGGTTCCTACGAACTAAGATAACTTTTAAACAGTGACATCAAATTATTCCCAAAATTGCTGGCAAAGAGATTGAAAAAAGTAATACTTCAGACAGTATCCCCATTGCAACATGTTGTTTTCTTCAGGGGTGGCACCATGGAACACACTAATTGTTGTGTCACACTCCTCGAACTAGTAGAAAGTACTTACTTCAGATATCATCTCAAATGCAGTGATACAGTTCACTGTGTAGCATTGCACTCTCTGTTGGATATTCTTAAGAAAGTTGAATGTGGCTCTAGACTTTTTGATCAAAACATTACATCCCCCAACATATAGCAACAATCTGGCAAATGGGCTGCTATTTGCATTACGAAAGATGCTAGGTAGGGATGCCCTCTGTCCCTGGTGTTATTTTCCATGCATATGGAACCACTCTACCGAATCATGGCACGCCCACGCATCGCCACAGCTATAGTTTAATTCAATGAGATTAAAGCATTTGCTTAGACTGATGTGGCAATAATTACCACCAATCCAGAAGAGACCAATGTTAATATCTTTAATCTATTAGGTCAGTTTGGCAGGCTCTTAGAATGCAAGCTGCATTTGGCAAAGAGCATGGTCACGTCCAGCCCCAATTCAGGCTCCAAATATATGCTCAATCAATATAAGGTGAATTACGTATGTGTCTATGTGGAAATCAGGATGAAATTGTTAAACACAGGCACGAAAAGCTACACTCTGAGGCAGCAACCACGCTGAAGATTTTGGCACTGTATGCAAATCTCAATGAAGGGAACATTGTTCAAATGACGAGTCTGCCACCGTTTTTGCAGTTTTTCATGCCCTCCAGATATTGGTTTGGAGCCTTACTCCCCACCATTACACTGGATTTCAAGTAAATCCAGCCTGCCAGCAAATATTAACAAATAACAATTCAAATTGGAGGCTAAGCTTCCAACCCTGCTATTGGGAAATCTGTGAAATCTCTTAGATGTATGATTCGATTGGAAGAAAAGGGCAGGTGCTGGTTTGTTTTTCTCAGATGCAGGAAATCCAAATGTATTAAATAAATAACGTATAAAACCCCCTACATGCCCTGGTTTAGTACAGAGAGGATCTCTGCAGGCTCCCAGACATTCCCCTCAAACCAAACCCACACCAATATGGGATAACACCTTGAAGCCTCATCCCGATGGAGAAACAGATGTTACAGGAATGTTGTCTATGCTTTACGGTTACAAACATTTTAATGTCAAGGTGTGTGCTGTGAAAAATGAAACATCTGTATTATGTGCTGAGTGATTCACGCATAAAGCCCTCTAGTCATAGGCATATTTGTGAATTATAAAGCTTGGTGGTCACTCGTTCCCAAATCTTTTAATTTCAAGCAAAGCATTCAGAAACCCTTGTTGTGGGTGACCTTTTCTCCCTATGTGTCCCCTTCCACTTTCCCTTCAGGGTATTTTGAAATGGTGCGATAGAAGTGTGCCAGACTGTCCATCTTCCATCTTGTAATGAAAACCTTCTATTAGAAAATAATCCTTGCTATTACAAGTCTAACTAAGATCAAAGAATGTGCAATCATTTTTTGTTTACCACCAGGCCTGTAATATACTACATCTTCATAAACATCCCACAAGAGAACAGCCAAAATATCCAGCAGGAGATCAGCCTGGTGAATATCGGCAATATGGGACACCACAGGCCTCCAAAATGAATGAGCCATACAAAGCACCCACCATATATGAAGAAGAGAGCTTCCGGCAAACATTGTGAGCAGTAGGGTATCATTTGTGGCTTTAAATACCGTCTATGGCATATTCTTTATCGAGAAGCCTAGTCATTTCCAAAATCCATGTTCAGAGGAGATGGTCAAGGGAATGGTGCAGAGAGCCCTATTGCAGTATTTTAGCACCACCTGAGTAGGAGCTAATGCCTTACCCAGATCATTCCGTGAAGCAGAAGGCAACCACAGTTCAGAGGAAAAGCTGTACCTCAGCACCGGTTGCCCCAGGTCCACCCATTTCTTTGTGACAGTAGTCTCTAACCAAACCAACGTCGATTTCATTTTAGTGGCTGTAATGAACCGCCTCAAAACTGGGAATCTCAGAAGCCCTCTCTTGCTCAGTTGGAGTTGAGTTGAGGGTCTGATTTTTTGTTCTAATCCTCTTTAAGGACTACCTTTATCCTCTGGCATTTCTGATAAGATGTTTTGGCTTTCCATTTTTCAACTATTATTATCATAAACAAGAAAACAGATCCAAGGAAATGCAGGAACACTAGAAGCAAAATAATTGATCTACTTCTTTGTTTAAAAAGTGTGTTTTAATGGCTTTCTTAAAGGAGATCAGAGAGGGCAGAATCCTAAAGGACTAAAGCAAGGTCTTCCAGACCTTGGGCGTACACACATCAAAGCTGGTGCCACCACATTTTTCAAGCTTAAAGCATGGCTGCATAATCTTCCAGTCATTGTTGGAGCACAAAAGCTTTGTGGCTTGTGCAGATTCCAAACAATCCATACAAAATTGAGGGGCTATGCCCGATTGATATTTGTAGGTTTGTGGGTTATTCTATGTTCAACCGGCAGCCAATGCAAGGCCAATGTCACATGGTCCTGCTTAGCAAGGCCGCAGACCGCCATCATTGCCCCATTTTGGACGGTTTGGAGGGCCCACAGATTGGCCGTAGAAGTTCCTACCAAGAGACTATTGCAATAGTCTAATCTTGAATTGATAAGGGCAGAAGCAAGAAAATATCTATTTTCCAAGGAGAAGAAGGGCTTGATTTAATTAAGCAACTTCATCACATATGAGCATGATGAGCGAAGATGGGAAACAAGGAATTTTATTGACTGTGAGTCCAGATAGACTTGTAAGGTCTTTCTTTACCTGTTAAACCACAGGAATTATACAGCCAGAGATGGAAAACTGACTGTACCGGTACACTCACTTTTCCATCTCTAGATTTTCAGTTGTGGACCTGAACCGCCAATCAACAGCTGTGTTCTGTTGTCAGTGAGACCCATCCATGATTGCATCGCTGTGTAGCTAGTATTCATGGCCTCTGAATCTTGTGGGTGATTGACTAACAGCTCAAACAGGATCTTTGTGTCAACAGCGTAATTAGTATACTGCTCACGTTCGGCTATCCAAAAGATCAAATAAAGGTCTGGTATAAATGTTGAATAGCGTAGGAGGGAGGCAGGATCCTTGGGGTACATCACAGGTTATAGAGCCTAGAGTCACTTGGAAGTTGTCAACTGCCACCCACGATGAGCAAGGACCAAGAAACAATGATATCCAATCAGCAGCACTCTTGGAACATTGTGCGATTTCTAATAGCCTGTTCATAAGAATAGCATGGTCCACGAGATCGAATTCTGCTGATAAATCAAGGGTTCATAGACAAAAAGTCGAAAACTTAATGTCGAAAAGCAAAAATGTCGAAAAAAAAATGTCGAATGCAAAAAAGTCGAAAACACATACATATAATAGGAAAAGTCATAATTTCGAAAAAAAAATGTCGAAAAAAAAATCGAAAACCCAAAACACTTTTTTTTTTTTTTTTACACAAATACTAACATTTTTTATGGGGGGGGTCCCCCCCCCAACCCCCCCATCCCAAACCCCTACCCCAACCCCCCCCCCTCCTCCCCATCCCCCCCACCCCCCATAGATATACCTTTAATTATTTTTAAAAAATCTTTAATATAATATTAAATAATTAATTAATTATTTAAGAAACCCATCCCAAACCCCTACCTCCAACCCCCCCTCCTCCCCATCCCCCCCACCCACCATGGATATACCTTTAACCATTTAAAAAAATTATGTTTTATAAACTATAATTAATTAATTATTTATTTAAACATTAATTCGAAAAAAAATCGAAAAAAATTCGACATTTTTGTAATTCGACATTTTTATTTTCGATTAAATATTTTCGACATTTTGTCTTTCGACATTATTGTATTCGACATTATGACTGGATACCTAAATCAAGCAGCATAAGCAGCGTGGGATGCCCCTTCCTGGTGATGCTAATAATGTTGGATTTTAAAACCAAATTGGCAGTTTCAGTGCAGTGCAGGACCTTAAAAATCCAATTGATAAGTGTCTAGTATGTTGTTCTTTTCACAAACTCCTGAAACTGGACACAGGCAATACAGTCCAACATGTTGAGGAGCAAGGGCACATTTGTAATGATTGTGATAGTTTCTGGCTATTGCTGGGCCCAAGCCATTATTCTTTAAGAGGGGAGTGATGCAGGACTTCTAAAGGCACAGAGGCACATACTGTCGGGGGGAAATTCTGCCGGGGTCAGCTGGCCGTCCGCGGACCCCCGGGCAGGGAGGCCCCAACTCCTCCCGCGTATCCCAAAAATGAGTATGAGGCACACGCAAGAAGCAAGGTGGTTCTGCTGTTTATTAAAAAACGGCAGGGATGGGTCAAGGATCGTACGCGTCCGTCCTGACTCTCTCTCTCTCTTCGTGGGGCTCGCAGGCCTTTTTTACCTCAGTATGACGCGCTACTTGCGTCACCTGGGAAAGTTAGCAAAAACCTATCGCCACTCTGGATTGGTTCCTCGAGTGGTAGGGTTAGTATAGCATACGTATAGAGAACGCTGTTAGTGGTTGAGGGTCAGTCAGGTGGTATACTTGGGTTGTCCCTTCAATTAGATACATGAAAATTGTTACATGAAGACCCCTGAGGATTGGCTAATGTTAATGGCGTCAGTGATAAGTGCCCCATGTTCTGATTGGTCCACTTGCGAGCCCCCCAGTCTGGGACCATCGCTGTTCCCAGCTCGCGGTGCACCTGTCATTTGCAACAATGTATAACTATGGGTATGTGCAGACAATGCGAGGATTTGTTCATATGCTGGAGGGCAGACTACTCCCACCGCCGCAGATGTCCATTGAGTCGCTTCATTGTTGCTGCCTGTGTCTCAAAACGTGGCATCCAGGCGCCTCCTTCCTCCTGGGTCTGGCACCCTGTCAGGTTCGGCTTGGTCACGTGAGGAGAGACCATGGTTGAGGCAGAATTCTGCACATTTAATATTGCATTTTCCACTGTGTGTCTGGCTTAGTTTGCAGGTGTGACCTTGGCTTCGGCTTGTGGCATGCGAGTTTGCAACATTGTGCCCTTGACTGTCTGTTCTCACCGGGCTCACTCTGCAGGGTCAGCAATTGTACTCTTGCTCGTTCAATGTTCATGGAGGCTCTTGCTTGCGGCCTACTTGGGCCTGGTGCATAGGTGGGGATGTTTGATGCACGGCGCTTTAAGTTACGGTGTCATGTTGCTTTATCCCCAGTATCATGTCTTCGTTATATTTCTCATTGCAATGCATGGGTTAGGAGAAGCGTCAGTAAGCATTTTAGATGAGTTTGTTGTGCATCTTGCGTTTCTGCATTTTGAAAAACCTATGTGAAAAATAATAACGATGCGCGTCAGTGGGTGTGTCCGTCACCTACGTCATAGCACTGAATATGTTCTTCGTGTGAATTGGTGTGGGAGTGACCAGTGTGCATGTTTGCATGGGTGTGCTGACCGTTGGCTAGGTCGTCATGGCATCTCTAACGATGTGTTTATTTACTGTTGAATGGTTCAGTCGAGTTCATCCATGCCGCAGGTGTCGGCATGGGCAGGGCAGGCTGGTGGGCAGGCTGGTGGGCACATCCGTATGTTCCTGTACCAGGGTATTTGGTCGTCTGGTAGATAGGCAAACTCCTCTTGTGGCGGGTGTCTGGCCCGCGATCCTCTAGGCCAGGGGCGTGAGGGGATTGGTGGGAGCCTTTTGTTCCATTCTCCCACTTCAGTCCCACTTCAGTCCCCCCTCTGGTCGACTTGTCGACCACAAACATATCTTTTTCCTTATCTCCTCTTACTCTCCATATTTTAGTTACTCCTCCCAAATGTCCATAGTGGTTGACATGGTCTTCAAATGACCAATACATATATACACATGTTCCTCCAGGTGTGCAGTATACACATTTCCCTATGTAGCTCCTTGGATTTCTTGGGTTTTCGAGCTTCACAGATGGTGGGGCCAGGTGGTTGGTGATGATCTGTTTGCGCAGTTTTTCGCTCTCTTTTATTATTGTGCCTGTGTGCTGGCCATCATCTGCCGGCATCAAGGGGTGCATACCAACCATTTCGATCATTTCGTCTGTAGTGTGTGCCTTCCGGGCCTTCCAAAATCTTAGTATGATCAGTGCAGCTCCAGCCAGTATTATGCATCCAACTATAATCTTCAGTCCGTCCGACAGCCAAGATGGCATCCATGACCATAACATTGAAAACCAGCTGTCATCCTCCTTCACTCCTTTACTTTCTTCCATCATTTTGGAGTGCATCTGGGCCAGTTGTGATACTGCTTCTGTCAGTGTACCATTGTCAGCATCATTAGCAGGAATGAATGTGCAGCATTATTGTCCTATCTTTGCGCAATCTCCTCCTTCCATTGCTGTAAGGAGAACTAATACATATCTGTTCTGTAGTGCTACCATCCTCACTGCTCGCTGCTCATCTTTTATTGCGTTGAATCCATTTACTGTAGAATTAATTGTCATCATTAGCTCCCATCGAGTTATCTGGAGCCATTTTGCGTTTGCGTAAGCTTGTAGTCCCGGATGTATTATTGACCAGAAGAACATTGCTGCTCTGCTGAATAGTCTGTGTTCTGATGGGATTGAAGTGAGTGCTGTTTCCGACCTTCCCCATAGGTAATTTCCTGTCAGAGGTTCTCCTTGTCTCTTCTTTCTATTCAGGACATTGTTGTTGTTGTTGTTTTCGTTCTCTGACCCCTTCTGAGGTTTTACAGATCTCTTCTTCCTCTTGTTTCCTTCATCCATTTTAGGGAAGTTCGCCATGTTCACATGTTTCTGGGGCACCACTAGTGATGGTACATTAACATGAACCATTGTGCATATACCATTCCACAGAGGGGGCAGTGTGTGGTATGCCTTGTTTCTGCAGGCCCAGTAATGGTCCATTAATACTGCTGTTCCTGCTCCCCCCTCAGGTAACTCCATCACGCTTGCACAGTTGGTGTTGTATCCTACGTCCACTTCTCCTCTATGTTGGTAGCATACCTTAGGTGCAGACAGCGGCAGTATGCTTATTGGGTGTTCATCCTTCTCCATCCATGTCAGCCATGGGTACGTACTTGCCCCAAATCATCCAACATCTGTTATTGTGTTCATCAATAGTTGTAATATTTTCTCTTGTTACCATGTTGCTGCCAATCACTCCTATGTCCCATTTGTTGTCAATGTACACCTTCCCTGTTATTGTTACCAGTGGTCTTTCATAACATCCTTGTTTACCAGGAACTTCAGTGGCGTACCAGTCACATGGTAGGTATTGTAGTGTTACTTTCTTTGTTTCTCCCTTTTCAGGACCACTTGTCATGTATCTGAATGCTTCAGCATGCAAACTGCTCTTGTGGTAACTCAAACAAGTTTTGAGGAAGTTATTTTCGTATGGATATGTGTCTCGTGTTTTCCACACCAGTTTCACCACCATCCCTTGAAATCTCCCTTTCGTTTGGAACAGTGCCAGGTATATTATACATTGTGCTGTCTTTTCATCTATTTCCGTGGCAACAAATGTTCGAGAAGTGCTCATGGCGTATGGGATCAATGAGCAGACGTAGCAGCTGTCTTCTGTTGTCTGCTTACATATTTGGGTCATTTGTTGGTACCACATGTTGTTCGAGACGTGTGCTGAATCTGTTATGTAATTATCAATACCTTTATTATCTGAGTATGTGCTACGTTTTACTCTATTTCCCTTATGTGGAGGCTTGCTAGTACCACCTGACGTAACACCTGTTGCAGCCGTGGGTGGGGGTACATTAGGTTTGGGTACAGCCAAAATATTGATAGCATAACTTTTCTGCCATACAGAGGCAGCCAAAAACCCAGTGATCATCAAAATCCCTATCATTTTTATTACAGAAGCTAGTCTCACCGGCATTTTGCTCTTACCTTGCTGCAGTCCGGCAGCTTATTCTTGCGACGTTAAAGTTGCCCGCCTGAAAATTCTCAATAGGCTTGTTATTAGTGTTAGTTGTTGTTTTCAAGCTCTCCCTATCAAGTAGTCGTTCAGTGCCCAGGCGAAGAGATGTTCCCATGCCAATCTAAGCAATCTGTCTCTTAGGGCAGGCAAGTGTTGGTGAAGATGGGGCATTGATTGTTCTATGGCCAAGATAAATGCTGTGTAGTAGACACGTACCCTCCTTCTTTTTAGGTACTTTGGCCTTTTTATGTGATAGACAAATTGGTGTGATAGGGCTTCAGGGTAGTTATCGTCTGAGAGTAGCATCTACTCCTGGGCAATGAACTCTGTTAGTTATCTGTTTTCTTAGCAATACAATAATACGCGGTACCTGCATGTGCGAGAAAGAAAGAAGAGAACATTCAAGTGTTTACATGTGTATATGTGCAAGACAATGTCCTTCAATTGGGTGGTTACTGTAGTGGGTAGGGAGTCAATGGGCAGAGGGTTTGGGCTCAACTGGCGGAAGTCTCTTTACTCTTTGATCGTGTGACCATGGGGTGGGCGGTATAGGAATTACCAGTTTCTATTTCAGTAGTTGTCGCTGGGGAATCTGGGGTGTGGCAGGGTATGGAGACACTTAGGTCGTCAGCTGTGGTAGAAGTCTCTTCCTCCATGGGTGACGCTGTCGCTGTTCTTCCAATGGCCCTGTCGGTGACGCTAGGGCGGGTCTGGAGTTTGCAAAGCTTTACGTCATGTAGGTGATTCCAAGCACGCTTATCCTGCAACTTTACTGCTCTCGTAGATGCCTTCTCTACAAGGTGGGGACCAGTGAAGCGTGGGCTGTTCCACTTTCTATTGAAATTGCGGAGAAGCACGTGGTCACCTTTAGCAATTTTGCACAGTTTTTCCTTTTCCGGTCCTTGGTCCTCGTCTTCTTGCTGGTAACTCTTAGACCCGTCCGGCGTGCGCTCGAGCTGTTGAGACACAAACACTACACTAGTAACCAAAGAAGACACATATTGGTACATTTCATCACCAAGAACAGTTGCAGTGTTTTCATAGTCTGTGAATGCCCGTGATGTTGGCGTTAGAGGAAGGCGCATTTGTCGTCCGGTCACCACCTCATGAGGAGTGAGGTGGTGGTCGGAGCCTGGTCTATTCCTCAGCTCAAATAGAGCTAGCGGAAGGCAATACAACCATTTCTTCTTTGTTGTTTGCTGTATCTTTGCAATTGCCTCCTTCAGTAGGCCATTCAGGCGCTCGCATATACCGTTGGCCTGTGGGTGATATGCACATGCAAATTTATGCTTGATGTTCAGTAAGGATGTGATGTGCTGGAACATTTCATTAGCGAAATGCGGGCCGTTATCCGACCGCAGTACCTCGCACACTCCCCACCTGGGGAAAACCTCCCTCACTAGAAATTTAGCTGCTCTAAATGCATCTGGATGTGAGCAGGGTCCTGCCTCAATCCACCTGGACAATGGGCATACTACTACAATCATATACCTATTTCCTTGACATACGTTGATCATATCAACATAGTCAAGATGGATGTGCAGGAAGGGTCCCTCTGGCCGGGGTATAGTACCTTTTATCACTTTCAGCGTGTGACCGGCCGTAAACTGTTGACATGTGAGACAATTGCTGATAAAATTTGTCACATGGGAATTTAACTCGGGACAGAACCAATCCTCCCTAATTCGTGCTGCAATAACTTCCTTGCCTGTGTGGGCTGGGTGGTGGAGTTGGCTCAGGGCAGTGTTCAATAGTGCCAATGGCATTACCATCTTTCCAGTGTTACCCTGGCGCCATAGTGCGTCAGTTGGTGACATTGTACATCCTCTTTTTACCCATATTTCTTTTTCTGCCATTGGTGCAGCCGCTTGTAACTCCATTATCTGTGTGGTTGGGAGATGGGTGTACCCTTCTCTTATCAACATCTCTTTAGCTATCCCCCTCCCTCTCCCTGACTCTGGGGGGTTCCATATCTCACCAAAATATGCGGCATACTTCGCTTGTGCGTCTGCTGCTGCATTTCCTTTTGAGATATGATCTTCTCCATCAGTGTGTGCAGTACATTTGACCAAAGCTAATACTTGGGGGTCATTTATTACTTCAATTAATTCAGCTAATAAGAGAGCATGTTGCACTGGGGTGCCGTCAGCTCTCCTAAACCCTCTTCTCCTCCATTTGGACAATCCTGAGTGGACAGTAGACGTGACATATGCGCTGTCAGAATTTATAGTTACTCTTTTGTCAAAGCTTTCCTTCAACGCCAAGATCAGTGCAACCAATTCTGCTGCTTGAGCAGAGTAATGTTGTGGTAATTGTACGCATTTCACCACCACATACACCAATTCCTCTGTCATTTTTACCACTGCTGCCCCAGTTCTCCTTATCCCATCACTTTGGTCTATTGTTGATGACCCATCAATGAACAAGAGCTCTCCTCCATTTAGCGCGTCCTCTTCAACTTTTCTAGCACATGAGTACATTTCGGTAGTCTGCGTACAATCATGTGCATAGTCGCCTTCCTCAATCACTTCCGCTATAAACCTTGCAGGATTATATCTGCTGCATCTAACAATTGATAATTGTGGTCTAGATAAGATGATCTCATAACCTGACTCCTTCTGTGTGGTTAGTGTGGACTTAGGCTTGTTCAATATTGCAAATAGTGCATGTTCCACAAATAGTGTGGTTGGGCACCCCATTGTAATTGATGATGCTTTCTCTACCGCGAAGGCAGCTGTGGCGAGACCTTGTTCGCAAGGGAAATGTCCTAACATTACAGGATCCAAGTGACCACTGTAAAATGCTACTGGTTTGTAACCCATGCTTGTCTTTTGAGCCAACACTGCGTTCATTACTGCTGAGTCGCAATGTGAAAATATAAAGAATTGTCGTTCATAATCTGGGGTGGCCAGTACTGGAGCAGTTGATATTGCATCTTTCAGTTCATCAAAGGCCTCTTTCATTTCCATTGTCCACCCCAATTTTTTCTCCCCTTTGTTAACTTCTCTTAATGCCTCAAGTAGGGGTCCTATGTATGAGCTGTAATCAAATACCCATGCTCTACAGTAGTTGCACAGTCCCAGGAACTGCTGCAGTTCCCTCACTGTTTGTGGCAACAGCGTTTTTGATATGGCCTGTGCTCTTTGTGGTGCAATCTTTCTTCCGTATTGGGATATGAGCTGGCGCTGGCCAATGTATAGTACCTGTTCCTGACAGTACTGTAACTTCTCTTTGTCTACCTTGTAATCCTTTTCAGCCAATATTGTCAGCATCTTCAATGAGTCCTCTCTGCATTGTTTTTCGCTTGTGCTGCAAACTATTATATCGTCAACATACTGCAACACTGTGATTTCCACTTCAATGTTTCCCAAGTCCACCTCTACTACTCTGTTGAAAATTGAGGGTGACTCGCAGTACCCTTGTGGCAATCTGGTGTGTTTCCATTTTGTGTTTCTGTACGTGAAGCTTGTTAGATCTTGTGAGTCTGGATGCAGGGGTATTGAGAAAAAGGCATTTTTGAGGTCAATCACTGTAAATCGTGATGCCTCTGCTGGAATGCCACAAAATATTGTGGCCGGGTTTGCTGCTATGGGGTATTCTGCTTCCACTATGTTGTTCAAGGGCCTGAGGTCCTGGATGAAACGCCAAGACCCTCCTTTAGCTTTGCGCACTGGATATACAGCTGTGTTACATGGTGATTCTGATGGTACCAATATGCCATTGTTTATAAGGGCCGTTATTGTTTCATATATGCCCTCATCTGCCTCTTTTGATGGTGGGTATTGCTTCACTCTAGGGAGTATTGCACCTTTTTTCAATTTTATTCTTACTCCCCCTATACTCTTTGTGCACCCCACGTCATAGGGACTAGTAGTCCATAATGATGTTGGGACTTTTGCCATATCCTCCTCAAAGAAGGGAACTGGGGTGGATGTGGGTGTTTCAAGTGCCATTGCAATTTTCTGTGCCACTTGTTTGTATGTCACTCTTAGCCATGTTTCTACACTCATCATAAATACCATTTCACCTTCTTCCTTTTCTTCTGAAAAGAGCTCCTCGTCTGACACCTGGGTGAGCCTGCATCCCTCAGCTAGGGCTATCACTGCCCTCCATGCTCTTCCTTCCCTGTCTTGGGCATGTACTGCGATATAATCAGCAGTTGATATAATGCTCTCCATGCTCACTTAAATCACCTTTCCTTCTGGTTCATTGGCTGGTGTTTCTGGTCTAAACAAATAGGCTGTTGGCCTCCTCTAAATCTTTCCTTCTATTCCTGGCATCCATGCAAATGCCATGTCTGTTCCGTACTAGAACAGTTCGCCATCTACTGGCTCAACCCTAATCACTGTCTGTCCACAATATGCTTGCATAATTTGTCGTGCAGTGAGCATGTTTATTCCTGGAGTGGAGCAAATGATGCCGTCCTCCGTAAAGGAGATCGTCATATTCAACCTGCTCATTATGTCTCTCCCCAGTATGTTTACTGGTGAGGCCCTAGAATATAAAAGCGGGACGGACATGTCATAATCCCCTATCGATAAGGGAATTTTATCAGTAAAGGGAACCAACCACCCAGCCCCAGAGAATCGTCGGGTGTTCATGGCTTCACCTGACATCTTAAATTTACCTTCCCTTATGCAAGACCGGGTTGCCCCGGTGTCAACAAGGAATGACAATTTTTTGTCACCTATCGTTACCTCTATGCGTGGTTCCTCTGCACTATTAGGTGTTACCAACAGGATGTGACACACCAAGGCCGTCTGTGGGCTGTCCTATTGTGGGTATAATGATTGACCACTTCCTGTGTAAGGGTTGTGTCCCAGGACCGTCACCCTTCCCAGTTGTGTTTGCTGTAGTTGTGTATTGGTAGTGGTTATGTTATGGTCTTGAATTTGGGCAGGTTGCTGTACTTGCTGCACTTGACGTTGTTGTGTTATTGCTACCTGTTGTTGTGGTAGTGAATATGCCTGTGGCTGTTGTTGTGTTACTAGTTGTTGCTGCACATTTCCTGGTTGCAGTGCCTGCTGTTGTTGGGTGTCCTGCTGTTCCCTTGTAGGTCCTTGTTGTCCCTGTTCTCCCCATGATGGTGTGCCTGGTCTCATTCTACATGTGCGTGACATGTGCCCTAGTAATCCACAAATCCAACATACCGGTGGTTCCCTGTTCTGCCATGGAAAGCTCCCTGAACTGTCCTGGTATACTGGTTGCCCGGAGGGGTAGAAATTTCTGAATCCTCCCCCTTGCTGTTGTGTGCTATAGCCGTATCCCCTCCCCCTCATCATTCCTCCCCTTCCCCTGTTGTAATTATAATATCCAGCTCCTGCCGTTGAGTATCCTCCTCCCATGTTAGTCGTGTATGGTTGGGGTGGTGGCAGCTGTTGTGCTACAATCTGTGATGGTTGTATTTGGGAGGGATCTTGTGCAGCCACTACTTGTGTGGGGTTTTGAGTCATTGTTGCAGGTGTAGTTATTAGTGCACCTTCCATCGTGTATTTAGTAAGTTTTTTCTGTACCAATTTAGCCTCTTCCGCTTTTCTATCCTCTTCCTTTTGTTTCATCTTTTCTTGCCATGTCCTACAATGATGTACTATCGTCAGCTGTATTTCTGGCCATGCTTTTGCTTCCATCCCCACTACCTTCTTCAGTTGTTTCTGAACTGCTTCCGGGAGCCCTTGTATTAGTATATGATAGAATATTGCTGGTGTTTTGTCCCATTGTTCTCTAGTTTCCATACGCCACTTCTCTTGAATTTCCTGGATATAATCAACAGGATCTTAGTTCTCACGCATCTTGCGTGAGGTAATTGCTCCTATGTCTGATGTGTCTGGGTACTGTACCCACAGCGCTTGCCATAATGCATGTCTACAGTTTGCGAATGGTGCCCCATCGTGTGATGTGTTTGTTATTGTGACCCCGGGGAAGCCTGCTCTCTTCCATATGTCATCTGCTGCATCCCCCAATATTGATATTAGGAGGCCCTTTACATCCCCCACTGCCAGTTTCTGTCCTGCGGTGTGTTTTTCCATTTCATATATCCATTTTCCCGCACCTCCACTTAATGATGGGAGCCTGCACTTTATATTTTCCTTGTCTGCATGCTTCCAAGGGATGTATTGTGGTCTAACCCCTCCCCTCTCCAGAAGTGGCATTAAGTTGTGTCCTGTTTGACCCCCTGGGTTCCACAAAAAAATCGAGTCTGTGCACCCCTCCTCTTCTTCCGTGTCTTCTACATCGTTAATTGCGTCCATATTTCCCCTGCTCGTAACTGTTTCTCCTCCATCTCTTCCCCTTCTTTTATCATTTCCTTTATTTAATGTGGGCGTGTGTATTCGTTCTCCTGGCCTGCGTCCAGGGAGGTCTCTTAGCCTGCCTGCATAGGGTGTCAGTTTGTGGGGGAACGGTGCGAGTTTAGGTGGGCATGTTGCACGTAATGAGTGTGGGGTGGTGGAGCATGTTGGACGGGATGATGAGGGTGTAGCTGCACGTGTCTGCCTTCCCGCCATTCCTTGCTCTTCCCCCTCACTTCCCTCCAGTTCTTCCTTTCTCCTGCAGGCCTATGGTGATTCTCTATTTGTCCGGGTGATGTATAATTTATCTAGGCTTTCCCTTTCACTATTTCTTCCTTCCTTCTCCATTACTTCCTCTTCCTCACTACAAAAACCATCCAGGAATGGCAACCCCCAATCTGTCCTTTTCCCCCTAATCGTTACTGTTTTTAAGTCTATTAGATCCGTTCCTCCCGTTTCTTCTTTACCAATTGCTCCCCTTTGTGCTGATGTTGTTGCTACTTCTGTGTCTCCGTGTACATACCTCCTTACTTCACTCTCCCCTCTCCTATCTTCTCTTTCCCCTTCATTTTTCTCCGCTATTTCTCTACCAATTTCCTCTCTTTTCTTTTTCAATTCCTCCATTACTTCACTACTCATCTTTTCCAATATCCTTTCTTCTTCTCTCTTCCTTTCCCATCTCGCTCTTTCCCGTTCTAATATACTCTCTCTCATCCTCCCTTCTTCGTATTTCCTTGTCGTTTCTGATAGTAATCTCCTCTTCCATATTTCCATTTCTTTTTCTTTCTCTTCATCCTCTCTTTTCCTGTCACGCAGTGCTGCTCTGTATACCCTTTCTGCTACTGCCTTTACCCTTTCGGCTTCTCTCTTTTGCTCCTCAGTTCGTTCCCTCATTTTTTCCAACTCATTTTTACTTTCTTTCCTTTCCCGTGCTCTCTCTCTTTCCTCTCTCTCGAGCTGTTTGATCAGTGCATTCTGCTCATCCCTTAGTTCTGCTAATCGTTCCTCCAAAATCTCTTCCTTTTGTCGTAACAGCTCTTCCTCCTTTCTTTTCCCCTCTTCCCCTTTCATTTCACTCTTTCTGGTATTATCCTCGTCCATTTTCCTTACTACCTCCTTCTCTTCTCCTGTTAATGAACCTCGTAATTTTAATAGTACCTGCGCAGCTACCCACTCATCATGTCCTATTTCCGCGATCTGCTCTTCGCCAGTCCTCCCCTCCCCTGCGGGTGTCTTCCTATGAGCTGATCCCGTCGTACTAGTCCGCTCCCTTCCCGTGTGGCCACCTGTAGCTGTATATGGTGGCGGGCTGTATGCCGGGTTCGAGTACCCCTCAGCCGCCCTTAATTGTTCTCTTACTATTTCTCCTAGTTCTCTTAAAGGATATAACCCCCCTCCCTCCGTTTTCACTACCTTCGCTAGGGGCATATCGTCGCTCTGTTCCTTTTTTATTTCCTTTTCGTTTGAGTTGTTGCTCTTTTCTCCTCCCTCTTGTCCGTTCCCCGTGTTCTGCGTACCTTCACTCTCTTTTTCCCCATTCTCTCCTTCCTCCTTAATCGTCTTCGCTTCCGTTGTTTCCCCCATAGTGAACATTCCGTTTGGTCCTGGTCGGGACCCTTGGAACATCCTCCATAAGTTAAACACCTCCACGTGGTGTGTCAACTTCTTCCCCTTGTATGTGTTATGCAGATGGGTTAATAGTGAATGTTGGGTATATGGATCGAAACTGCCATTAGGCAGCCATGGTGTCGTCATTTTGTTGTCCGTCCCCTGTGTCCATTCTATGCTGTATTTGATCAGTTTCTCCCTATGGGGTGACAGTGTTTTACATATATGCTGCAGCGGGGTAGTGAGGGTGTTTCCCCACCCTCCCGATCCTGTCCCGTGTGACATAGTAGCACTTCAATTGTTATCCTCCCTCTATATAGTAGCGGTTATCTTGCTAATAGTGTACGCTATACAATTTCAGATCTTTACCTGGCCCCGTAATTTTGGGGACTTGCGATTGTCCGCTAAAACAAAATAGTAAAATATAGCATTTGCATTTATATATTCTTTTCTTTCTTTTCTTCCTTTACCGAACACCTTTACGACCCCCTACGGTGGAGGCACACGTAGCCCCCTGCGACTGCGTGCCCTGTATGACATTCTTATACAGCCGTCCCACTTTGTTTTACCCCTCCTCCTCTTTCTTCACTTGTCATGGCCGGCGTTCTCCGTGCGCGGCCACGCCCCCCTTTTCACCTTGCCCCGATCTACTTGTTACCGTTTATCTCCGTTTCCATTCCCTTACCATTATTCTCTTCCCCACCACTCTCCGAAAAATGCCTCGCGTTCGAGATATCCTATGAAAGCCCTACTGGTGACATCACCGATCTCTTCCAAAACTACTGGTAAGTTCTTTACATGTTTTTAAAAGGCCAAAATACGCTTGCAATCTACCCCCGTTAATCCCACAGCTGTCCTCTTGTCACGCCTGGAACAAGGTAATCAACAATATAATCGGACTGCGCACACTGCGTCGCCTCGCGTGTGATATGCCCCTCGACAGGAGGGCTTAACCAGCCAATTATCTTCCGTATTAGGCAACCAGCTAGCTACCGCCTACAGGGAAACGTTTCCTGCTCGATCAATAGGGATCCGCATCTACTCATTGATCAATAATCACCAAATCGTAGGAAACCGCACACACACACACCCTTACACGTGGTCGCGACCTAGGCCAATCAGTTTCTACGAGCGGCCGCACGTGATGTTTTCGTGCTCCGCCCCCTCCTCTTCCGTAACGTAGCAGACTGCTCTTGCACTTGTCCAACTACCGTTCACTTCACCGTCAATACTAATTTATCAAACCTTCGCCGCGCACCTGTGTGACACCTCCCGCCTCCCGTATTCCATTCCTCCCCCCTCCCTCACAATTTCACATTGCTTGTTGGGCGTGGTATACTCACCAAGTTCTCTTGATGCGGGGCTGCTCGACTGTGTGCACCCCTCCAAGCGGCTCGCCACCTCCCCTCGTCTGGACCACGTCTGGACACTCGCCAACCGCGGGCGGGATACACCTCAACCCGCTCCCGAAGGCCAATATCCGGATTGCGCTGTCCGGTCTTCTCGTAGTTCCTGTAGTCCTCAAAAGGGGGCAGCAGCAGAGGGGGCCGCGCTGCCATGCCTCCTCGCAACGGGAGCACTCGGAAAAATAAAATAAAAGCAGATCTTAAACAGATCTCAGCAGTGCCTCCAACTTGTCGGGGGGAAATTCTGCCGGGGTCAGCTGGCCGTCCGCGGACCCCCAGGCAGGGAAGTCTCAACTCCTCCCGCGTATCCCAAAAATGAGTATGAGGCACACGCAAGAAGCAAGGTGGTTCTGCTGTTTATTAAAAAACGGCAGGGATGGGTCAGGATCGTACGCGTCCGTCCTGACTCTCTCTCTCTCTCTTCGTGGGGCTCGCAGGCCTTTTTTACCTCAGTATGAGGCGCTACTTGCGTCACCTGGGAAAGTTAGCAAAAACCTATCGCTACTCTGGATTGGTTCCTCGAGTGGTAGGGTTAGTATAGCATACGTATAGAGAACGCTGTTAGTGGTTGAGGGTCAGTCAGGTGGTATACCTGGGTTGTCCCTTCAATTAGATACATGAAAATTGTTACATGAAGACCCCTGAGGATTGGCTAATGTTAATGGCGTCAGTGATAAGTGCCCCATGTTCTGATTGGTCCACTCGCGAGCCCCCCAGTCTGGGACCATCGCTGTTCCCAGCTCGCGGTGCACCTGTCATTTGCAACAATGTATAACTATGGGTATGTGCAGACAATGCAAGGATTTGTTCATATGCTGGAGGGCAGACTACTCCCACCGCCGCAGATGTCCATTGAGTCGCTTCATTGTTGCTGCCAGTGTCTCAAAACGTGGTATCCAGGCGCCTCCTTCCTCCTGGGTCTGGCACCCTGTCAGGTTCGGCTTGGTCACGTGAGGAGAGACCGTGGTTGAGGCAGATTTCTGCACATTTAATATTGCATTTTCCACTGTGTGTCTGGCTTAGTTTGCAGGTGTGACCTTGGCTTCGGCTTGTGGCATGCGAGTTTGCAACATTGTGCCCTTGACTGTCTGTTCTCGCCGGGCTCACTCTGCAGGATCAGCAATTGTACTCTTGCTCGTTCAATGTTCATGGAGGCTCTTGCTTGCGGCCTACTTGGGCTTGGTGATAAGGCGGTGATGTTTGATGCACGGCGCTTTAAGTTACGGTGTCATGTTGCTTTATCCCCAGTATCATGTCTTCGTTATATTTCTCATTGTAATGCATGGGTTAGGAGAAGCGTCAGCAAGCATTTTAGATGAGTTCGTTGTGCGTCTTGCGTTTCTGCATTTTGAAAAACCTATGTGAAAAATAATAACGATGCGCGTCAGTGGGTGTGTCCGTCACCTACGTCGTAGCACTGAATATGTTCTTCATGTGGATTGGTGTGGGAGTGACATGTGTGCATGTTTGCACGGGTGTGCTGACCGTTGGCTAGGTCGTCATGGCATCTCTAACGATGTGTTTATTTACTGTTGAATGGTTCAGTCGAGTTCATCCATGCCGCAGGTGTCGGCATGGGCAGGGCAGGCTGGTGGGCAGCATGGTGGGCACATCCGTATGTTCCTGTACCAGGGTATTTGGTCGTCTGGTAGATAGGCAAATTCCTCTCGTGGCAGGTGTCTGGCCCGCGATCCTCTAGGCCAGGGGCGTGAGGGGATTGGTGGTAGCCTTTTGTTCCATTCTCCCACTTCAATACCAATCTCTAAAAGATGCATTAGTGATTATAGTGTTCCATGGCATTAAGAGATATAGGGACTCCTTTATAATACGGGCTAGACAAATGTCACCAGTACAGGTATGTCAGTTTCAAGCTTTTGACCAATTTTAAAGCTTCACCTTCCAGAATCTGCCAAAAGGTGAATGTAGGGAGCTCAGGGTCAGGATTAGCGCCAGCATTAGCACAAGTAGCAAATGGAAGACATATCAAATGATAGGGAATTATCCTTCATAAGAGACTGGGACATTTTAAATTGATTGCTGATGCACAGAAACATTCCTGATGAATTGATCCTGGATGATTTGGTACCATACTGTGCTCTTCTCTGCCGTAAGGGTCTGCTTGGTTTTACCTTCTAGTTCTTTTAGAATGTTAAAGAGTTCTCTGTAACTAGACCTGGCATTATTCATTTTGATGTTGTATTTAATATATGTTGCCAGGTTAATAGCACGCTTGTAGTCTGACGTGGAATCCTTATCTGCTGATAGTGTAAGAGAACAGGGCTTTTTCTCCA
The DNA here is from genome assembly GCF_040938575.1 of Ambystoma mexicanum. NCBI lineage: Eukaryota > Metazoa > Chordata > Amphibia > Caudata > Ambystomatidae > Ambystoma > Ambystoma mexicanum. The sequence goes on from NC_090930.1 coordinate 488,857,413, forward strand.
AGCATGTTCGCACAACCTTTTGTGCTTTCTAGCACAGATGATATCATGAGAAAACAACCTGTTATTCTTCATGGCGTGCAACAAATGGATCACTAATTCTGAAGGATCAGTGATAGCTGCAAGTTTGAAAAGCTTCTGTGCCATTGAAGTAGAAAAGGCATTGGGGGTAACTTGCTTAAAATTCCTATACTTCTGTATCATCCTGGGCTGCTTATCCAACCGCTGCGGTTTGGACGGAAGCAAAAGCAAAAAGGAAACTAGAGCATGGTCAGACCAGAGACAGGGATGAACTGATACTGTGGTGGCAGAGCAGTTATGAGACAGCACCCAATCTAATATATGCACGCCTCTATGTGTTGTGGGTATAACACATTGTGTATAGGCCACTGATTCTAATGTTGAGAATAAAGATGAGGCTTGAACATCCTCCTCATTATCAGCCCAAAGATTAAAGTCTCCCAGGACAGTAACTTGTGACTGGGGCTTAGCTATTTCACTAGGAAGGGCTAGTTTTGTGTGGTGGTCAATAAAGAATAAGAAAACTTGTCGATGTATTTTCGTCAACCCTTAATTTGAGTAGTGTAGTTTCACAGTCATCCATGGCTATAATATTGTGTGACAGTTAAGATTTTCTTTAAAAATGAGGGCCATACTTCCTCTTCTAGATCCAGTCCAATCAGTTCTAATCATACTGCATCCAAATGGGGTGGCTAGAGAAGCTGCATGGGGTACCGCATCATGCAGCCATGTTTCTGTAATAGCAAGCATATCTGTATCAGTTTCCAACAAATAATCGACTATCTCGGTTGCACGCTGCACCAAGGAACGTGAGTTCAATATTGCCACTTGAAGATGTGAGACAGTACTGTGAACTGAAACTGCAAATTGACTGACAAAGGAGACATTGCCAGAGGAAGAAGTATGTTGCAATTGCAGCATATTCCAGCTAAAAGATTTCACAGCACACGCTCAACCCCCACGTTGAGGGCTGATTACAAGCAATTGTGTAACCTCCTCCTGTACTCTGAGCTGCTGAGAGAAGAGTGTATTTCCAGCGTTTGGTGTATTGTCATCAGCCCATATCACCCAAGGAGGGTGCAAAAAACTTTGAAAAATGGCCTCCAAAATGCAATTTACTGTACAAATCCACCAAAACATGATATAAAAAGCATTAGGTTTTACATACTAATGGTGGTACATTATTCCTACGTATGCAAGTGTGATGGTGTATTTTACAGCAGCTTGTATTGAGAATAGCTGGTACTGTGTTGTATGCATTAAGAAATGCATTATCTAGATAGTCAGTAATAACGCAAAAATGTCATTTTGTCATGCTGTTACTGGCATTCATATGCGTTCATCCTATTACTAAGGTGGGATTCTAGACATTTTCTGAAAGGGGAGAAACTAAGATAAAATATTACTTTTTAACCACTTAATTAATGCAACATTTGTGCTGCCTCTAATGGCTGTCTGCCTCGCTGAATCGCCATTGCTTCAGTTGCTCAAAGTTAAAACATGTGAAATGCACAGGTCACAGAAATAGCACTATTATCTATTGGATGGAGAAAAATGCAACAGAAATAGTTTTCTAGGTTTATTATTTTCTGTGTTTTATTATCACAACCAACAACCATTACATCATAAATCTGATCAACAACAAAAAAACTTCACATATCTACTGTTGTGTCAAATAGATCACTGCAACCTTATCCAAAATCCTAACTTGTGAGGACATTGAAACAATTAAATAATTCAATTAAGGTATAACCCACAAAATAACTGCAAAGAGTTTGTAACAGAACAACATTCACCTGTCAATCATTTTGAAAGTTTGTGCAAAAATTGTGCATGTCTATTTTTCAGAGAAGCAAAATTATTAATAGTCCATGTGTTGCAGACAGGGATCTCTTAAATTAGTTATTTTTCCATGGACAACATGGCCAAAGCATTCAGACGATCCTCAGTCATTGTGTTTCTCAAGAATGTTTTAACTTGCTTCAGGGTGGAGAAACAGTGCTCAGACTCAGCTGTTGTCAAAGGTATAGTAATCAGAATTTTTAATAACTGCATTGTCTCACAAAATGCTTCTTTGCGATTGTTTTCAATGAAAAGCTTTAATAAAGAAATTCCCCTACTTGCACTGAAGAATTCCAGTCTCTCATAAACAGTTAAAAGCTCAGTGCACAGTCTTTCCTTGTTTAACATGGGGTACGCTTGGACAGTTGCAGTCAGTGCATCTTTGGGAAAAGACTGTCCATGTCTTTGAAATAGGCCACTCTGCAACATTTTGGTCCCCTCCAAGTGTTTAGTAAATGCAAAGCATTATTGGGCTTGTGTAACTATGATATCACATACTTCTTTTCCCAAATGATTTAAAGTGGTCATATTTATATTGCGACTTGCAAAAGTTGTCTCTAGTAGAAATGTAGCTTCCAAATTGTCAGTGCTTTCACGACTCTGCCAATGCACTTGATAAAAGATGCAGTAGCTTTCTGCCCACACAGAGAATCAATAGCTTGCTTCTGAAGCTGGTTATAAAGAATGTCGACATGGGGCATCATGTCATTGAACAAACAAAAGGATGAAAAGGAACTCCTTCACTTTCAGAGTTCTAATGAATCCCCGGGCCTCATGCACAGTAACTCCCTCAAAATCATCCTGTTTTTCAATGATCTCAAGGCATCCACGGAGTGCGTCCCTATTCTGATTTATGGCTTCTACTACCAGAATATGCTAGCTCCAGCCAGTGTGAGACGGTCTTGGAAGTCTTTTTATCTGATACCTTATCTAGAAATAAATGTACAGAAGCCAGAGATATCAGTAAAGAAAATTTGAGCTTCTGATATTTAGGAAACAGCTTGTTGCATGATGAGGTTCAGCTGGTGTGCATAGCAATGTACATAATGGGCATTTGGATACACTTCACCTACTTTCTTTTGGATTCCACCAGACACCACCCTCATTACACTTGCACCATCATGTTTGCACAATTACTTTTTTTTTTGCTGCAATTTTCCGTTATGGCAGTAGCAATGGCCTGCACACTAGAGTCTTTCAGATGAGTAAATCCATAAAACCTTTCCACAATTCTGTATCATTCATCAATGTAGCGATACACTAGCACAGACTGAGTATTAGTAGAAACATCAGTTCCATCATTTGCCTGCTGAATAGCCACATAATCTGTGCATTTTAACTGCTCTAAAATGATCTTTCTAGTGACTGTGAGCATACAGTCCAGTAACTCATTCTGAATTGCTTTTGAAGTGCCCTTAAATACTGTTGCATTCTTTGAATGCAGTTCCATTGCACTGTCTATGCTGGATGCAAAATCCACCAGGCCTCTAAATATGATATGATATGATGTGGCATTTGTAACATGCCTATAGACAAGTGTTTCAAGGCGCGACGAGGCAGGGAGGGGGGGACAAAGGGAAGACAGACAACGATCTTACTAGGCCCGGTGTCATTCAGATGGTGCAAGTGCATGGGCAGAGGGGAAGGGAAAGTGCAAGGGGAAAGGGAGAGGGGAAAGTGCAGTACAGGGGTAGTAGAATAACAAGATAAATAATAAGGCCAGCTGGTGGCAAGTGCAAGGTAAGTGCAGACAAGTGCTGGGAAGGGGGGCTGTAGGGATACAGAGACAGTCCAGCTTTGCAGGGGTTGCCAGGGAGGCAGTGCAAGGGGAGAGTGGCTGGGCCAGGGACTGAGATCGGTGAGAGTGGCCCAGTTGCAGATTCAGTGCAATTTCAGTCAGGAATTCAGCAGGGGAGAGGGGGAGAGAAAGCAGAAGCAAAGAGGAAGGTTTTGAGGTGCGTCCGGAACCAGTGATGGTTCTCCTCAAGTTTCAGGGAGGCAGGAAGGCTGTTCCATAGGGAGGCCCCTGCCGCAGAGAGAGATCTACCCCCAACTCGTTGCTTGGAGAAGCGGCTGTCCCTGAGGGATTTGGAGGCGGATGAGCAAAGAGCTCGAGAAGGAAGATATTTAGGAAGAGAGAGTTGAAGGTATTTTGGCCCCAGGCCCCAGAAGACCTTGTGGACAATGCAGAGAGATTTGAACTTAATCCTCGCAGCCACTGGGAGCCAGTGCAGAGATTTCAGTCCTGGAGAGATACAGTCCCTGGGCTTGAGACCAAGAACAAGCCTCGCAGTCCTGTTCTGGATGAGTTGCAGAGGGTGGAGAGTAGAGGCAGGCAGATTTAGATAGAGGCTGTTACAGTAGTCCAGCTTAGAGAGAACTAGGGCTCTGGAGACAGTGAGCTTCTAAGGGAAGGAGAGGAAAGGAAGAATACCTCTGAGGATGTGCAGCTGGTAGTGTGACTTCTTAGAGACGTCACATTTGTGAGGAGAGAAGGAGAGTGTGGAGTCGAAGATGACCCCGAGGTTTTTTGCCTTGCAGGTAGGAGCAGGAAGAGGGCCAAGAGAGGCCGGCCAGAGAGCTGCAGGGAAGGAGGGAGTGGGTGTGCCAATGAGTAGAATCTTAGTCTTACCGGCATTAAGGCAGAGGTCATTGGCGGCTCACCATTCCTGGACAGTCAGAGATGAGGGAAGGAGAGGAGGAGGCTGAGGGTAGCCTGAAAATAAGCTGGGTATCATCCGCATAGCACTGAAAGTTGGGGCAGAGAGCAGCGATGCGGTGGGCAAGGAGTGACAGATATTGGTTGAACAGCCAGGGAGAGAGGTTAGATCCCTGGGGGACACCACAGGTAGAGAAAAAGATGGCAGAGAGGAAGGACCCCAGTTGGACCTGAGAGGGTCGATTGGAGAGGAAAGAGGTCAGCCACGCCGCCAGAGCCTGACCAGTGATACCCAGGTTATCACAGAGACGGGTGAGCAGGATGGCATGGTTGACAGTATCAAAGGCAGAAGAGAGATCGAGCAAAATGAGAACACACAGAGTGTTAGAGTCAAGGTTGGAGAGCAGGTCTTCACGGATGTTCAGGAGAGCAGTTTCCATGCTTCTGGCAGCTCTGAAGCCAGACTGATGGACATGAAGACAACCAACAGATTCAGCATGGAGATTAAGCTGGGAGATGGCCAGTTTCACACGGATTCAAGGAATCTTCAGTTTCATCATGGCCACGAAAAGCCACATAAAGCCAATTGCCCACACACAGTCAAAATTAACTTTGACAAGCTGTATCATATTTATCCACATCCTCAATGTGCTTCATCACGCATCACGCTATGTTGCAATCTTTTCGCTTCACAACATACGCAGCTGCAATATATTCTCGGTATGAGATTTGCTTGATTCATGTCTCTTGCTTTTTTCCGATGAATGCTTTAAGTCAGTGACTCCTATTTTTGTCCATGCAGTTTCACCTCCAAACAGCTGGCAGGGGAAGCAGAACAAAAACCGCTTAGCAATACTACCATTGAGCCATGTCTTCTTTTCATACCAAACTATGGAAACTGTGTGTCTGTAGGCCTTTCCTCTATCTTTAACGGACTGTTCAATTTTAAACTCTGGCCGATCAGGCCCTAGTCATTTCACCTCCAGTTTTTCAATGTGTGCAAGTCCAGAAAATGGTTTTGTGAGCAATTGATCCACCAAAGTCGTTTTCACCAAGAGTGACACCTGTTAAAAAAACAATATGATGTACGTATTTATATGGGATAATGTAGTAATTGTTCAAAGGTATGCTCTTTCATTACACAGAAATATAATTTGTCGGTACTAGGCACAGATAACATCTGCAATAATACCCAACTCAGCTGTTCTTGTCATTGACCAGTATAGCTGAGTTGGGGCTAATTACAGATGTTATCTGCATGAGTTAACATACATGCCCATTAGCAACTGTGACACCAGCCAGTATTGGAGCTTGTTTGGCACATGTGTGCTTATATAAGAAATGAGGCAAGTCTGTTATGTTAATACTGTTCTAAAAAATCCTTTTTTACAATGTGGGGAGAAATTCACTTTGATTGTTTTGACTGCATCGCCCTCCCCCACCAAAGCACTGTGGGAGTAATGGAAAAGAAAGAAGGTATTCTGAGGTTTCAAAGGTTGTGAGATTTCTCAGCTGTAAGATAAAACTGAAATTAATGCATACCTTTCAACTGGAAGATACAAGGACATCATCAGGTAAGAGGCAACAGACACCCCAATCCTATCCTTGCAAAATCAGTTTCCAAATGGACAATACGTTTGCTTCTGTTTGACCCATATGCAGGTTTTTTCGAATTATATGTCTTATGACTTTAACATGTTTTCATGCCACCCTCTCAGCCTGCGATAGATACCATTCTTTAGTCTGTACTGTTCATCTGATTTTCCCCACCACTTACAAACATGGGCTTCTTTTCTAATTTGTTTAAAGCTGAGCACCCAACCCTACAAAAGACTCATGCTAGCTCACCTGGCTTGTTATTCTGGAGAATGTTCACTGCAATTAACTATCTGGAAGGTGCACTATGCAGGTTGAAGTCCGATGTTCTTTTGTTCCGCAATTAACCTGGACTAGTTGGATTTGTTCGTGAAAGGTGTTTTCGATGGTCTGTAAAGAGAAATCGAGAGACTGATCTGAGAAAGGGCAACATAGGTTGAGAGCAGTATGAAAATGGTAACTGCTTAGATGCTTGTAGTTGTTTCTTGGTTATTTACCCACCCACTGAATGACCATGGCCAAACTAATCCCTATGGCCATTCCCATCCACTTCATGCCCTTCACTGTGCAAAAAACAACCTCCTGGGATCTTCGATTTCTATGGCATTGGCCATATAATGAACGCCCATAAAGGAAGGCATACCTAGTAAAATATAACTAGCACTGTTAACCTGGTGATGAGGAAACAAGAGTAAAGCATCTAGACTCACTCAGACTATTGACCTTTTGGAGGTTGTTCTGGGGGTTAGCCACTATTACCCTACCGTTTATAATTGTTCAGGCCTAGCGGGTGCACATAGACCCTTGAAGAGGCAACTCCAGAACAGAGGATTAGAAGCAGAGGAACTGAGATGGTGGAACAAGGAGACAAGAAAGAAATGGAGGGGACTGTGACATCAGGAAGAGAACCCAGATTAAAATATGCAATCTAACGTTGCATTTTATACTTAAATAATTTTATAGTGATACTTATCTACTTATTGGCCCATCTTTTGTTCTCCACCTCCTTACTGTTTCAACCTGGTCCTTTCATTTGATTCCTTTCTGTATTTTTGACAGCCACCACACTTTGCCTCCGTGCTCATGACTAGTATCTGATTTATGCATTGGCACCACTTCAAGTGGCCAATGCTTGTTGTCCCACCTGCTCGTGGTATAGACGCTTCACTTATGGCCTGCTTAGGGTCGGAACTGGAGTGAGCTTGAGAAAATGCAGGTATGACTTTGACTTCCATTTCTACTATAAATTAGCCCTGCCTCTCCAGGACCACCATTTCATTTCAAATCATATTTGGCAGAGCCAGCATGTTTAAATAAGAGAGGAGAAAGAGGGCATCAGCGCACTAGTCATCAGACAGGAGTGCTGCCCGAGGCTGTGGATGGGTGATCTTGTGGCTGCAGCAGGTACCTCCTGTGTCCCTGAATCCCCTGCTCCAGGAGTAAGATTCCACCCCAACACCGGATGTCCAGTTGGCAATTCTTTCTTGGACAACTGGGCCAGTTTGATGAGTCTTGTACATTTAACCAATTTGTTTCACACTTTATAAAAAATCTCCCCCTTGGTTACTATTCATACAGTGTCACAAAAGGAATGAATAGGAGCCAGAGGCCCTGCATTCCGATTCAGATTATCCCAGACCAAGTGTGACACATCTCTGGGCTGCTTGGAGGGAGTCTGGACTCTATTCTAGGAGGCCCTGCATTCCAATCGGAATGCGTCAACGCAAACAAAGCTTCACAGAGCAGGAGCTCACTGTGCTACAGGAGCAACTGGTGTCCCATGCAGAAGAGCTGTATGGGTCACTGAGCCTCAAGACAAGCCACGGGACATTGAAGACATTCACAAAAAGTGAAACAACCTCAAAGTCCAAGTCTGCACCCTCATCGCACAGATGAAGGAACATTTGACCCGGTGGGAGGAGACTATGAGCAGCATCCTCCAAGTAGCGGGCCTGGAGGGTGTGTGTTCGGCAGTGGTTGGAGTCAGCAGCCAGAAAGACCCTGTGAGCACATGAGGGAATAATGGGCACATTGCACAACAACCCCAATAGCATGTTAACATAAACACACTTCCATGCATCCAGCTGAGAGTAACACTGACAATGCACAAGCCATAAATGTGACACCGCACGCCAGTGTATCATGAGGCATGGATGGTGTGAACCCCTTTAAATACTCAACAAGTAGGATGACAAGGCCATGATGCAGGACACATACAACTACAATGCAAAAACAAATATCAAAGACAGTCACTCATTTGCATGTCACATCACCACTAACCCTTGCCAGCATGCCAAGCACCCATGTACAGACACATCAGCCAAATTGCATCCACACGCGTAACGTATATCAATCAAGCAGCACCACTGGACATGCCTCTCAAACTAACAATTAATGCAAGACTGCTAGCTGCAAGGCCTCTATGAACATGGTTTCCCATTTAATGTCGCAATCACACTGCCATAGCTAGCAGGGACCCCCTCAGCTGACAGTATAGCAGGATACAAAAGCAACATTGGTCCTGCCCTTCATGGGCACACAAGACCCTGTATGACAGTGAAGCACATGACACTACGTTCCAAACAAGGCACACCTTCCAGGCTCTCCATATGCACACACAGCCATCAAGGCAGTAAACATCCAAACTGCATGCCACATCAAGTAACCCCCATGAAGCTGTAGCACCTAGTCACAACACCATAGTACCTAGAACACTACATGACAGCGCCCCTTACTAATGTCCATCAAGGCATTGATGCACTCCTTCATGTCCTCTAACAGACCCACAAGACACCCAGGACACCATGCAAGGCACCAGTAGCTCCAGCACACCTGCCCCAGCAAGTGGGGAAAAGGCCACAGGACGTGCTGCTCCTAGGAAGTTGAGTGGACACAAAACAACTAAAACACCCCTTTTCAAGGGCACTGCTTCTATAACCAAAAAAGTGGTGGGAGGAAGGTTTTGAATTAATCTGAACCACTTGCAAGGCTCTGGACAACCTTCCACACCACTGTTTTTTAGCCCATCTATGCCATTGCAAAAGGACCCCAACAATATGCAAATCACTCAAGTACTGCCACCAATGGGATCAGCTCAGCCCAAACTGCTAGGCTGGGTCCCCTCTTCATGGAAACACAAGCAACCCCAGACATGTTTCGGTCTTATTGAGCCTCACCAATGAGGGCACTGCTTCTGCCACCTCTGGGGCCACTGGCACACCGGCCATGATTGAGCCACCAAATCCGACCATGACGGAGGCTGATGGACCTCTCATGGCTGAGCCACCTCCCACCACTTTTGGGGAGTCAGATAACCTACACACCTTCCCATGTGCCGACAACATGCAGGCACGGGCCCAGCCCATTGTACCCACTATCACTGTGCCACCACTCTCTCAAGTCCTGGAGCTTCTCCTGCGAGGCAGATGTGGTCTGATTCCTACCACCTGCCCAGAATATCACACATGCACTCCTCCGCCTACCCCTTGTCAACTTGATGTTCCCTCTGTTTTGACCATTATGAGGACATGGATTCCCAAGGACATATGACTGGGATCAAGCAGGCCATTGACAGACAGTGCCCCCATCCAACTCCTAGCCCAGGAGCGTCTCACCCAGATTGAGCACCTGCAGGAGGCAATGCAACAGATTGCCCAGGAGAAACAGGGACACTTTCAAGCGATGCGTGATAGAGTGCTGGGGGCCTCCAGGTGGGTGGACACTTCCCTAGACTGTCTGTTTTGGCATGCTGTCAAATCCAGTGCGAGTAACACCCTAGTTAGTCAGAGGTTGAGGGACCTTGCTGAGCACATTTCGGCATCCCATGAGACAATGGCCAGGGCCATCAAAATGACCATGAAGCTCCTCTGGGGCAGTGAACCTGCTAGTTCTGTGTCTGCCATGCCTACTGATAGATCAGAGCCAAGGCGCTGCCAGCACTGCACAAGTCATGTTCCTACACCCATGTGTAAAGTAAACAAGAGGAGGAGGTAGTGGTCACTCTCATGGGACAGACTGGAGACCACAGTGTTGTGGGGATGGGGGATGTTGCTGGGGATGAGGGTCTGGGAAGGGGAGATGGTGTTGGGGATGAGGGTCTGAGGAGGGTTGTAATGTTAAGGGATTAGGTGCACAGCAGTATAATAAATCACATTGAAAAACAGCCACTTGATCCAGTGGGCATTTAGTTTGAGTGATACATGTGAATAGTTGTCAATGATGTCCTGCTGGACAATACGTCCTTCCCTCAAATCCACATGTCTGTTGTGCGGTACTCTTTCGTCATATTCATCATATGCATCTCCTTCACCTCTGAGTCGGGGCATGCAATGTTCTCTTCTGGAGGCATGGGTATGTCACGGTGTATGCACATGTTGTGCAGCATAGCGCAAATGACAACAAGCATACCCACTTATTCACACCTATGTGGTGGCACCTGAACATTCCCTTGAGTAGTCCAAACATGCATTCTATGCATGTCCTGGTCCTTATGTGTGTCTCATTGTAGGCTGTCTCCTGCGGTGTACCCGGGTTCCTCTCCGGTGTCAACAGCCACGGTAGCAGCAGATAGCCATTGTCACCTACAGCAGGTAGAGAAAAGAGTGTTTGACATTACAATTTTGCTTCTGCATGCTTATGTCATTCACTATTGTCCTTGTGGCCTTTGTTTTCTGAAATGTGTGTAGGGCAGTTTCCCTGCAGGGTGGGTGGAGGGGTTGTAGCAGCTATGTGTGGGCACATGAAGGGGTGTGCTGTATGTTCTCAGGTGACTCAGTGCCCAGCGTTAGTTGGATTCAGGGCCATGGGCTACTGAGTGCCACATGGTATATGGTGATCTAATGCCGGTCTCCAGTGTGTCTCTGTTCTGCAAAATCATCAGATGTCATACTGACCTAAGAGCCAGTTTCACTGTTCTCGGTCTGTGTCCATATATGCCGGGAGGGTGCTCTTCCACGGGACCATGGAATCATGTGTGCAACCTGGAAATCATGTGCAGCAGTGGCTGATAGTCAGATCTGCATCACAGGTCATCTGGATATTCATGGAATGGTACTGCTTACAATTCCTGTATGCAGGCTCCACTGCCTGGGCTGCACCAATGCCACATGTGAGCAGTCAATTGCTGCTATGACATTAGGGAAATGGGCGATGGCATAGAATCTTGCCTTTGCTGCATGCACCTGTGCCTGCGTGCTGGGCAGCGAGATGTGTCAATGGGCATGCCTCATGAGTGCATCCAAAACCTGTGCAAGCACTTTTGAAAAGGTTGGCTGGGACCTGCCATGCAGCATCTCCACAGTCAGCTGGACACCAGCTTCTGCAATGGTGGGGTTGCAGTTCTTCTGAGTCCTGGTCCTTTCATTTAATTCCTTTCTGTATTTTTGACAGCCACCACACTTTGCCTCCGTGCTCATGACTAGTATCTGATTTATACATTGGCACCACTTCAAGTGGCCAATGCTTGTTGTCCCACCTGCTCGTGGTATAGACTCTTCACTTATGGCCTGCTTAGGGTCGGAACTGGAGTGAGCTTGAGAAAATGCAGGTATGACTTTGACTTCCATTTCTACTATAAATTAGCCCTGCCTCTCCAGGACCACCATTTCATTTCAAATCATATTTGGCAGAGCCAGCATGTTTAAATAAGAGAGGAGAAAGAGGGCATCAGCGCACTAGTCATCAGACAGGAGTGCTGCCCGAGGCTGTGGATGGGTGATCTTGTGGCTGCAGCAGGTACCTCCTGTGTCCCTGAATCCCCTGCTCCAGGAGTAAGATTCCACCCCAACACCGGATGTCCAGTTGGCAATTCTTTCTTGGACAACTGGGCCAGTTTGATGAGTCTTGTACATTTAACCAATTTGTTTCACACTTTATAAAAAATCTCCCCCTTGGTTACTATTCATACAGTGTCACAAAAGGAATGAATAGGAGCCAGAGGCCCTGCATTCCGATTCAGATTATCCCAGACCAAGTGTGACACATCTCTGGGCTGCTTGGAGGGAGTCTGGACTCTATTCTAGGAGGCCCTGCATTCCAATCGGAATGCGTCAACGCAAACAAAGCTTCACAGAGCAGGAGCTCACTGTGCTACAGGAGCAACTGGTGTCCCATGCAGAAGAGCTGTATGGGTCACTGAGCCTCAAGACAAGCCACGGGACATTGAAGACATTCACAAAAAGTGAAACAACCTCAAAGTCCAAGTCTGCACCCTCATCGCACAGATGAAGGAACATTTGACCCGGTGGGAGGAGACTATGAGCAGCATCCTCCAAGTAGCGGGCCTGGAGGGTGTGTGTTCGGCAGTGGTTGGAGTCAGCAGCCAGAAAGACCCTGTGAGCACATGAGGGAATAATGGGCACATTGCACAACAACCCCAATAGCATGTTAACATAAACACACTTCCATGCATCCAGCTGAGAGTAACACTGACAATGCACAAGCCATAAATGTGACACCGCTCGCCAGTGTATCATGAGGCATGGATGGTGTGAACCCCTTTAAATACTCAACAAGTAGGATGACAAGGCCATGATGCAGGACACATACAACTACAATGCAAAAGCAAATATCAAAGACAGTCACTCATTTGCATGTCACATCACCACCAACCGTTGCCAGCATGCCAAGCACCCATGTACAGACACATCAGCCAAATTGCATCCACACGCGTAACGTATATCAATCAAGCAGCACCACTGGACATGCCTCTCAAACTAACAATTAATGCAAGACTGCTAGCTGCAAGGCCTCTATGAACATGGTTTCCCATTTAATGTCGCAATCACACTGCCATAGCTAGCAGGGACCCCCTCAGCTGACAGTATAGCAGGATACAAAAGCAACATTGGTCCTGCCCTTCATGGGCACACAAGACCCTGTATGACAGTGAAGCACATGACACTACGTTCCAAACAAGGCACACCTTCCAGGCTCTCCATATGCACACACAGCCATCAAGGCAGTAAACATCCAAACTGCATGCCACATCAAGTAACCCCCATGAAGCTGTAGCACCTAGTCACAACACCATAGTACCTAGAACACTACATGACAGCGCCCCTTACTAATGTCCATCAAGGCATTGATGCACTCCTTCATGTCCTCTAACAGACCCACAAGACACCCAGGACACCATGCAAGGCACCAGTAGCTCCAGCACACCTGCCCCAGCAAGTGGGGAAAAGGCCACAGGACGTGCTGCTCCTAGGAAGTTGAGTGGACACAAAACAACTAAAACACCCCTTTTCAAGGGCACTGCTTCTATAACCAAAAAAGTGGTGGGAGGAAGGTTTTGAATTAATCTGAACCACTTGCAAGGCTCTGGACAACCTTCCACACCACTGTTTTTTAGCCCATCTATGCCATTGCAAAAGGACCCCAACAATATGCAAATCACTCAAGTACTGCCACCAATGGGATCAGCTCAGCCCAAACTGCTAGGCTGGGTCCCCTCTTCATGGAAACACAAGCAACCCCAGACATGTTTCGGTCTTATTGAGCCTCACCAATGAGGGCACTGCTTCTGCCACCTCTGGGGCCACTGGCACACCGGCCATGATTGAGCCACCAAATCCGGCCATGACGGAGGCTGATGGACCTCTCATGGCTGAGCCACCTCCCACCACTTTTGGGGAGTCAGATAACCTACACACCTTCCCATGTGCCGACAACATGCAGGCACGGGCCCAGCCCATTGTACCCACTATCACTGTGCCACCACTCTCTCAAGTCCTGGAGCTTCTCCTGCGAGGCAGATGTGGTCTGATTCCTACCACCTGCCCAGAATATCACACATGCACTCCTCCGCCTACCCCTTGTCAACTTGATGTTCCCTCTGTTTTGACCATTATGAGGACATGGATTCCCAAGGACATATGACTGGGATCAAGCAGGCCATTGACAGACAGTGCCCCCATCCAACTCCTAGCCCAGGAGCGTCTCACCCAGATTGAGCACCTGCAGGAGGCAATGCAACAGATTGCCCAGGAGAAACAGGGACACTTTCAAGCGATGCGTGATAGAGTGCTGGGGGCCTCCAGGTGGGTGGACACTTCCCTAGACTGTCTGTTTTGGCATGCTGTCAAATCCAGTGCGAGTAACACCCTAGTTAGTCAGAGGTTGAGGGACCTTGCTGAGCACATTTCGGCATCCCATGAGACAATGGCCAGGGCCATCAAAATGACCATGAAGCTCCTCTGGGGCAGTGAACCTGCTAGTTCTGTGTCTGCCATGCCTACTGATAGATCAGAGCCAAGGCGCTGCCAGCACTGCACAAGTCATGTTCCTACACCCATGTGTAAAGTAAACAAGAGGAGGAGGTAGTGGTCACTCTCATGGGACAGACTGGAGACCACAGTGTTGTGGGGATGGGGGATGTTGCTGGGGATGAGGGTCTGGGAAGGGGAGATGGTGTTGGGGATGAGGGTCTGAGGAGGGTTGTAATGTTAAGGGATTAGGTGCATAGCAGTATAATAAATCACATTGAAAAACAGCCACTTGATCCAGTGGGCATTTAGTTTGAGTGATACATGTGAATAGTTGTAAATGATGTCCTGCTGGACAATACGTCCTTCCCTCAAATCCACATGTCTGTTGTGCGGTACTCTTTCGTCATATTCATCATATGCATCTCCTTCACCTCTGAGTCGGGGCATGCAATGTTCTCTTCTGGAGGCATGGGTATGTCACGGTGTATGCACATGTTGTGCAGCATAGCGCAAATGACAACAAGCATACCCACTTATTCACACCTATGTGGTGGCACCTGAACATTCCCTTGAGTAGTCCAAACATGCATTCTATGCATGTCCTGGTCCTTATGTGTGTCTCATTGTAGGCTGTCTCCTGCGGTGTACCCGGGTTCCTCTCCGGTGTCAACAGCCACGGTAGCAGCAGATAGCCATTGTCACCTACAGCAGGTAGAGAAAAGAGTGTTTGACATTACAATTTTGCTTCTGCATGCTTATGTCATTCACTATTGTCCTTGTGGCCTTTGTTTTCTGAAATGTGTGTAGGGCAGTTTCCCTGCAGGGTGGGTGGAGGGGTTGTAGCAGCTATGTGTGGGCACATGAAGGGGTGTGCTGTATGTTCTCAGGTGACTCAGTGCCCAGCGTTAGTTGGATTCAGGGCCATGGGCTACTGAGTGCCACATGGTATATGGTGATCTAATGCCGTTCTCCAGTGTGTCTCTGATATGCAAAATCATCAGATGTCATACTGACCTAAGAGCCAGTTTCACTGTTCTCGGTCTGTGTCCATATATGCCGGGAGGGTGCTCTTCCACGGGACCATGGAATCATGTGTGCAACCTGGAAATCATGTGCAGCAGTGGCTGATAGTCAGATCTGCATCACAGGTCATCTGGATATTCATGGAATGGTACTGCTTACAATTCCTGTATGCAGGCTCCACTGCCTGGGCTGCACCAATGCCACATGTGAGCAGTCAATTGCTGCTATGACATTAGGGAAATGGGCGATGGCATAGAATCTTGCCTTTGCTGCATGCACCTGTGCCTGCGTGCTGGGCAGCGAGATGTGTCAATGGGCATGCCTCATGAGTGCATCCAAAACCTGTGCAAGCACTTTTGAAAAGGTTGGCTGGGACCTGCCATGCAGCATCTCCACAGTCAGCTGGACACCAGCTTCTGCAATGGTGGGGTTGCAGTTCTTCTGAGTATGGCGCACTGGAGATCTGTCTCTCTGAGGGTCAACAGCTCTCCTATGGTGTTCCTGTCCAGGCGATACTGCAACGCCAATTCACCATCAGTCAGGGCCCGGGGGGATGGATGGACAAGTGGTATGGGCGGCCTCTGCAACACACGTCTCCTACGCATCTGTGTGCAGCCTGTATCCTTCCATGTGATGGCCTGTATGCTGCTGGAGCTTGATGTACAGCAGCAGGTTGCGGATGTTGTAATTCACCTCTGGTTGTGGCTGCATGTTGTTTGGAAGTGTTTTTGGGGAGGGTGTGGGCCTTAAATACACTTGGGGAGGGTATTATTGGCACCTGTGCTAGATTACTATCACCTGGATGGTTTTACTTCCACCTTTTAGGTGGAGGTAACTACACAGAATATTTGGCAGAATTACTGCCAATTCTTGGCATTAATTCAGCTGCAAATGCACTTGTAATATGGTGGAATTCACATTTGTGTTTCTGGTGGTAGCTACGCAAGTGGTAATTCTATCAAGGATTGGCAGAAATTGCCGCAGGTGGAATTCTGCCAGGGGAATTAGCGTCCCATTTTCTGTGACCTGTAATTTGTCATAAAGTGGTGGTAACGGATTTACTGCCAATTTGACCACTTATCGCCAAACTCGTAATTAGGCCCATACATCGTGTGGCAGCCATATTTATGACCCAGACTTGAAAGGTTGCAAAACTCAGCTGCCAGAATTTTCTCAGATACAAGATTGTTGTATCACATCATATTGCAGTGATTATACTGCAATGGCAAACGGTGGACAATCGGATCATTTAAAATTCTTTGTGTTGTCCAAAAGGCCTTGTACATTCAAGGGCCCGAATTTAACAGAGAAACAATTCAACCTTGCATTCCAGCTTGCCAGGGGTGCCACCAAGGGGTGCCCAGGGGAGGGCCGCGGCCACCCTTATAAAAAGGCTGGCCCCCCCATTGGCCACCCCACCAAAAACGAAAAATCAAAAAAATAAGCTTTTTTTTTCTCGCACTGAACTGTGCATGGACAATAATAACATGCCCAGTTCAGTGCGAAAACAAAAAGTATTTTTTTTTGTTGTGGCCCAGCAAGGATTCGGACTGGAGTCAAGATTGTTTTATCACATCATATTGCAGTGATTATACTGCAATGGTAAACGGTGGACAATCGGATCATTTAAAATTCTTTGTGTTGTCCAAAAGGCCTTGTACATTCAAGGGCCCGAATTTAACAGAGAAACAATTCAACCTTGCATTCCAGCTTGCCAGGGGTGCCACCAAGGGGTGGCCAGGGGAGGGCCGTGGACACCCTTATAAAAAGGCTGGCCCCCCCATTGGCCAGCCCACCAAAAACGAAAAATCAAAAAAATAAGCTTTTTTTTTCTCGCACTGAACTGTGCATGGACAATAATAACATGCCCAGTTCAGTGCGAAAACAAAAAGTATTTTTTTTGTTGTTGTGGCCCAGCGAGGATTCGGACTGGAGTCAAGAGAGCCACGATAGTGGAGCTGCCCCCCACTGATTGCATATGCTTAGTGGAGTTGACCCGGAAATAAAGTCAGACTGAGCGTGTCATTTCTGCTTTTGCTCGCGCTTCCAGGCTGTGTTCACTACCAGGCACTGAAGGAGACCTGGACTGCCGAGCTGGGGGATCGAGTGATTCCCAGGCAAGCACCTCAGAACTGAGGTATGTGGCACCAGGCATGGGCTTGGGATGGCTAAAGCCCCCCTCCCCCCGACACTTTAATGCCGTTCTTCTAATGTGCAAACAAAAAGACGGTACAGAGACGAAGCAGCCAATGGCATTCTAGATTGTGTGGCTGCATAATGGGCCGGCTTATGCAAGCAGTCTTTATTCCAACTGTTACGTGTTGTTGATACCAAAACATTGCTTTACAGTAACTGATGTTGCATTTAGAGATAGTTTGCAGACAGTGTGCAAGAGTCCATGCGTTCTCACCGAAGGGCACCTAGTAGGATAATGCAATGTTGTTTTGTTCAGGTGTTGCTTTTTTACAGATGAATCCATCTTCATTGTAGGTAGAAGCGGATTTCTTCTTTATGCAAACAGTCAACCAAGCCCTTAAACGGCATTGTCGCGGCACGGCTTTTAGCTCAGTTGACCGCCTGATTGCCGAGTGTGGTGGATGCCACATAACTGCAGGTCTCTGTAGAGCTACTCGGCCTGTGGAATCTTGACAAACTGGTGTGCACGTGCTTGGTTGTCTCTACGTTTCCTGACTTTGCTTCAGATCAGAGAGGAGGCTAATTGAATCCACCCCCGGCTTTGTTGGGGGTCCATGCTAGCTACATGGTTGGATCGGTTGCAAGAAGCAGCCAGAAGAAACATTCTGACTCCATCGTTCATAGTTTAAAGTGGGGCATCGGCTACAATTTATTTACAACTCTCGCTGTACTTATAACCCCCTCTGAACCTAAAGCGTCCCTGTATTTTGAAACCTGCTCTGTTTCCTTTTAAAACAATAGGGCAGTCCTTTTTTCTCTCCACACGCTGCATGTAAAGTTTAGCTCGCGATTTCCCGTTCATTAACATTGCGCCTCGCAAAGGTACTATAATGCACATTATCGAGACGGCCAACAACCTCACTCCTTCTCACGATGCCTCTTGTTTTCTTTCTCTACCTGCTTGTCAGTTTGGAGCTCTTGACAAGTACAATTGACACTGAGGCGAAGCCGGCTACACTGGCTGTCGGCCTGCAATGACGTTTGACGGAAGGCGTTCACAATGGCCACTGACCACAGACTTCTGCAGGCCCAACCATTTGTCCATGCTGCAAGCCAATCCGATGATCAACCTGTGTTCCAGCCACTTCAGGCAATGCATTTCTAGGTGTGTTCAGGAATAGACCACTAACCAAAAACCCTTGCCTGATCACTCTACTTCAGCTGGCCCATGGCTTGTGGTGGCACTGAAATGGAACAGCTTTTCAGTTGTTGCAGTTAAGTTTGGATCCATGTTTGGTGTTTTATCAGGGCAGTTTTCTATCCCAGGGCGCAAGGTTTCTACAGTCATACTGTGAGTTTTCCCCAAAGTTCTCTTTTCTTGGCACTGATCAGGGGCGGCATTGCAAAACACCAAGGCCTAATGGAGTTTGCACTAAACCTTACTTAGCTGTTGCTAACATGTTTTACTGAAAATGCATTCAACGATTAAGCTGACAGATGCCGTCTTTACTCAAACATGCCAATTGAAAACCTACCTATCAGTAAAATTGACGTTGGCATGTGTCAGCTGTGCCACATCATTCCAATGTTCTCAAAATTACATTTCATTGTCAGCTTTAGGTTATGCTTATGGAAAGGGTGTGTTCTGTGTTTATTATCTTGCAGGGGTATGAGGCTGGCACCTGTCAGTTCTCCAGAGCATGCACACATAGCTAGTTGGAGGACCCATCGTGTGTGCTTTAAAAGTAGGGCTGTTGTTAGTTGCTTTTGACTCTTTACCACGTCTCTAGTAGTATTGTGTTTCAATTGTGCAAGAGTTTGTTTCATGTGTGTCCGACTCTGCTTGCGGATTAGCAGCACTTGCTCACATACGTGGAGTGAATGCTAGCTCTTGATCTTTCACACAGGTTAAGGTTTATGGAATCTTTACATTGGCATTAACCCCATATTTCTGGTTGTTGCATTAGATTTTGCCAAGTTTGTCGAGGGAGTGCTATTGCTTGCTGCCAATGCCATTTTTTTTTCACATAGTTCTGGCATATTTAGACGAGGACGTTTATACTGCCGATCTACAGAGTGGCCTGGTGGCGGGCACGTGGAGGAATTTGTTCTACAGGCAGGAACTCTGGCTTCAGAGATATCTTGCAGTCCTTGCATTCTGACAGTGCTAATACATTCCTTGGACGAAACAGAGAGGATACACATTTTAGCATGGCTTTTTTTGCAAATCTTGTGTGCTTTTCTTTGTGTTTTTATTTTTGTTTTCTTTTTTTGAGATTTCTGCCACACAGGTCTGCTTGACGACTTCCTGTGGCTGTGAGCATTTTTGTTTTAATTAGCCCAACATCGAAAACCCTCAGAATCACTATCCTTATGAGCACTTTGCATAAGTCATTACCAGTTAATTACAGAAACAAGCAATTTAGAAATTAATCAGGATTTGAAGAAATATTAACACAAACGCCTTGTCGGGGGGAAATTCTCCCGGGGTCGGCTGGGCCATCCGCGGACCTCCGGGCAGGGAGGCCCCAACTCCTCCCGTATATCCCAAAAGAGATAGAGTATGAGACACACGCAAGAAGCAAGGTGATTCTGCTGTTTATTAAACAAAAGGGCAGGGATGGGTCAAGGATCGTACGCGTCCGTCCTGACACTCTCTCAACATCGTGGGGCTCGCAGGCCCTTTTTACTTTAGTATGACGCGCTACTTGCGTCACCTGAGAAAGTTAGCAAAAAACCTATCGCCACTCTGGATTGGTTCCCCAAGTGGTAGGGTTAGTATAGCATACGTATAGAGAACGCTGTTAGTGGTTAAGGGTCAGTCAGGTGGTATACCTGGGTTGTCCCTTCAATTTGATACATAAAAATTGTTACATGGAGACTCCTGAGGATTGGTCAATGTTAATGGCGTCAGTGATAAAGGCCCCATGTTCTGATTGGTCCACCCACGAGCCCCCCAGTCTGGGACCATCGCTGTTCCCAGCTCGCGGTGCACCTGTCATTTGCAACAATGTTTCACTATGGGTATGTGCAGACAATGTGAGGATTTATTCATAAGCAGGAAGGCCGACTACTCCCACCGCTGCAGATGTCCATTGAGTCGCTTAATTGTATCTGCCTGTGTCTCGAGACGGGGGATCCAGGTGCCTTCTTCCTCCTGGGCTTGGCACCCTACCAGGTTCGGCTTGGTCACGTGAGGTGGGACCGTGGTTGAGGCAGAATTATGCACAATTAATATTGCATTTCTCACTGTGTGCCTGGCTTATCTTGCAGGTGTGACCTTGGCGTCGGCTTGCGGTATGAGAGTTTGCAACGTTCTGCCCTTGACTGTCTGCTTTCGCTGGGCTCATTCTGCATGGTCAGCAACCGAACTCTTGCTCATTCAATGTTCATGGAAGCTTTTGCTTGCGGCCTACTTGGGCCTGGTGCATAGGTGGAACCGTTTGATAGAGCGCTTTAGGTTATGGTATCATATCGCTCTATCCCCAGTATCGTGTCTTCGTTATATTTCTCAGTATGGTATGTGGGCTTAGGAGAAGCGTTAGCAAGCCTTTTTAGATGAGTTCATTGTGCGTCTTGCGTTTCTGCATTTTGGAAAGCCTATGTGGAAAATAATAAAGATGCACGTCCGTGGGTGTGTCCGTCGCCTACGTCATAGCACAGAGTATGTTTTTCGTGTGGATTGGTGTGGGAGTGTCCGGTCTGTATGTTTGCACGGGTGTGCTGACCGTTGGCTAGGTCGTCATGGCATCTCTAACGATGTGTTGATTTGGTGCTGGATGGTTCAGTCGAGTCCATCCATGCCGCAGGTGTCGACATGTGCAGGGCAGGCTGGTGGGCAGGCGGGTGGGCACATCCGTATGTTCCTGTGCCAGGGGATTTGGTCGTCTGGTAGATGGGCGAACTCCTCTCGTGGCGGGTGTCTGGGCCGTGATCCTCTAGGGCAGGGTTGAGAGGGGATTGGTGGGAGCCTTTTGTTCACTTTTCCCACTTCAGTCCCCACTCTGGTCGACTTGTCGACCACAAACATATCCTTTTCCTTATCTCCTCTCACTCTCCATATTTTAGTTACTCCTCCCAAATGCCCATAGTGGTTAACATGGTCTTCAAATGACCAATACATATACACACAGGTTCCTCCAGGTGTGCAGTATACCCATTTCCCTATGTAGCTCCTTGGGTTTCTTGGGTTTTCGAGCTTCACAGATGGTGGGTCCAGGTGGTTGGTGATGATCTGGTTGCACAACCTCTCTCTCTCTTTTATTATTGTGCCTGTGTGTTGGCCGTCATCTGCTGGCATCAAGGGGTGCATACCGACCATTTCGATCATCTCGTCTGTGGTGCGTGCCTTCCGGGCCTTCCAAAATCTTATTATGATAAGTGCAGCTCCAGCCAAAATTATGTATCCAACTATAATCTTCAGTCCATCTAACAGCCAAGATGGCATCCATGACCATAGCGTCGAAAACCAGCTCTCGTCCTTCTTCACACCTTTACTTTCATCCATCATTTTGGAGTGCATCTGGGCCAATTGTGATACTGCTTCCGTCAATGTACCATTGTCAGCATCGTTAGCAGGAATGAATGTGCAGCATGATTGTCCTATCTTTGCGCAAACTCCTCCTTCCATTGCTGTGAGGAGGTCCAGTACATATCTGTTCTGTAGTGCTACCATCCTCACTGCTCGTAATTCCTCTTTTATTGCGTTGAATCCATTTACTGTCGAGTTAATTGTCATCATTAGTTCCCATCTAGTTATCTGGAGCCATTTTGCATTTGCGTAAGCCTGTAGTCCCGGATGTATTATTGACGAGAAGAACATTGCTGCTCTGCTGAATAGTCTGTGTTCTGGCGGAATTGAAGTGAGTGCTGTTTCCGACCTTCCCCATAGGTAATTTCCTGTCAGGGGTTCTCCTTGTCTTTTCTTTCTATTCAGGACAGTGTTGTTGCTGTTGTTTTGGTTTTTTGGCCCCTTCTGAAGCTGTGCAGATCTCTTCTTCCTCTTGTTTCCTTCATCCATTTTGGGGAAGTTCGCCACATTCACATGTTTCTGGGGCACCACTAGTGATGGTACATTAACGTGTACCATTGTGCATACACCATTCCACAGAGGGGGCAGTGTGTGGTATGCCTTGTCTCCACAGGCCCAGTAATGGTCCATTACTACTGCTGTTCCTGCTCCCCCCTCAGGTAGCTCTGTCACGCTTGCACAGTTGGTGTTGTATCCTACGTCCACTTCTCCTTTATGTTGGTAGCATGCCTTAGATGCAGTCATCGGCAGTATTGTTATTGGGTCTTCATCCTTCTCTATCCACGTTAGCATGGGTATGTACTTGACCCAAGTCGTCCAACATCTGTTGTTGTGTTCAGCAATAGTTGTAGTATCCTCTCTCATTACCATGTTGCTGCCAACCACTCCTGTGTCCCATTTGTCACCCAGGTACACCTTTCCTGTTATTATTATCAGTGGTCTTTCCCAACATCCTTGTTTACCAGGAACTTCAGTGGCGTACCAATCACATGGTAGGTACTGTAGTGTAACTTTCTTTGTTTCTCCTTTTTCAGGGCCACTTGTTATGTATCTGAATGTTTCAGCATGTAAACTGGCCTTGTGGTAACTCAAATAGCTCTTAAGGAAGTTATTTTCATACGGGTATGTGTCTCGTGTTTTCCATACCAGGTGCACCGTGTTCCCTTGAAATCTCCCTTTCGTTTGGAACAGTGCCAGGTATATTATGCACCGTGCTGTTTTTTCATCTATTTCCGTGGCAACGAAAGTTCGCGAAGCACTCATGGCGTATGGGATCAATGAGCAGACGTAGCAGCTGTCTTCTGTTGTTTGTTTACCTATTTGAGTCATGTGTTGAACCCACATGTTGTTTGAGACGTGTGCTGAATTTTGTATGTAGTTGTCAATAAATTTATTGTCTGAGTATGTGCTGCGTTTAACTCTATTTTCCTTATGTGGAATTTTGCTAGTACCACCTGACGTAACACCTGTTGCAGCTGGGGGTGGGGGTATATTAGGTTTGGGTACAGCAAAAATATTGATAGCATAACTGTTCCGCCATACAGAGGCAGCCACGAGCCCGGTGATCATCAAAATCCCTATCATCTTTATAACAGAGGCTAGTCTAGCCGGCATTTTGCTCTTACCTTGCTGCAGTCCGGCAGCTAATTCTTGCGACGTTAAAGTTGCCCGCCTGAAAATTCTCAATATGCTTGTTATTAGTGTTAGTTGTTGTTTTCAAGCTCTCCCTATCAAGTAGTCGTTCAGTGCCCAGGCGAAGAGCTGTTCCCACGCCAATCTAAGTGATCTATCTCTTAGCACAGGCAAGTATGGGTGGAGGTGGGGCATTGATTGTTCTATGGCCAAGAGAAGTGCTGTGTAGTAGACACATACCCTCCTCTTTTTCAGGTACTTTGGCCTTTTTATGTAATAGACAAACTGGTGCGATAATTCTTCAGGGTAGTTATTGTCTGAGGGTATCATCTACTCCTCCTGGGCAGTGAACTTTGTTAGTCATCTGTTTTCTTAGCAGTACAATAATACACCGTACCTGCATGTGCGAGAGAAAAAAAAAGAGAAAAAACATTCAAGTGTTTACATGTGTATGCGCAAAACAATGTCCTTCAGTTGGGTTATTACTGCAGTGGGTGGGGGTCGATGGGCAGAGGGTTTGGGGCTCAACTGGTAGAGGTTTCTTTACTCTTCGATCGTGTGACCATGAGGTGGGCGGTATGGTAATTATCCCTTTTTATTTCAGTAATTGTCTCTGGGGAATCAGGGGTGTGGCAGGGTATGGGGACACTTTGGCCGTTAGCTGCGGTAGAAGTCCCTTCCTCCGTTGACGACGCTGTTGCTGTTCTTTCAAAGGCCCGGTCGGTGACACTAGGGCGGGTCTGGAGTTTGCAGATCTTTACGTCGTGTAGGTGATTCCAGGCACGTTTGTCCTGTAACTTTACTGCTCTTGTTGATACTTCCTCTACCAGGTGGGGGCCAGTGAAGCGTGGGCTGTTCCACTTTCTGTTGAAATTGCGGAGTAGTACGTGGTCACCTTTAGCAATTTTGCACAGTTTTCCCTTTTCCAATTCTTCATCCGCGTCTTCTTGTTGATCACTCTTAGACCCGCCCCGCATGCGCTCGAGCTGTTGAGACACAAACACTACACTAGTAATCAAAGAAGACACATATTGGTACATTTCATCACCAAGGACAGTTGCAGTACTCTCATGGTCGGTAAATGCTCTTGATGTTGGCGTCAGAGGAAGGCGCATTTGACGTCCGGTCACCACCTCGTGAGGGGTGAGGTGGTGGTCGGAGCCTGGTCTATTCCTTAGCTCAAATAGGGCTAGCGGAAGGCAATACAGCCAACTCTTCTTTGTTGTTTGCTGTATTTTTGCAATTGCCTCCTTTAATAGGCCATTCAGGCGTTCACATACACCGTTGGCCTGTGGGTGATATGCACATGCAAATTTATGCTTGATGTTCAGTAAGGATGTGATATGTTGGAACATTTCATTGGTGAAATGCGGGCCATTGTCTGACCGCAGTATTTCGCACACCCCCCACCTGGGGAATACCTCCCTCACTAGGAATTTAGCTGCTCGGAATGCATCTGGGTGTGAGCAGGGCCCTGCCTCAATCCACCTCGAGAATGGGCATACAACTACAATCATGTACCTATTTCCTTGACATACGTTGATCATATCAACATAGTCAATATGGATGTGTCGGAAGGGTCCCTCTGGCCGGGGTATAGTACCTTTTATCACCTTCAGCGTGTGACCGGCCGTAAACTGCTGACATGTGAGACAATTGCTGATAAAATTTGACACATGGGAATTTAACTCGGGGCAGAACCAATCTTCCCTAATTCGTGCTACAATTACTTCCTTGCCTGTGTGGGCTGGGTGGTGTAGTTGGCTCAGGGCTGTGTTCAATAGTGCCAGTGGCATTACCATCTTTCCAGTGCTACCCTGGCGCCATAGTGCGTCAGTTGGTGACATTGTACATCCTCTTTTTACCCATATTTCTTTTTCTGCCATTGGTGCACATTATCTGTGTGGCTGGGAGATGGGTGTACCCTTCTCTTATTAACATCTCCTTAGCTATTCCCCTCCCTATCCCTCTCTCTGACTCTTGGGGGTTCCATATCTCGCCAAAATATGCAGCATACTTCGCGTGTGCGTCTGCTGCTGCATTCCCTTTTGAAATATGTTCTTCTCCATTAGTATGTGCGGTGCATTTGACCAAGGCTAATTCTTGGGGGTCATTTATTACTTCAATTAGTTCAGCCAATAAGAGGGCATGTTGCACTGGAGTGCCGTCAGCTCTCCTAAACCCTCTTCTCCTCCATTTGGACAACCCTGAGTGGACACTAGACGTGACATATGCACTGTCGGAATATATGGTCACTCGTTTGTCAAAGCTTTCCTTCAACGCCAAGATCAGTGCAACTAGTTCCGCCGCTTGAGCAGAGTAATGCTGTGGTAATTGTACGCATTTCATCGCCACACACACCGGTACCTCCGTCATTTTTACCACTGCTGCCCCAGTTCTCCTGATTCCGTCACTTTGGTCAATTGTTGATGACCCATCAATGAACAAGAGCTCACCTCCCTCTAGTGCGTTCTCTTCAACCTTTCTAGTACATGAGTACATTTCAGTAGTCTTTGTACAATCGTGTGCATAGTCTCCTTCCTCAATTACTTCTGCTATAAACCTTGCAGGGTTGGCCGTGCTACATCTAACAATTGATAGTTCAGCTCTAGATAAGATTATCTCATGAGCTGACGCCCTCTGCGTTGTTAATGTTGATTTAGGCTTGTTCAATATTGCAAATAGTGCATGTTCCACAAATAGTGTGGTTGGGCACCCCAAAGTGATTGCTGATGCTTTCTCTACCGCAAAGGCAGCTGCGGCGAGACCTTGTTCGCAAGGGAAATGACCTAACATCACAGGATCCAAGTGGCCGCTGTAAAACGCTACTGGTTTGTAGCCCATGCTTGTTTTTTGAGCCAACACTGCTTTCATTACTGCTGAGTCGCAATGTGAAAATATAAAGAATTGTCGTTCATAATCTCGGGTGGCCAGTACCGGAGCGGTTGATATTGCGTCTTTCAGTTCATCAAAAGCCTCTTTCATTTCCATTGTCCACCCCAACCTTTTCTCCCCTTTGTTAGCTTCTTTTAACCCCTCAAGTAGGGGTCCTATGTATGAGCTGTAATCAAATACCCATGCTCTGCAGTAGTTGCACAGGCCTAGGAACTGCTGTAATTCTCTCACTGTTTGTGGCAATGGTGTTTTTGAAATGGCCTGTGCTCTTTGTGGTGCAATCTTTCTTCCATATTGGGATATGAGCTGGCCAATGTAAAGTACCTGTTCCTGACAGTACTGTAACTTTTCCTTGTCTACCTTATAACCTTTTTCAGCCAATATTGTCAGCATCTTTAATGAGTCCTCTCTACATCTTCTTTCGTTTGTGCTGCAAATTATTATGTCATGAACATACTGCAACACTGCTGTCTACTTCAATGTTACCCAAATCCATCTGTATTACTCTGTTGAATATTGAGGGTGACTCGCAGTACCCTTGTGGCAATCTGGTGTGTTTCCACTTTGTGTTTCTGTAAGTGAAGCTTGTCAGATCTTGTGAGTCTGGGTGCAGTGGTATTGAGAAAAAGGCATTTTTAAGGTCAATCACTGTAAACCGAGATGCCTCTGCTAGAATGCCGCACAATATTGTGGCCAGGTTTGCTGCTATGGGGTATTCTGCTTCCACTATGTTGTTCAAAGGCCTGAGGTCCTGTGTGAAGCGCCAAGACCCACCTTTAGCCTTGCGCACTGGGTATACAGCTGTTTTACATGGTGATTCTGATGGGACCAATATGCCATTATTTATAAGGGCCGTTATCGTTTCATATATGCCCTCATCTGCTTCTTTTGATAGTGGGTACTGTTTCACTCTGGGGAGTATTGCACCCTTTTTCAATTTTATTCTTACTCCCCCTATGCTTTTTATGCACCCCACGTCATAGGGGCTAGTAGTCCATAATGATGTGGATACTTTTGCCATATCCTCCTCAAAGAAGGGAACTGGGGTGGACGTGGGTGCCTCAAGTGCCATTGCAATTTTCTGTGCCACTTGTTTGTACGTCACCCTTAGCCATATTTCCACACTCATCATAAATACCATTTCACCTTCTTCCTTTTCTCCTGAGAAGAGCTCCTCATCTGACACCTGGGTGAGTCTACATCCCTCCGCTAGTGCTATCACTGCCCTCCATGCTCTTCCATCTCTGTCTTGGGCATGTACTGCAATGTAATCAGCGGTTGCTATAATGCTCTCTATGTCCACTGAAATCACCTTTCCTTCTGGTTCATTGGCTGGTGTTTCTGGTCTAAACAAATACGCTGCTGGCCTCCTCCAGATCTTTCCTTCTATCCCTGGCATCCATGCAAATGCCATGTCTGTCCCGTACTGGAACATTTAACCATCTACTGGCTCAGCCCTAATCACTGTCTGTCCACAGTATGCTTGCATAATCTGTCGTGCAGTGAGCATGTTAATTCCTGGAGTGGAGCAAATTATGCCGTTCTCCGTAAAGGAGATCGTCATATTCAACCTACTCATTATGTCTCTCCCCAGTATATTTACTGGTGAGGCCCTGGAATACAAAAGTGTGACTGACATGTCATAATCCCCTATTGATAAGGGAATTTTATCAGTAAAGGGAACCAACCGCCTAGCCCCAGAGAATCCTTGGGTGTTCATGGCTTCACCTGACATCTTAAATTTACCTTCCCTTATGCAAGACCGGGTTGCCCCGGTGTCAACAAGGAATGATAATTTTTTGTCACCTATCGTTACCTCTATGCGTGGTTCCGCCGCACTATTGGGTGTTACCGACAGGATGGGACACACCAAGGTCGTCTGTGGGCTGTCCTATTGAGGGTATAATGATTGACCACTTCCTGTGTAAGGATTGTGTCCCAGGATCGTCACCCTACCCAGTTGTGTTTGCTGTAGTTGGGTATTGGTAGAGGTTATGTTATGGTCTTGGACTTGTGCAGGTTGCTGTACTTATTGTGCTTGGGGTTGTTGTGTCATCGCTACCTGTTGTTGAGGCGGTGGATATGTTCGTGGCTGTTGTTGTGTTACTAGTTGTTGCTGTCCATTTCCCTGTTGCAATGTCTGCTGCTGCTCGATGCCCTGCTGTTCCTGTGTGAGCTCTTGTTGTCCCTGTTCACTCCACGATTGTGTGCCTGGTCTCACTCTACACGTGCGAGACATGTGTCCTACCAATCCACAAATCCAACACACCGGTGGTTCCCTGTTCTGCCATGGAAAGCTTCCTGTGTTGTCCTGGTATACTGGGTGCCCGGTGGGGTAGGAATTTCTAAGTCCCCCCATCTGTTGTTGTGTGTTATATCCGTATCCTCTCCCTCTCATTATTCCTCCCCTTCCCCTGTTGTAATTATAATACCCAGCTCCTGGCGTTGAGTATCCTCCTCCCATGTTAGTCGTGTATGGTTGGAGTGGAGGCATCTGTTGTGTTACATTCTGCGATGATTGTATTTGGGAAGGGTCTTGTGCAGCCACTACTTGCGTGGGGCTTTGAGTCATTGTGGTAGGTGTAGTTATTAGTGCGCCTTCCATCGTGTATTTAGTAAGTTTTTTCTGTACTAACTTAGCCTCTTCCGTTTTCCTGTCCTCTTCCTTTTTTTTCATTTTTTCTTGCCATGTCCTGCAATGATGTACTATAGTCAGTTGTATTTCTGGCCATGCTTTTGCTTCCATCCCCACTACTTTCTTTAGTTGTTTCTGGACTGCTTCTGGGAGCCCCTGTACTAGTATATGATAGAATATTGCTGGTGTTTTGTCCCATTGTTCTCTAGTTTCCATACGCCATTTCTCTTGAATTTCCTGGATATAATCAACAGGATCTTCGTTCTCACGCATCTTGCGCGAGGTAATTGCTCCTATGTCTGATGTGTCTGGGTACTGTACCGTCAGTGCCTGCCATAATGCGTGTCTGCAGTTTGCGAATGGTGCCCCATCGTGAGATGTATTTGTTATTGTGACGCCGGGGAAGCCCGCTCTCTTCCAAATGTCATCCGCAGCATCCCCTAATATTGATATTAGAAGGCCCTTTACATCTCCCACTGCCAGTTTCTGTCCTGCGGTGTGTTTTTCCATTTCATATATCCATTTACCCGCACCTCTGCTTAATGATGGGAGTCTGCACTTTATATTTTCCTTGTCTGCATGCTTCCAAGGGACATATTGTGGTCTAACCCCTCCCCTCTCTAGAAGAGGCATTAAGTTGTGTCCCGTTGGACCCCCTGGGTTCCACAAAATCGAGTCCGCACACCCCTCCTCTTCTTCCGTCTCTTCTACATCGTCAATTTCGTCCATATTTCTCCTGGTCTTAACTCTTTCTCCTCCACCACTTCCCCTTCTTTCATCATTTCCTTTAGTTACTGTGGGCGTGTGTATTAGTTCTCCCTGCCTGCGTCCAGGGAGGTCTCTAAGCCTTCCTGCATAGGGTGTCAGTTCGTTTATGAAGGGCGCGAGTTTAGATGGGCATGTTACACGTAATGAGCGCGAGGTGGTGGAGCATGTAGGAAGGGACGGTGACGGGGTGGCTTCACCGCTATTCCTTGCTCTTCCTCCTCACTTCTCTGCAGTTCTTCCTTTCTCCTGCAGATCCATTGTGAGTCTCTATTCGTCCGGGTGGTGTATAGTTTATCTAGGCTTTCCCTTTCACTATTTCTTCCTTCCTTCTCCATTCCTTCTTCTTCCTCACTACAAAAGTCATTCATAAATGGCAACCCCCAAACTGTCTTTTTCCCCCCAATCGTTACTGTTCTTAAGTCTATTAGGTCCGTTCCTCCCTTTTCTTCTTTACTAATCGCTCCCCTTTGTGCCGATGTTGTTGCTACTTCTTTACCTCTATATACATCCCTCCTTACTTCACTCTCCCCTCTCCTATCTTCTCTTTCCCCTTCATTTCTCTCCGCTATTTCTCTACCAATTTCCTCTCTTTTCCTTTTTAATTCTTCCATTACTTCACTACTCATTTTTTTCAATATTTTTTCATCTTCTTTCTTCCTTTCCCATCTCTCCCTCTCCCGTTCTAATATACTCTCTATCATCCTCCATTCTTCGTATTTCCTTGTCGCTTCTGACACTAATCTCTTCTTCCATATTGCCATTTCTTTGTCTTTCTCCTC
This sequence comes from Ambystoma mexicanum, assembly GCF_040938575.1. Classification (NCBI taxonomy): domain Eukaryota; kingdom Metazoa; phylum Chordata; class Amphibia; order Caudata; family Ambystomatidae; genus Ambystoma; species Ambystoma mexicanum. The sequence goes on from NC_090930.1 coordinate 488,888,134, forward strand.
TTCTTCTCTTTTCCTATCGCGCAGTGCTGCTCTTGATACCCTTTCTGCTGCTGCCTTTAACCTTTCGGCTTCTCTCCTTTGCTCCTCAGTTCGTTCTCTCATTTTTCCCAACTCATTCTTACCTTCTTTCCTTTCCCGTGCTCTCTCTCTTTCCCCCCTCTCGAGCTGCTTGATCAGTGTATTTTGCTCATCCCTTAATTCTGCTAATCGTTCCTCCAAAGTCCCTTCCTTTTCTCTTAACAGCTCTTCCCCCTTTCTTTTCCCCTCTTCCCCTTTCATTTCACTCTCCCTGGTAGTATCCTCGTCCATTTTCCTTACCACCACCTTCTCTTCTCCTGTCAATGAACCTCGTAATTTTAATAGTATCTGCGCAGCTACCCACTCATCATTTCCTACGTCCGTAGCCAGTTCTTCTTCAGTCCTCCCCTCCCCTGCTAGCATCTTCCTATGAGCTGATCCCGTTGTACTAGTCCGCTCCCCTCCCGTGTGGCCACCTGTAGCTGTATATGGAGGCGGGCTGTATGCCGGGTTCGAGTACCCCTCAGCCGCCCTTAATTGTTCTCTTGCTATTTCTCCTAGCTCTCTTAAAGGATACAATCCCCCTCCCTCTGTTTTCACTGCCTTCGCTAGGGGTATATCGTCGCTCTGTTCCTTTTTTATTTCATTTTCGTTTGAGTTGTCACTCTTTTCTCCTCCCTCTTGTCCGTTCCCCGTGCTCTGTTTGCCTTCCCTCTCTTTTTCCCCATTCTCTCCCTCCTCCTTAGTCTCCTTATCTCCCGTTTCTCCTACAATGAACATTCCGTTTGGTCCTGGTCGGGACCCTTGGAACATCCTCCATAAGTTGAACATCTCCACGTGGTGTGTCAACTTCTTCCCCTTGTATGTATTATGCAGATGGTTTAATAGTGAGTATTGGGTATATGGGTCGAAGCTACCATTAGGCGGCCATGGTGTCGTCATTTTGTTGTCCGTCCCCTGTGTCCATTCTATGCTATACTTGATCAGTTTCTCCCTATGGGGTGACAGTGTTTTACATATGTGTTGCAGCGGAGTAGTGAGGGTGTTCCCCCGATCCTGCCCCGTATGACATAGTAGCGCTCCACTTGTTATCCTTCCCCTGTGTGGTAGCGGTTACCTCAATAGCAGTTTACAATATACAACCTTATATCTTTACCTGGCCCCGTAAGTTTGGGGACTTGCGATAGTCCGCTAAGGAAAAATTAGTAAAATATAGTATTTACATTTGTATATTCTTTTCTTTCGTTTCTTCCTTTATACAACACCCTTACGGCCCCCTGCGGCCGAGGCGCACGTAGCCCCCTGCGGCTGCGAGTCCCTTGTGACGTGCTTATACAGCCGTCCTACTTTCACTTTGCTCCTCCTCCCTCTTCTACACTTGCCGTGGCCGGCGTTCTCCGTGCGCAGCCACGTCCACCTTTTCGCCTTCCCCCGATCAACTCATTACCGTTTACCTCCGTTTCCACGCCCTTAACACAGCTCTCCTCCCCGCCACTCAAAAATAAAGATGCCTGGTTCTCGAGATGTCCTATGAAAGCCCTACTGGTGACGTCACCGATCTCTTCAAACTACTGGTAAATTCTTCATATATTCTTTAAGTCCAAAATACACTTGCAATCTACCCCCGTTAACCCCACAGCTGTCTTCCTGTCACTCCTGGAACAAGGTAATCAATAATATAATCGGACTGCGCACACTGCGTCGCCTCGCGTGTAATACGCCCCTCGACAGGAGGGCTTAACCAGCCAATTATCTTCCGTATTGGGCAACTAGCTAGCTACCGCCTACAGGGAAACGTCATCTATCTATCGAGTTTCCTGCTCGATCAATAGGGATCCTCATCTACTCATTGATCAATAATTGCCAAATCGTAGGAAACCACGCACACACACACCCTTACACATGGTCGCGACCTAGGCCAATTAGTTTCTATGAGCGGCCGCACGTGATGTTTTCGTGCTCCGCCCCCTTCTCCCGTAACGTAGCAGACTGCTCTCGAACTCGTCCGGCTACCATTCATTTCATTGCCAACACGAAATTATCAAACCTTCGCCGCGCACCTGTGCAATATCTCCCACCTCCCGTATTCAATTCCTCCCCCCTCCCTCACAATTTCACATTGCTTGTTGTGCGTGGCATACTCACCAAGTTCTCTTGATGCGGGGCCGCTCGACTGCGTGCACCCCTCCAAGCGGCTCGCCACCTCCCCTCGTCTGGACTACGTCTGGACACTCGCCAACCGCGGGCGGGATACTTCTCAACCGGCTCCCGAGGGCCAATATCCGGATTGCGCTGTCCGGTCTTCTCGCAGTTCCGCGACGGTCCTGTAGTCCTCAAAAAGGGGGCAGCGGCAGAGGGGGCCGCGCCGCCGGGCCTCCTCGCAACGGGAGTACTTGGAAAAATAAAATAAAAGCAGATCTTAAACAGATCTCAGCAGTGCCTCCAACTTGTCGGGGGGAAATTCTCCCGGGGTCGGCTGGGCCGTCCGCGGACCTCCGGGCAGGGAGGCCCCAACTCCTCCCATATATCCAAAAAGAGATAGAGTATGAGACACACGCAAGAAGCAAGGTGATTCTGCTGTTTATTAAACAAAACGGCAGGGATGGGTCAAGGATCGTACGCGTCCGTCCTGACACTCTCTCAACATCGTGGGGCTCGCAGGCCCTTTTTACTTTAGTATGACGCGCTACTTGCGTCACCTGAGAAAGTTAGCAAAAAACCTATCGCCACTCTGGATTGGTTCCCAGAGTGGTAGGGTTAGTATAGCATACGTATAGAGAACACTGTTAGTGGTTAAGGGACAGTCAGGTGGTATACTTGGGTTGTCCCTTCAATTTGATACATAAAAATTGTTACATGGAGACTCCTGAGGATTGGTCAATGTTAATGGCGTCAGTGATAAAGGCCCCATGTTCTGATTGGTCCACCCGCGAGCCCCCCAGTCTGGGACCATCGCTGTTCCCAGCTCGCGGTGCACCTGTCATTTGCAACAATGTTTCACTATGGGTATGTGCAGACAATGTGAGGATTTATTCATAAGCAGGAAGGCGGACTACTCCCACCGCTGCAGATGTCCATTGAGTCGCTTAATTGTATCTGCCTGTGTCTCAAGACGGGGGATCCAGGCGCCTTCTTCCTCCTGGGCTTGGCACCCTACCAGGTTCGGCTTGGTCACGTGAGGTGGGACCGTGGTTGAGGCAGAATTCTGCACAATTAATATTGCATTTCTCACTGTGTGCCTGGCTTATCTTGCAGGTGTGACCTTGGCGTCGGCTTGCGGTATGAGAGTTTGCAACGTTGTGCCCTTGACTGTCTGCTTTCGCTGGGCTCATTCTGCATGGTCAGCAACCGAACTCTTGCTCATTCAATGTTCATGGAAGCTTTTGCTTGCGGCCTACTTGGGCCTGGTGCATAGGTGGAACCGTTTGATACAGAGCGCTTTAGGTTATGGTATCATATCGCTCTATCCCCAGTATCGTGTCTTCGTTATATTTCTCAGTATGGTACGTGGGCTTAGGAGAAGCGTGAGCAAGCCTTTTTAGATGAGTTCATTGTGCGTCTTGCGTTTCTGCATTTTGGAAAGCCTATGTGGAAAATAATAAAGATGCACGTCCGTGGGTGTGTCCGTCGCCTACGTCATAGCACTGAGTATGTTTTTCGTGTGGATTGGTGTGGGAGTGTCCGGTCTGTATGTTTGCACGGGTGTGCTGACCGTTGGCTAGGTTGTCATGGCATCTCTAACGATGTGTTGATTTGGTGCTGGATGGTTCAGTCGAGTCCATCCATGCTGCAGGTGTCGGCATGTGCAAGGCAGGCTGGTGGGCAGGCGGGTGGGCACATCCGTATGTTTCTGTACCAGGGTATTTGGTCGTCTGGTAGATGGGCAAACTCCTCTCGTGGCGGGTGTCTGGGCCGTGATCCTCTAGGCCAGGGTTGAGAGGGGATTGGTGGGAGCCTTTTGTTCACTTTTCCCACTTCAGCCTTAAAACGAGCCCATACATAACAAGGATGAGATGCATCCAAATAAACCACAAAGTTTCATATAGTAGAATAATTTGAAAGCCTGACTGCTCATTAGCACACACAGATCGTTATTGACCTTAGTTCAGCCAATAACTACTGATATTGACTCTATTCTAAACATTCTGTCTTCCAAAGCATAGAGGGAAACAACAATGCAATTCCTATGCACTATTTCTTTCAACAGGACACTTCCTCTCATGGAGAGGACCTTTTTTCTTCTTTTCTGCAACATGCTATTTAAAGAGAGAGCTAGCACAAACATGGGAAAACACTTTCACTTTTACACAACACCTAATGTATCCCCATGTTAAACCTATTACAGTTCAGGCAACTGTGCAATTAAAGTGCTTAACTTGTGAAGACGACCTTGTTATTCAAGCATTATAAAATAATTGAATTTACTAACTTAGTTTGTTTACTTTATTCACTTAAAGTAAAAATGTGTACTTCACCCGCAAAACTCCAAAATGTAATTTGTTACTACTGTTTTGTACTAATAGTCTTATAGACCTTGGGAGGAGTCTTTATCGCTTTGGATGATGACCATTCTGGGGAATTAGTTGGGACTCATGACCCTTGGTTTCTCCTTGGGCTATGCCTGGTGAGCAGTTTTTGTCCAGCCACAATGACCCCTCCCGCGGTCTAGAAGTCTATACCAGTTTCCTCACATCTTTGGTATAGGTCTTAGAAACATGTAATTGGCTAGAGCTCCCAGGCTACTCCTGGTGTACTCCATGTGGCAAAATATACAAACAATATGTCATTTACTCTATTACACTGTACGTAACCATTAGATGGTATTGTATACATGCACATTATAGTTTTGTCCCACAGGAATTATTGATCCTTTCAGTAAAAGCTGATTTAAAAAAAATAATGAATGTGATCCATTACTTGAAACTCAGAGTAGTTTAGCAAATTGAGTGCATATATGCCCAGAAAGTTATTCACCTGTGTTATGATTCTCTAAATAGAACACCTTTTGATAGTTCAATTTCCACACCATGTGTTGTCACTAACCATTTAGGAATTGATGTGTGAAATCGGAAAAAAAGAAGTCCAATAGAAGGTGTACTTGCCATGTTCTGTAGTGCCAACATTCTAAAATACTGCCTATGACCCCCTCTGTGTTTGGATTTCCATCTCTAATCACACCATCCAGCAGCGGATTGGTTATCCTTGCTCTCAGAGTAAAATGTTCTTTTTAAATCTGCTTCCAATTGGTTCGGTTTTGTCAGTCAAAATGTTGGATGAAGTTGCCTCCCAGATATGATGCTAAAAGTGCTGAAGTTTTGAGTTCCATTTTTAAAGGTCACGTTTTCCTTTCGAATGTTGAACTCACATTGCATTTTATGGCTCATGTTAGGAATGGTGCTATAGTGTGTGGATGCCTGCTTAGCAATGTTCCTAGCTTGCCAGCACTATGAGTTTACCACTCACAATGCTGACTCATTTTGACTGGTTTTCAGCTTCACCCGTGTAATGCAATGCTGTCTCTTCGCAGTAGTTCACCCTATGATTTGATTGCTCTGACCGTCGTGCCTTTTGAGTGTAGTGAGACATTTGGGGACGTTTTCAAAAAGGATCATGGTCAACTCTATCCAGTAGCATGTTTCAGGTAAGGACTCCTAGCTATTGTCTAAGGAAGCGCTCTGGTCTCCTTCCTGCTCAGGTTGCTCGTAGTCCCCTGCTTATCCCATTCTTTCCGGGTCGCAGCGAGAGGCGCCACCAAGGGGTGGCCAAGGCCAGCGCTGGCCGGCCAGCCTCTTAGGTGTTTGTTTTGGTGTGCCACCACAAGATTTCCAGGGACCTCATTAGGCCACCCCTACGAAAAATGTCTGCGGGCGCCATCCCTTGCTTCACACGTGCACGAATGTGATGCTGGCCTTTCTCGTATCAAGAGCAGGAGCTAAATAAATACCTGGTTCTTTCCCCTATAAACGTATCATTCCTTTCAGTCACTCACAGACTTTAGACTCTTTTAGCAGCAAGTGATGTGAAGCCACATTGCCTGTGATTAGTGTGCTATGTAATTATTATATACATAATAATACAAATCACTTTCCTATCATGTGATAGTAACCTAATACATATGAGCACAAGTGGGAAAGAAGCAGAGGTATTAAGGAAGTCAAGTATTTTCTCACATGAACTAGAATCACATTCAAAATCACCTTTTAAATGTTTTTTCTCATTTCCTCTGAACATATGCCTCTTGTGTTAGTTCCTTTGACAGCAACAAGTATTGTCATCAGATGAGGGGAACAGTCTTGGAGCCCCCACCACACTGAGGGCTGAGCTCTCAAGTTTGCCTGCTTTTGGAATCAGCTGAGTCTAGCAATGTACTGAACTGCCTCTGATCATGAATGCCATCAGAAATGTCATATTATGAGATGAGAGTTGATCTATGTCAGCCCTGACAGAATCATCTGACTTTGACAAACACATTTTCTGGATGTCATAGTCACACACACAAAAATGCACCTGCAGCATATACTAAACATATACCATTTGACAGATTTCCATAAGGAACATAGATGCCAGTCACTGGGCAATGAATCGGAAAAGGAAAATCTTTAATTTGGGCAATGGCTTTTTATTCCAAACCACCATGGGTACAGTAAGAAATAGAAGCAAAGTAAACATCTGAACCATTCGGGCTTCCAATGATAACAACAGAAATACTGCCAGAGTCACCAGTCTTCCCATATACAAATAGGATGACGTCCCAGAATACTCTGTAAGCCAAATAACAAGTTTACAAGAAGCACATTAAAGTATCTTACCTGCAAATACCACAAGCTCACAAGATCATAATCTCCCAACGAAGTCATGCTAAATTCTGTCACAGCCCATGGGAATGGGTCAGCCATATTACACAATCTCCATGTTTCCTCTCCGAGCAGAACCAGGAAAGCCTACCAAACAATGGACAAGCACTATGGTGTGTTCCCCACTCAGGACTCCCAAACCCTGTTAATTGCTAATGATTTCTAATGATTATTTTCAGAATATATTGTATTCATAATTAAAACGGTACACTAGAACATATTCAGTTTTTTCATGATAGACATTCTGGTAGACTCATATTGTACATTTTAAAATCACCCCTATGAGAAAGGGAAATAGCAGCAATAAGGGTTCCTGGCTACTTTGCATAAAATCAAAGAGTATTTTGGGAACATTAGGATGGCGTACTACATTTGACAAATATGTCTATGATAAAAGTGATGCATCCTTAAATCAATAGGTACATGTACAGTGATCTGGGTGCTTATTTCGTTTTTCACAACACGAACATTAGGTTCGTTACCTGTGAGAAACCTGAGGGTATTCTCACTTTTACTCCCTTTGGATCCTCTATGCAGGTGGCCAGGGAAAGGCCATCACTTTTGTATCCTACCCCTGGGGGTGGACAAGAGAGGGAAGATCATCTGAATACAGTGTCTTTGGGAGTTTGGAAGTGGGATACCCAGGGGTGAGACACGGTATTCCATATCTTCCTTTCCAAAAAGAACCCATATACCGAAGGCGGTGATGGGATACTGTTCATCTAGTCCTAGGATCTTTGAGAAGGGTAGGAACCAGCATTTTACCAGACAGGTTAAACAAAGGAAAAGGAAGGGTAGAGATGAGATATGTAAGAATAAATCTCAGTATCCCTATATCCTCAGGATAGTCACCATGATCTTTCCCCGACCTTTATGGGTAATCATAAATGTGTGCCACTTCTCTACCCTTTTAAAATGCATGGCAAAACTGAGACGAAGAAGAAACAACTAGGAGCAATGAAGATTGCCTTCATTCCCCATTCAAGTACTGGGACGAAGAAGAGGCCTCAAGGTCAGGCATGTCCCAAGAATAAACATAATTAGGACCAGGCAAGGAAAACCCTTGACCACCACCTGTATCCTGTTAGCCCAACACAGGTGTATAAAAGCCGTGGCTAGAGGCAGAACATAGAACAGAGTGAGAGCATGTGAAAGAGCACAACCCAGAGTATGGGTCGGATTAAGAGCGGGAGAACCAGAGTGGAAGCCAAAGGAGAGGAGAAGCCAAGATGCCAGCATGCCAGAGAAATCCCTTGAGATCCCGCTGGATTGTGAATGTGGGTCAGAGATCCCACCCATGGGGAGGCGAGCAGTAGGCGCTGCATGAAGGCGGTGGCGAAGCTCCATATATTAGCCGGTGAGTGCAAAGAGAAGTGTCTGGCTATTTGGCAGTCTCTATGAAGAAAGTAGTAACACGAATAAGCTGCTGAGACTGGGTAAGTGTCTGGGAAACCTTTAATACTCTTGGTGCTCAAAGGAGGTAGTACAGATAATAGCAGTCAATGCAATATGACCAAACTGAATGAAATGAGTGAGAGTAATGTTCCACGTTACTTCTATTAAACACCAAATTGAATGAAATATACTGAATCAAATCAACTGAGTGAAAGTGACATCCCGCATTGAATGAAACTGAACATGTTACTACTATTGAACACCAAAGTGAATGAAATGAGTGAAAGTAATGTCCCACATTGAATGAAACAGATTATATTACTTCTATTAAACACCAAACTGAATGAAATATACTGAATCAAATGAAATAAGTAAAAGCAACATATCACAATGAATGAAAAGGACCACATTGCTCCTATTGAATACTGAATTGAATAAAACAAGTGAAAAGAACTTATTTTTAATCCATAATGAATGAACTGAACTAAAGCCATATTTATTGTAAAAGCTACATTTATTGAACACTATTTGGAAAACACCAGGTAAGCTGACCTTTATTGGAATACAGAACGGAAAGAGATATTTAATTTATTGAAAGCAACACAGAAAAGAAAATGAACTATTTATCTGAATGCAATGGTATAAGATGAACCAGCCTTGATGAACATTAAAGGAAAAATCAAAAGGAATCTAAACTGAAGGAAAGATACAAAAGTGATCAAATTGTGAACCTGCATTTTAAGAAATTGGCTGTTAAGTCTAATATTGAACTTTGAAGGAAACCTGTAAGTTCCTGGTTGCATGACCTGTAATGAGTGGACCGTGTGGTCTGAAACTGTACCTTGACCAGAGAACTCCTTCTTGTCAACAAGGAATCTTGCTGTGGTGAAAGCAGGAATACAACTCTTGATAACCATCAGACTTGGGGACGGGAAGCCGGATTTGTGTGAGTCCAGTTGAAAGACTAACATTTCACGAAATTTCCTTTTGATATAGCTTGGGGACGGGAACCCTGAGTTTTGGTGTCCTGAAACTATGTGGCCTTGGAACTGTGTTGAACTTGGGGAAGGGCACACTAACTATGTCATTTAATACTCAAAGGAGGAAAAATTGAACTTTATGGTGAAGTTAATGACATTTAGGAGAGAAAGCTGGCGAGTAAGCCAGAGCTGGAAGTAGTTCAGAACATTATGTTTGGAACACTATTTGAGTTATGGTTGATGTCCCTACACATGGTTTTGTATTAGTTGTAGGGGCAAGTATAGGATTTAGACACAGATAGATTTTTCTGTTGTACTTACTGGCACTGATGTTTCATAGTTTCTTTAGGTAGGGAAATCCCACCTTAATGTAGGACAAGTTAGGCCTTAACACATCCTGACTTTTATTTAATAAAACTTTGTTGAACTTTTAATCTGTTGTCTCTGTCTCCTTCTATGAAGGCAACCTCACATACCATGAACCATTTATACATAGTCGGTTAGCCTAAAAACAGGGACACAACCCCAACAAATACCCAGTGCCACAATGGACTAGGAACCAGGCTGGTGTGTATTACGAACATATTTATTAATTTATTTATTTACCCAAATATCACAAATAGATTACATCAGCCACCAATGTTGTGGCAACACAAAAACACAATGGGCCTCATTACGACCCTGGCGGTCCAGATAGAACGGTGGTGGTAAAACGGCCACCACCGTTCTTTCCCGACGGGCTGATGAGGAGACCTGCAGGTGGGAGGTGTCACTCCCGCCAGGTCTGACCTGGCGGGTTTAACACCACCCTCCTGCAGGCGGACATGGAAACACCGGCTCTGTCATAGACGGAACCAGTGTTTCCATTGTCCCCATCCCCATGGAGTCCATGGGGACTTATACAATTCCGCCTCTGGAATTCCCGGGTCACTGGGGTCGTAATGCCCCAGTTATTCTGGGAATCATGGAGGAGGAATGGTAATACAAGTCTGGCGGTAACCTGCCGCTTTTTCCGGCTCGGTTACCGCCGGACTCGTAATGAGGCCCAATGACTTCCGTAAAGGCACTAACATGGAGATATGCTGTCACAGTTAATTCATTTTAAATCACCCACCAAGACAGAAGAAGAACAATTCAACACACAATGATAGCAGATTAGTTAAGCTTTCTGCCAGAAACACTCACCCTCCAAACATCAATTAGGCTTGAATGCTTTGAATTTGAGACAGTCACAGGGAGTGGGAACACAATGGGAAAATCGGATTTGTGGTCTAGCTCACATAAACAATATGGGAGACAGAAAGGTAATGGGACATTTTTTTTTTTGCAGAGCACAATGGGTACACAGACAATTTCGTTTTGCAGAGCACAATGGGAACACAGGCACAATTTCATTTTGCAAAGCACAATGTGTACACGGGGACAATTTCATTTTGCAGGGCACAATGAGAACACAAGGACCATTTCGTGTTGCACTTTGCATATGCACAGTCACTACTGGGCTTCCCACTTCTGATTTAACATGAAGGGGATCAATGGGGAATTTCACTTTTACACCCTGCGCACACTCGTGGAACAAGGCGGTGAGGTTAATTCTTCTGCCAAATATTTATAACTATACCGGCTCATAACACACTGGGAAAATATTGTTGGTTTCGAATGCCAATACAGATCCTGTGAATTCTATGTGGGAATTAATTAATTTACTGTGATACATATGCTAAGGATCTACACAGGCAAATGGGAATTTTCAATGGGGAAATAACTAAAACAATCCTTGAAAAATATAGAACTGATGGGTCATGTCCGGTAAATGCACATGCTGTCCATTTACATGCTGTCCATTTACCTTTAGAAGTACAGCAGTAGACATTGGCTTAACAACACTTTGGCAACAAAAAAGTTTTACAAACTGCATTCAAACATGGTTATTTATGCAGTTTGGTGTCTGTGCAAAAAAATCTATGTGGGTAAAACAGACAGGAAAATAAAATTCAGAATTGGCGAACATAGGAGCTGCATGAGAAACAAGACTCGTAATGCTCCCCTAGTGGATCACTGGATCGAACATAACCACACTGTGGATGACCTAAGCTGGACCATTCTATATAAACAAAGGCCAGACATGGACAGCAATAAGAACAAAAGGATACTCCCTAAAAAAGAACAACAGTTGATCTTTCTCACAAATAGTATGACTACAGGACTTAACGAGAAAATCGACTGGTGGGCATAAGAATCTGAATATGTCAACTTTGTTAGGATAATGGGTCCGGACTCGCTGTTGTTAATGACCATTTTGAACTTTCATAGCCAGTTTCGACAAAATCGTTGCGTATGATTCACAGTCATGTACACTCACCTAGAATTACTTCCCCATCGATGAGTGACGTGATGTAGAACGCCAGACACGGTAATGGAGTTGATTTGCCTAAAGGATAAAGCTACCGATTGGCTGTTCTCTACCAATTAACACTGCGCAGGCGCCGATTCGGAACGCAAGAATATAAATCCCCGGATATGCTTGGACTCAACCGAAGCCACCCCGGATGTGATTCGCGCCGGAGAGAACGCAGACAAACAGATCGCTGGAGAACGCGGAACCAAAACTGAATATGAATGGTAAGGAAAATCACGGGCAATAACGAAGCTAGCGATAATTATTTGGAAGGAGGCGGAGTGTTGATTTACAGTTATGCCGCTCTGCCTGTGTCGATGAGGGACGCGAGTACCCTTACCATTGAGGGACCTGCGCCGGAAATGACACACTGTTTGCAAATGATGTAGGAGGTCACAACACTGAATTACCTTGTGTAAGATAGCGGGCGTACAATGAGCTATTGTTTTTTCCCTTATAGAGAGCATCCTGGTAAGTAGTCGGGAATAGCAGGACAGGTTCCATGGGCACAGGCTGGAATTCATTTTAGCTCTCAGAAACGGACACGGCCTAATCTGCATAGCCATGAAATCAACTGTTCGCGTTGGGAAGGAAAGGAAACAGGATCAAAAACGTATGGAGGCAAGACTGATAGAGCAAGACTAATTAGCTTTATCAAATAATGTATTTGAAGCAAAGGCAATAAGTAACTAATAACTGGGTGCTTGGACTTCCCTCTCTAGTGACACACGGGCCCAACCCTGTTTGACAAGAGAAACACGGGAACCCAAGAGAAAAGAAAGTGAAATTCTACGTCATCTTGATGATTTCAGCACAGGGACTTGCCCGATTGGGTAAGCCCATAATAGGCCAGATGAACTAAAACCACATGAGGACTTGTGAACCTGTATCTAATTGGTCCGTCTTTCCCCCTTAGCTAGCAGAGATTCCTCGCCCGACAGATTCCAGACGGCCCCTTCCCTCTCCCATTATCTACACACGGCACCAAGATCTTAAAGATACAAGGCAATTGGCACACAGCATAAAAAACGTTGAGTGGAATACACCAGTGTGCTTAAATCACTGGTGAATAACGATGAGAGTATAGGCCCCCAGTTTTGGGGCACTACAATAGCTTTGAGAACTTACAATAAGACTCAAGAACCGATACTGTAGGAACTGTTCACGATGCACAGATGTATTGTTTACTGTAAAAGGATGTTAATAGACTTTAAGACAAGATTTTGGTTACTGATCAGCAGTTGTCTTAGAGCTGAGCAGCATGAGTAGGTTACTGATACCCCTATTGTTTGTTTAATGCTCCTTGATAGGTGGAGATTCTCTTCCGGGTAAACTGACCAAAATGGTACCACAAACCCACGGAGTGAGAATACAACTGCAACTCTGACAAGGATTTTGTAAAGGAAATGCTTTTAGTAGAAACCCCATGGTTTTAGGTTTTTACGTTTACTGAGACGTGATGCATGCCTTACTAACCCCTTACACAAGCCCCTGAAGAATTTCCGAGTATTCGACACAAGAAACTAAGATCAGAAAGAAACATGTCGGGCACAATGTGTGGTTGTGGAGTGAGATCATGAAAGTGAATGAAGAATAGAGTGAATGGAATGAGATGGAGTGAGATGTGTTTAATGAGGTATGGCCCAGTGTGAACATCAGCACAGCGCAAGACACTTTAACGGAAAGTAATTGAATTAACATACTTACCTGTTGAAGGGGGAAAGCTCATGCATATACCACAGTGAATGTGTCTTCTTGATCTTTAATGTAGGAGACTGAATAGACACTTTAACAATACACCTTATGGTGTTCTTAACAATTGTATGTATTTGAAAAATAAAATATGTATATTTTTTTATAAATTTGTTTCCAAGCAATGGTTTTTCTCATCACCATAAGTGAATATGGTACTGGAATAGAACTCACCTAGATAAGGTAGCAATTATAATCACAAGCTTTGTGTTTCAAAGTGTTAAGGGTTGATCCCTTTAGTTCGAGGATATGCTTGTGATTTGTATATCCCTCCATCTCTCTTTTTTCTTTGATCAGGAAAAATATAGGGCCTATACAATCTCTGGTGTTTGGGGGTAGTTCTACTTACAGTAGAGGTCTGGACTGGGAATCAGGGAGCATCAGACACACCGCTATGACAGCAAGGGGGTCAGTCAAGGATCTCCACTCTTTCCTTCAAGGGACCCCAATCAGTTTCAATGTCCCCTGGCACCTGTCTCCAGTGCAAGATTAGGCCTCTTTCTGCTGGGATGTTCTCACCAGATTTCGACAGCAGGTCACTGTGAAGGACCGGTAGAGGGTGTCTGTACTTCCGCTCTCTATATGGTGGAGGAGAGGCACAGAGGACCCCAGCCAAGATTCTCTATTGTGGTAACAATGGACGAGCAATCAAGGCCTAGCTTCTCAGGAGGTGATGCGGGCTGGTTCTTAAGTACAGTGTAGTCCCCTAACCCCCACAAAGGAATGTCCACACACTGTATTACTGAAAACACAGTATTTATTTAATTAATATTCAAAGGTATGTACACGATCACAATAACGCACTTTGTACTTGGAAGTCAATAAGGATAAATATATACACGCCTAGAGTGGTACCACTAATGTTATCAAATCTCATTAAAGTGCATCAACTGTACGGTTAAAATGTCACACAGATCAATAACGAGTAAACCAGCAATAGAGATAGGCAGGAACGTAAGATGGTTGAAACAATAGGCAGAATGCTGGCCCCGTTACCTAGACACAGTTCTGTGTGGAGATCCCCCCACCTGGGAAACCTGTAAATAACGATTTATAGCACAAGCCCAGTCCAGATGTTCAATAGTCTTACTTCTTCCTATTAAGGTTTTACCCCCCCAATGTACCTGGTGGAGTAGAGTTCTCCGACGATGCACCGACCGATCCTTCTTGAGTGCCTCCCTTTCAGGCGAGAGCCACGGATCGTTGATGGGTGTCGGGGAACTTGGCGTTCAGTGTCGGGGAATCGGCGGCCCTTCTTGAGTGCCCTCCCTTTAAGGTGGGAGTCACGGGTGAACTATGGCAAGGAAGTGGCAGCTTCGTTCCCAGCGGTGCTTGTCGACGACAGAGCGTTGGCGTCCTGCAAGGAAGAGGCGTGCGGGGCACCTCGATGACAATAGTTCTGGACCGCAAAGAGATGATGAAGAACTGTGGTCCAGCAAGGGTGTCGAGTCGTCAGCGTCTCTGCGGTCTGTAGGTGGCGGGAAACCCACCGGTGGATACTCCTCGGCGCGTCGAATGTCGGGCCTTCTCCAGCGGGAGACAAGCGGGTGACGATGCAGATGAGAGCGTCCGATGATCAATGAAAGTTCTTAGGCAAACGGGAGCACAGCGGCTTCGGCCGGTGACGGCGGTCGTCGACAGTGGCGGAAAACAGTCCGAGTGCT
Source organism: Ambystoma mexicanum (assembly GCF_040938575.1). Lineage (NCBI taxonomy): Eukaryota > Metazoa > Chordata > Amphibia > Caudata > Ambystomatidae > Ambystoma > Ambystoma mexicanum. The sequence continues at coordinate 488,903,195 of NC_090930.1, forward strand.
TCTCCTTGGAGTTCCGCAGCAGTCCCCGTATCGGGTCGGCAGCCTGTCGAAGGTCTGTCTACCAGGGAGCGTGGGCAAAGATCAGCTGTGCACGATGGTCCCTCGTAGCTCGGAAAGAGGGCGCCTTACCAGGTCCTCTCTGGGTCAGTCCTTGGAGGCACAGCAGCTTTCAGATTGTGAAGGAGAGCAACAGCAATTCTTCTCGTCCAGCAGGGCTTCAAGGTCAAGTGTCAGTTAATCCAGTTACTCGTCGTAGTGGAGACTTCAGCTTTTGAACATGATTCCTAGCAGTGAGAGGTCCCCAGATATACTGTTGATCTCCCATTCATTCCGCTGGGTCACACTCAAGCATCCAATCACGACTATGGGCATTCATGCAGGCAGGCAGCCAATCAGGCACAGGAGGTATTCAGGCCATTCACTTCTCTCCAGACACTCACAACAAGTTATGTGTATTGGGACAAGTACCGAGGCATTCAACACTCCAAGCTGCATTCATACCGGTTTCGGGCAGGAGTGTCTCAGTCATTGTGTCAACCACCAGATACTAGACACCCACAACACAGAATGCATATTCATCACACACTCTATTCACCCAGGTCCCACCCACAGGAGGTACCCACAACATACATCACCGGGAAGGCTCCAGCTAGTCTGACTGGGCCTTCCCAACAACACCATATATGGCACTTCCATCCAACAGCCAGTCAGGGGGAAGGGACAGAGTCAGGGCTTCCCAGGACTTTGGGAAAACAAGATAATGGGTAATAGAAAGCAAGAGGCCACCGGGCCATCTTGTTTTCCATCAGGAATCAACTGATCCCAATGGCAGGGCCGGGGTATCCCAAAATGGAGGCTACTCCGCACACCTGTCAAATTCAGCATGGAGCTGCCACCAGCCCATACCCTGCTCTGTGGGCCACCCACAGGTGCCCAAAAACATACACTAGAGGCACAGGGTTGTACCCCACCCATGGGTGCCATAAGGGTATCCCACGGGTCCGTTCACCAAACCAAAAGAAAGAGAGCTGCACCGCCAGGAGTCCCACATGAACTCCTGCGCGGAAAACACGACAGAACACACGATAAAAAGCAGTAAAGGACAAGGATACGGAGGCCCTGTCCCTCCGATGCATTTCCAGCATCACAGTCGCCCCCCCCCAGACTGAGGTGGAGGGTCCCTAATCTCCCACGGGATAGACACTCTCATCCAGACGGTCAACATACCTTCTGGAAAGGCCATCTGCATTATCGTGACTCTTCCTTGGTCTGTGCTCTATGGTGAAGTCTAGCCCCTGCAGGCTAATGGATCACCTGAGCAGTTTCGGGTTCTCACCCTTCATCTGCATAAGCCACTTTAGGGGCTTATGATCTGTTTGGACTTTGATGGTAGACCCCGTAAGGTAGGGCCTAAAACGCCTAAGGCTCCAAACTATACTAAAACACTCCTTTTCAACAGTAGCCCATCTAAGTTCTCTACCCTTGATTTGTCTACTGATGAATATGATAGGATGTTCTCTCCCTTTGTCATCTAACTGGGACAAGACAGCTCCAATTCCGGTGTCGCAGGCATCCGTCTGGACGATAAAGGGTCGGCTGTAGTCAGGCGCACACAACATGGGTGCCCGACACAGACTTTCTTTCAAGCCATCAAAGGCCCTCTGACAGTCTTCAGTCCAATTAACCTTCCTAGGCTGTTGGGGTGACGTCAGAGCTGTCAGGGGTGCAGCAATGGTTCCATAGTCCACCATGAAATTGCGATAGTACCCGGTGAGGCCCAAAAAGGCTCCTACCTGGGTTTGAGTAGTGGGAGTCTCCCAGTCCCGTACATCCTGTACCTTACTGGGGAGAGGTTGGATTTGAACCCCTCCTACCTCATGACCAAGATACGTGACTTTCCCCTGAGCTATCTGGCACTTGGTGGCCTTGATAGTGAGGTTAGCCCTCTTTAAGGCCTGCAACACTCTACCCAGATGTGTCAAGTGCTCTTTCCAAGTGGAACTGTAGACGGCAATGTCGTCTAAATAAGCCACATAAAAGGCTTCCAGCCCACTGAGAGCATGATTGACCAATCTCTGGAAGTTGGGAAGGGCATTCTTCAACCCAAAAGGCATGACCCTAAACTGGTAGAGTCCCTCTGGTGTTGAGGACACCGTTTTTTCCTTGGCATGGTCCGTCAGAGCTATTTGCCAATAGCCTGAGGTGAGGTCAAAGGTGCTCACAAATTTGGCAGCACCTATGGTGTCCACGAGCTCATCAGCCCGGGGCAGTGGGTGCGTGTCAGTTTTGGTGACGGCATTGACTCCTTGGTAGTCCACACAGAACCTCCAATCCTTGGTACCGGCCTGGGAACTTGCCTTGGGGACAAGGACCACTGGACTGGACCAGGGACTGGTTGAGGGTTCAATAACACCCAGATCCAACATCTTGGCGACCTCAACCTGGATGTGGTTCTTAACCGTATCTGACATTTGGTAGCTCCTGCTCTTGACAGGCACGCTGTCACCAGTGTCAATCTCGTGCTTACACCACGGTGTAAGGCCTGGCATCAGTGAAAACAGAGAGGCATACTGCTGGAGCAAAGTCCTGCAGGCCCTCTGCTGCTCGGTTGTCAAATCTGGAGAGAGCTGTACTCCCTTCACTGAGCCATCCTGAGGGTTGCTATGCAGCAAATCAGGAAGGGGCTCACTCTCATCCTCTTCTTGCTCTGAAGCCAGCAAGAGACATGAGACTTCTGCTTGCCCGTGGAAGGGCTTGAGCCTATTAACATGGAATACCTGAGGGGCTACCCCTGGGATTCCCATGTCAACCAGATAATTGACCTCGCCCATCTTGGAGACTATCCGGAAGGGTCCAGTCCATTTATCTGCCAATGCCCGAGGCTTGGTAGGCTCCATCACAAGGACCTCCTGTCCCGGAGTCCACTCCACTTGCAATGCTTTAAGGTCATGCCAGTATTTGTTCAATTCCTGGCTGGCCTTGAGATTCGCTGTTGCTTGTCCCATCATCTGTGTCATCCTCCGTCTGAGGCCTAACACATACTCCCCCACTTGCTTGGTGGGACTGGGAGGGGTGGCTTCCAAACCTTCTCTGATCAAGGCGAGGGGCCCCCTCACGGGATGTCCAAAGAGCAACTCAAAGGGGCTGAAACCAACACCCTCTTGAGGTACCTCTCGGTAAGCGAACAGCAGGCATGGCAGGAGGAGATCCCATTTCCTCCTTAGGGGCTCTTCCAAAGCACCTAGCATGCCCTTGAGAGTTTTATTAAATCTCTCAACCAGACCATTGTTCTGGGGGTGGTAAGAAGTGGAGAACTTGTAGGTTACCCCGCACTCTTTCCACATGGTCTTCATGTAACTAGACATGAAGTTGGATCCTCGGTCAGAGACAACCTCCTTGGGGAATCCAACACGGGTGAAAATGCCCAGGAGAGCCCGGGCAACCACCTTGGCAGTAACAGTCTGAAGGGGTATAGCCTCAGGGTACCTGGTGGCATGATCTACCAAAACCAGGATGAACCGATGTCCACCTGACGTGGGAGGGTCAAGGGGACCGACGATGTCGATGCCCACCCTCTCAAACGGTGTGCCAACCACTGGCAATGGCTGCAGTGGGGCAATGACACTGCCTCCAGTCTTGCCAGACAACTGACAAGTTGGGCAGGTCCTGCAGTGGGACTCCACTTCTACTCCCATCCGAGGCCAGTAGAAATGGCCAGAGAGCCTCTGCTTAGTCTTCTTGGTACCAAGATGACCAGCCAAGGGCACCTCATGCGCCAACTGCAGTAGGAAGGGCCTGTAAACCTGGGATACCACCAACCTCTTGAGGGCACCAGGATCAGGCTTAGTGGGCTCACTAACAAGGAGCTCACCCTCCCAATAAATCCGAAAAGTCCTAGGCACTTCGCCTTGTGCCTGGGAGAGGGCTGTTTCCTCAGACCCTCGAGAGAGGGACACTCTCTCTGTCCTTTACAGAAGTCTGCCCGGGAGGCTCCCCCTTCGGACAACAAGCATTGAAGATCGGGATGATCCTCCGGGTTGAGAACCTCTCCCACAGGAGAGTCTTCTGGCTCTTCTCCCACAGGAGTTGAGACGTGGTTGGCCACTGGACCCAGCCCGTCCGGAGCATGGATCTCAATGAGTGCTGTAGGACTAGCAGGAAGAGAAGGGGCTCCCTCCACAGTGGTGGCCTTCTTGCTCTTCCTTCGTCATGCCTTAGGCCTTGCCTTCGGCTCAGGTACCTGACTCACAGCCAGACCCGGTGTCACCTGTGACCTAGTGACCGCAGCAGCAGCCATGGGAAGACCATCCGCGATCAATCCCAACTCGACTAGATCATTACCTAACAGAATGTTAGCAGGGACGTTGTCCTGAACCAGGACAGGAAGCTTTGCTGTCTTGTCTCCAATTACGAGTGTGACTCGGGCTACAGGCGATAATTTGGGAGGCCCACCAGCTAACCTGGTGGTTCTCAGAGGAGCATCTACATAGTCCTCTGGCTTGAGCAGGGTCCTGTCCACCACTGTCATGCTTGCCCCAGTGTCTCTCAAACCAGTAGAAGGTTGGCCATTCAGGAGGACACTTCCCAAAAATCTATGGGTGTTCTGTGGGATAGTCGCCAGTACTTCCGCGTACTGGTCCCAGGCCCCAAGGGACACTAAGGAAATCTCTACGGGAGCACCAAAAGTGATTCCGGTAGAGGAGGGGAGGACGGTGGCCTCCACCTCAGACATGGGGTAAGGGTAGGTCAGGCTGACAGCCTGTACTCCGATTGCCTTACCTTTACACTTGGAGTCACCCCTTTTGTGATCCAGAGCCCCATAGTCCCAACAAGTGCCGGGAGTGCAGGGTACGGTACTGGAACCACCGGGAGCCTGCTTTGCAGCAGGTGGACCACTACTCTTATTCCCACCCACAGATGACATATCCCCACTAGATTTTTGGGTCTTAGGAGAGCAGGGTTTAGGTTTATTCGACTCTGACTGCTTTCAGGACTCCTCAGCTTTCTGAGAGGCCCCCTTTTCTTTGTCCTTGTCCTTCCCACTGGAGTCCTTAGGGGACACCCGGTGGGAGACCCACTTGTCAGCCAAACTAGCCAGCTTAAAGGGATCTAAAATGTTCTGGTCAGCAACATACTGACGCAGCTCTGGTGAACAGGCTTCAGAAAAATGCTCAAAAAACAATAGGTGGGACAATTCAACAAAAGTTTTCACCTTGTAACCGTCAATCCACCCATCATATTCATGTGCGCAGCACTCACCCAGTTGACCCAAGACACTTTCTCTCTTTTCTTAAAATCCCTGAACCTTTTAAGGTATTGGGTAGGTGTCTTGCCAAACTTGGCAATCAAAGCAGATTTCATACACTCATACTGACCCCGTTCTTCCACACTCAGCTTCAGAATACGGTCATATCCAGTTTGAGGCACTCTGCTTAGCAAACACTTAGCCCAATCTCTTTTGTCAACATCATGAATTGCACAAGCCATTTCAAACGCTTCAATCCATTGGAGGATATCAGAACCCTCCGAAAACACACCAACCAAATCCTTCATAAATTTAGTGGCTGGGGACCTGACACTCTCACTGGGTTTCGCTGAAGTCTCCACTCAAGCTTTCTCTAGCTGGATTCTCTGACATTCAGTGTCCTTATCTTTGAGTTCAAGATCCCTATTCTTGAGTTCCACTTGTTGAGCCAACTCCTTTTCTTAAGCTCAGCATCTATCTCCAACTTGCGATATTCAAAGGCCAATTTCATCCTTAATAAATCAAGCTACAAGGTACAGCTGGGGTTCGGAACAGAGGCAGCAGGAATGGCGGCACTCCCAGAAACAGATTCAGTAGAAACCCCAGGGGCAGAGTCCTCATTAGTTGCATTCCCCCCCTCATCAAGAGTTTCACCATCGGTCTGGTAGTCCACCAGGGCAGCTATCAGCTCAGCCCTAGACTTATCCACAAAGTCTAACTCACTGGCTTCACAAGCACTCTGGAGAGCCTCTAAGCTCATCCGAGTCAATTTACCATTCGCAATAGACTCCATTGCTTGTAATGCAGTTATTTTGTACACACCCAAACCTTAATCGAACAAAGTGCGGATATTTTGTAAGTGGCACGGTTATACACTGAGTCTTAAAACCATAAGCATCCCACCGCTGCCACCAGTGTAAAGGACCGGTAGGGGGTGTCTGTACTTCCGCTCTCTATATGGTAGAGGAGAGGCACAGAGGACCCCAGCCAAGATTCTCTATTGTGGTAGCAATGGACGAGCAATCAAGGCCTAGCTTCTCAGGAGGTGATGCAAGCTGGTTCTTAAGTACAGTGTAGTCCCCGAACCCCCGCAAAGGAATGTCCACACACTGTATTACTGAAAACACAGTCTTTATATAATTAATATTCAAAGGTATGTACACGATCACAATAACGCACTTTGTACTTGGAAGTCAATAATGATAAATATATACACGTCTAGAGTGGTACCACTAATGTTATCAAATTTCATTAAAGTGCATCAACTGTACGGTTAAAATGTCACACAGATCAATAACGAGTAAACCAGCGATAGAGATAGGCAGGAACGTAAGTTGGTTGAAACAATAGGCAGAATGCTGGCCCCGTTACCTAGACACAGTTCTGTGTGGAGATCCCCCCACCTGGGCAACCTGTAAATAAAGATTTATAGCACAAGCCCAGTCCAGATGTTCAATAGTCTTACTTCTTCCTATTAAGGTTTTACCCCCCCAGTGTACCTAGTGGAGTAGAGTTCTCCGACGATGCACCGACCAATCCTTCTTGAGTGCCTCCCTTTCAGGCGGGAGCCACGGATCGTCAAAGGGGTGTCGGGGAACTTGGCGTTCGGTGTGGGGGAATCGACGGCCCTTCTTGAGTGCCCTCCATTTAAGGCGGGAGTCACCGGTCGTTGAACGTCCGACGGTGAACCGTGTGAACTACGGCAAGGAAGTGGCAGCTTCGTTCCTAGCGGTGCTTGTCGACGACAGAGCGTTGGCGTCCTGCAAGGAAGAGGCGTGCGGGGCAGCTCGATGACAATAGTTCTGGACCACAAAGAGATGATGAAGAACTGTGGCCCAGCAAGGGCGTCGAGTCGTCAGCGTCTCTGCGGTCTGTAGGTGGCGGGAAACCCACTGGTGGATACTCCTCGGCGCTTCAGCGATCGGGCTTTCTCCAGCAGGAGACAAGCGGGTGACGATGCAGACGAGAGCGTCCGATGATCAATGAAAGTTCTTAGGCAAACGGGAGCACAGCGGCTCCGGTCAGCGACGGCGGTCGTCGACAGTGGCGGACAACAGTCCGAGTGCTTCTTCTTGGAGTTCCGCAGCAGTCCCCGTATCGGGTCGGCAGCCTGTCGAAGGTTTGTCTACCAGGGAGCGTGGGCAAAGATCAGCTGTCCACGATGGTCCCTCGTAGCTTGGGAAGAGGGCGCCTTACCAGGTCCTCTCTGGGTCAGTCCTTGGAGGCACAGCAGCTTTCAGATTGTGAAGGAGAGCAACAGCAATTCTTCTCGTCCAGCAGGGCTTCAAGGTCAAGCGTCAGTTACTCGTCATAGTGGAGACTTCAGCTTCTGAACACGATTCCTAGCAGTGAGAGGTCCCCAGATATACTGGTGATCTCCCATTCATTCCGCTGGGTCACACTCAAGCATCCAATCACGACTGCGGGCATTCATGCAGGCAGGCAGCCAATCAGGCACACGAGGTATTCAGGCCATTCACTTCTCTCCAGACACTCACAACAAGTTATGTGTATTGGGACAAGTACCAAGCCATTCAGCACTCCAAGCTGAATTCATACCGGTTTCGGGCAGGGGTGTCTCAGTATTGTGTCAACCACCAGATACTAGACACCCACAACACAGAATGCATATTCGTCACACACTCTATTCACCCAGGTCCCACCCACAGGAGGTACCCATCTGTACAAATATACACACGGGACATTCCCACACCAACCTACACGAAGAATATACTCAGTGCTATGACGTAGGCGACAGGCATATTCACGGACGTGCATCTTTATTATTTTTATATAGGCTTTCAGAATGCAGAAACGCAAGACGCGTCATGAACTTTTTACTAGCTTGCTCACGCTTCTCTTTGAAACCAGTTACCACCATGAGAAATATAATAAAGACAATACTGGTTATGGAATTATATGCTCCTATAACCTAAAGCACCTGTGCACCAAACGGACAACTTATGCACCAGGCCCAAGTAGGCCTCAAACAAGAGCTCCCGTGGACATCAACAAGACAAGAGTCAGTTGCTGATCCTGCAGAATGAGCTTGGCGAAGCAACCAGCCAAGGTCGCAATGTTGCAAACCCACGTTCCAAGAGCAAATCATCAAAGGCACGATGTTGCAACCTCGCACTCCGCGCACCAACGTTAAAGTCACACCGACAAATTAAACCAGACGCGCAGTAGAAAAACAATATTAATTGTGCAGAATTATGCCTCTTTCACGGTCCCTCCCCACGTGACCAAGCCGAACCTGACGAGATGCCAAACCCGGGAGAACAGAGGCGTCTGGATCCCTCGCTACGAGACACTGGCTGATACACTTGAAAGGCTCAATGGACATCTGCAACAGTGGTAACGGTACCCCGTCTAGCTATGAATAAGTCCTCACATTGTCTGCATGTACCCATAGTGAAACATTGTTGCAACTTACAGGTACACCGAGAGCTGGGAACGACGGTGGTCCCAGGCTGGGAAGCTCACGGGCGCACCAATCAGAACATGGGGCTCTTATCACTGACGCCAGCACATTTAGCCAATCCTCAGGAGTCTTCATGTAACAATTCTCATGTATCTAATTGTAGGGACAACCCAGATATACCACCTGACTACACCTTGTCCACTAATATCTTTCTCTATATGTGTGCTATACTAACCCTACCACTCGAACACCCAATTAAGAGTGGCGATAGGTTTTTTGTTAACTTTCTGAAGTGACGCAAGTAGCGCGTCATAATACAGTAAAAAGGGCCTGCGAGCCCCACGATTGAGTGTGTGTCAGGACGAACGCGTGCGCTCCTTGACCCATCCCTGCCGTTTTGTCTAATAAACAGCAGAGTCACCTTGCTCCTTGTGTGCGTCTCATACTCTATCTCATCTCATCTGGGATACACACGGGAGGAGTTGGGGCCTCCCTGCCTGGAGGTCTGCGGACGGTCCGGCCGACCCCAGCAGAATTTCCCCCCCGACAAGTTGGAGGCACTGCTGAGATCTGTTTAAGATCGACTTTTATTTTTACTTACTTTTTCCAGGCACTCCCGTTGCGAGGAGG